>NC_135233.1:1114437216-1114782313 GCF_051348905.1 Ranitomeya variabilis | reverse complement strand
TCCCGTCCTGAGGAGCGCCGCTCCCTCTTCCTCCACCCTGAGAGCACTAATCCCCGTCTTGAGGAGCGCCGCTCCCTCTTCCTCCACCCTGAGAGCACTAATCCCCATCCTGAGGAGCGCCGCTCCCTCTTCCCCCACCCTGAGAGAACTAATCCCCGTCCTGAGGAGCGCCTCTCCCTCTTCCCCACCCTGAGAGCACTAATCCCCATCCTGAGGAACGCCGCTCCCTCTTCCCCACCCTGAGAGCACTAATCCTCATCCTGAGGAGCGCCGCTCCCTCTTCCTCCACCCTGAGAGCGCTAATTCCCGTCCTGAGGAGCGCCGCTCCCTCTTCCTCCACCCTGAGAGCGCTAATCCCCGTCCTGAGAAGCGCCGCTCCCTCTTCCTCCACCCTGAGAGTGATGATCCCCATCCTGAGGAGCGCTGATCCCTCTTCCCCACCCTGAGAGCACTAATCCCCGTCCTGAGGAGCACCGCTCCCTCTTCCCCCACCCTGAGAGCACTAATCCCCGTCCTGAGGAGCACCGCTCCCTCTTCCCCCCGCCTGAGAGCACTAATCCCCGTCCTGAGGAGCGCCGCTCCCTCTTCCCCACCGAGAGCACTAATCCCCGTCCTGAGGAGCGCCGCTCCCTCTTCCTCCACCCTGAGAGCGCTAATCCCCGTCCTGAAGAGCGCCCTCCCTCTTCTCCACCCTGAGAGCACTAATCCCCGTCCTGAGGAGCGCCGCTCCCCCTTCCTCCACCCTGAGAGCACTAATCCCCGTCCTGAGGAGCGCCGCTCCCTCTTCCTCCACCCTGAGAGCGATGATCCCCATCCTGAGGAGCGCCGCTCCCTCTTCTCCCACCCTGAGAGCACTAATCCCCATCCTGAGGAGCGCCGCTCCCTCTTCCCCACCCTGAGAGCACTAATCCCCGACCTGAGGAGCGCCTCTCCCTCTTCCCCCACCCTGAGAGCACTAATCCCCGTCCTGAGTAGCACCGCTCCCTCTTCCCCCAGCCTGAGAGCCTTAATCCCCATCCTGAAGAGCGCCGCTCCCTCTTGCCCACCCTGAGAGCACTAATCCCCATCCTGAGGAGCGCCGCTCCCTCTTCCCCCACCCTGAGAGAACTAATCCCTGTCCTGAGGAGCGCCTCTCCCTCTTCCCCACCCTCAGAGCACTAATCCCCATCCTGAGGAACGCCGCTGCCTCTTCCCCACCCTGAGAGCACTAATCCTCATCCTGAGGAACGCCGCTCCCTCTTCCTCCACCCTGAGAGCGCTAATTCCCGTCCTGAGGAGCGCCGCTCCCTCTTCTTCCACCCTGAGAGCGCTAATCCCCGTCCTGAGAAGCGCCGCTCCCTCTTCCTCCACCCTGAGAGCGATGATCCCCATCCTGAGGAGCGCCGATCCCTCTTCCCCACCCTGAGAGCACTAATCCCCGTCCTGAGGAGCGCCGCTCCCTCTCCTCCCACCCTGAGAGCACTAATCCCCGTCCTGAGGAGCACCGCTCCCTCTTCCCCCCCCGCCTGAGAGCACTAATCCCCGTCCTGAGGAGCGCCGCTCCTTCTTCCTCCACCCTGAGAGCACTAATCCCCGTCTTGAGGAACGCCGCTCCCTCTTCCTCCACCCTGAGAGCGATGATCCCCATCCTGAGGAGCGCCGCTCCCTCTTCCCCTCCCTGAGAGCACTAATCCCCGTCCTGTGGAGCGCTGCTCCCTCTTCCCCCACCCTGAGAGCACTAATCCCCATCCTGAGGAGCGCCTCTCCCTCTTCCCCACCCTGAGAGCACTAATCCCCGTCCTGAGGAGCGCCGCTCCCTCTTTCCCACCGAGAGCACTAATCCCCGTCCTGAGGAGCGCCGCTCCCTCTTCCTCCACCCTGATAGCGCTAATCCCCGTCCTGAGGAGCGCCGCTCCCTCTTCCTCCACCCTGAGAGCGATGATCCCCATCCTGAGGAGCGCAGATCCCTCTTCCCCACCCTGAGAGCACTAATCCCCATCCTGAGGAGCGCCGCTCCCTCTTCCCCCACCGAGAGCACTAATCCTCATACTGAGGAGCACCGCTCCCTCTTTCCCCAGCCTGAGAGCACTAATCCCCGTCCTGAGGCGCGCCGCTCCCTCTTCCTCCACCCTGAGAGCGCTAATCCCCATCCTGAGGAGCGCCGCTTCCTCTTCCCCACCCTGAGAGCACTAATCCCCGTCCTGAGGAGCGCCGCTCCCTCTTCCTCCACCCTGAGAGCACTAATCCCTGTCCTGAGGAGCGCCGCTCCCTCTTCCCCACCCTGAGAGCGATGATCCCCATCCTGAGGAGCGCCGCTCCCTCTTCCTCCACCCTGAGAGCACTAATCCCCGTCCTGAGGAGCGCAGCTCCCTCTTCCCCCACCCTGAGAGCAGTAATCCCCGCTCCCTCTTCTCCCACCCTGAGAGCCCTAATCCCCGTCCTGAGGAGCGCCGCTCCCTCTTCCTCCACCCTGAGAACACTACTCCCTGTTCTGAGGAGCGACGCTCCCTCTTCCCCCACCCTGAGAGCACTAATCCCCGCTCCCTCTTTTCCCACCGAGAGCCCTAATCCCCATCCTGAGGAGCGCCGCTCCCTCTTCCCCCACCCTGAGAGCACTAATCCCCGTCCTGAGGAGCGCCGCTCCCTCTTCCCCCACCCTGAGAGCACTAATTCCCATCCTGAGGAGCGCCGCTCCCTTTTCCCCACACTGAGAGCACTAATCCCCGTCCTGAGGAGCGCCGCTCCCTCTTCCCCACCCTGAGAGCACTAATCCCCGTCCTGAGGAGCGCCGCTCCCTCTTCCTCCACCCTGAGAGCGCTAATCCCTGTCCTGAGGAGCGCCGCTCCCTCTTCCTCCACCCTGAGAGCGCTAATCCCCGTCCTGAAGAGCGCCGCTCCCTCTTCTCCACCCTGAGAGCACTAATCCCCGTCCTGAGGAGCGCCGCTCCCCCTTCCTCCACCCTGAGAGCACTAATCCCCGTCCTGAGGAGCGCCGCTCCCTCTTCCTCCACCCTGAGAGCGATGATCCCCATCCTGAGGAGCGCCGCTCCCTCTTCTCCCACCCTGAGAGCACTAATCCCCATCCTGAGGAGCGCCGCTCCCTCTTCCCCACCCTGAGAGCACTAATCCCCGACCTGAGGAGCGCCGCTCCCTCTTCCCCCACCCTGAGAGCACTAATCCCCGTCCTGAGGAGCACCGCTCCCTCTTCCCCCAGCCTGAGAGCCTTAATCCCCATCCTGAAGAGCGCCGCTCCCTCTTCCCCACCCTGAGAGCACTAATCCCCATCCTGAGGAGCGTCGCTCCCTCTTCCCCCACCCTGAGAGAACTAATCCCCGTCCTGAGGAGCGCCTCTCCCTCTTCCCCACCCTGAGAGCACTATTCCCCATCCTGAGGAACGCCGCTCCCTCTTCCCCACCCTGAGAGCACTAATCCTCATCCTGAGGAGCGCCGCTCCCTCTTCCTCCACCCTGAGAGCGCTAATTCCCGTCCTGAGGAGCGCCGCTCCCTCTTCCTCCACCCTGAGAGCGCTAATCCCCGTCCTGAGAAGCGACGCTCACTCTTCCTCCACCCTGAGAGCGATGATCCCCATCCTGAGGAGCGCCGATCCCTCTTCCCCACCCTGAGAGCACTAATCCCCGTCCTGAGGAGCGCCGCTCCCTCTTCCCCCACCCTGAGAGCACTAATCCCCATCCTGAGGAGCACCGCTCCCTCTTCCCCCCGCCTGAGAGCACTAATTCCCGTCCTGAGGAGCGCCGCTCCCTCTTCCTCCACCCTGAGAGCACTAATCCCCGTCTTGAGGAGCGCCGCTCCCTCTTCCTCCACCCTGAGAGCGATGATCCCCATCCTGAGGAGCACCGCTCCCTCTTCCCCTCCCTGAGAGCACTAATCCCCGTCCTGTGGAGCGCTGCTCCCTCTTCCCCCACCCTGAGAGCGCTAATCCCCGTCCTGAAGAGCGCCGCTCCCTCTTCTCCACCCTGAGAGCACTAATCCCCGTCCTGAGGAGCGCCGCTCCCCCTTCCTCCACCCTGAGAGCACTAATCCCCATCCTGAGGAGCGCCGCTCCCTCTTCCTCCACCCTGAGAGCGATGATCCCCATCCTGAGGAGCGCCGCTCCCTCTTCTCCCACCCTGAGAGCACTAATCCCCATCCTGAGGAGCGCCGCTCCCTCTTCCCCACCCTGAGAGCACTAATCCCCGACCTGAGGAGCGCCGCTCCCTCTTCCCCCACCCTGAGAGCACTAATCCCCGTCCTGAGTAGCACCGCTCCCTCTTCCCCCAGCCTGAGAGCCTTAATCCCCATCCTGAAGAGCGCCGCTCCCTCTTCCCCACCCTGAGAGCACTAATCCCCATCCTGAGGAGCGCCGCTCCCTCTTCCCCCACCCTGAGAGAACTAATCCCCGTCCTGAGGAGCGCCTCTCCCTCTTCCCCACCCTCAGAGCACTAATCCCCATCCTGAGGAACGCCGCTGCCTCTTCCCCACCCTGAGAGCACTAATCCTCATCCTGAGGAGCGCCGCTCCCTCTTCCTCCACCCTGAGAGCGCTAATTCCCGTCCTGAGGAGCGCCGCTCCCTCTTCTTCCACCCTGAGAGCGCTAATCCCCGTCCTGAGAAGCGCCGCTCCCTCTTCCTCCACCCTGAGAGCGATGATCCCCATCCTGAGGAGCGCCAATCCCTCTTCCCCACCCTGAGAGCACTAATCCCCGTCCTGAGGAGCGCCGCTCCCTCTCCTCCCACTCTGAGAGCACTAATCCCCGTCCTGAGGAGCACCGCTCCCTCTTCCCCCCCCGCCTGAGAGCACTAATCCCCGTCCTGAGGAGCGCCGCTCCCTCTTCCTCCACCCTGAGAGCACTAATCCCCGTCTTGAGGAATGCCGCTCCCTCTTCCTCCACCCTGAGAGCGATGATCCCCATCCTGAGGAGCGCCGCGCTCCCTCTTCCCCTCCCTGAGAGCACTAATCCCCATCCTGTGGAGCGCTGCTCCCTCTTCCCCCACCCTGAGAGCACTAATCCCTGTCCTGAGGAGCGCCTCTCCCTCTTCCCCACCCTGAGAGCACTAATCCCCGTCCTGAGGAGCGCTGCTCCCTCTTTCCCACCGAGAGCACTAATCCCCGTCCTGAGGAGCGCCGCTCCCTCTTCCTCCACCCTGATAGCGCTAATCCCCGTCCTGAGGAGCGCCGCTCCCTCTTCCTCCACCCTGAGAGCGATGATCCCCATCCTGAGGAGCGCAGATCCCTCTTCCCCACCCTGAGAGCACTAATCCCCATCCTGAGGAGCGCCGCTCCCTCTTCCCCCACCGAGAGCACTAATCCTCATACTGAGGAGCACCGCTCCCTCTTTCCCCAGCCTGAGAGCACTAATCCCCGTCCTGAGGCGCGCCGCTCCCTCTTCCTCCACCCTGAGAGCGCTAATCCCCATCCTGAGGAGCGCCGCTTCCTCTTCCCCACCCTGAGAGCACTAATCCCCGTCCTGAGGAGCGCCGCTCCCTCTTCCTCCACCCTGAGAGCACTAATCCCTGTCCTGAGGAGCGCCGCTCCCTCTTCCCCACCCTGAGAGTGATGATCCCCATCCTGAGGAGCGCCGCTCCCTCTTCCTCCACCCTGAGAGCACTAATCCCCGTCCTGAGGAGCGCAGCTCCCTCTTCCCCCACCCTGAGAGCAGTAATCCCCGCTCCCTCTTCTCCCACCCTGAGAGCCCTAATCCCCGTCCTCAGGAGCGCCGCTCCCTCTTCCTCCACCCTGAGAACACTACTCCCAGTTCTGAGGAGCGCCGCTCCCTCTTCCCCCACCCTGAGAGCACTAATCCCCACTCCCTCTTTTCCCACCGAGAGCCCTAATCCCCATCCTGAGGAGCGCCGCTCCCTCTTCCCCCACCCTGAGAGCACTAATCCCCGTCCTGAGGAGCGGCGCTCACTCTTCCCCCACCCTGAGAGCACTAATTCCCATCCTGAGGAGCGCCGCTCCCTTTTCCCCACACTGAGAGCACTAATCCCCGTCCTGAGGAGCGCCGCTCCCTCTTCCCCACCCTGAGAGCACTAATCCCCGTCCTGAGGAGCGCCGCTCCCTCTTCCTCCACCCTGAGAGCGCTAATCCCTGTCCTGAGGAGCGCCGCTCCCTCTTCCTCCACCCTGAGAGCGCTAATCCCCGTCCTGAAGAGCGCCGCTCCCTCTTCTCCACCCTGAGAGCACTAATCCCCGTCCTGAGGAGCGCCGCTCCCCCTTCCTCCACCCTGAGAGCACTAATCCCCGTCCTGAGGAGCGCCGCTCCCTCTTCCTCCACCCTGAGAGCGATGATCCCCATCCTGAGGAGCGCCGCTCCCTCTTCCCCCACCCTGAGAGAACTAATCCCCGTCCTGAGGAGCGCCTCTCCCTCTTCCCCACCCTGAGAGCACTAATCCCCATCCTGAGGAACGCCGCTCCCTCTTCCCCACCCTGAGAGCACTAATCCTCATCCTGAGGAGCGCCGCTCCCTCTTCCTCCACCCTGAGAGCGCTAATTCCCGTCCTGAGGAGCGCCGCTCCCTCTTCCTCCACCCTGAGAGCGCTAATCCCCGTCCTGAGAAGCGACGCTCACTCTTCCTCCACCCTGAGAGCGATGATCCCCATCCTGAGGAGCGCCGATCCCTCTTCCCCACCCTGAGAGCACTAATCCCCGTCCTGAGGAGCGCCGCTCCCTCTTCCCCCACCCTGAGAGCACTAATCCCCGTCCTGAGGAGCACCGCTCCCTCTTCCCCCCGCCTGAGAGCACTAATTCCCGTCCTGAGGAGCGCCGCTCCCTCTTCCTCCACCCTGAGAGCACTAATCCCCGTCTTGAGGAGCGCCGCTCCCTCTTCCTCCACCCTGAGAGCGATGATCCCCATCCTGAGGAGCACCGCTCCCTCTTCCCCTCCCTGAGAGCACTAATCCCCGTCCTGTGGAGCGCTGCTCCCTCTTCCCCCACCCTGAGAGCGCTAATCCCCATCCTGAAGAGCGCCGCTCCCTCTTCTCCACCCTGAGAGCACTAATCCCCGTCCTGAGGAGCGCCGCTCCCCCTTCCTCCACCCTGAGAGCACTAATCCCCATCCTGAGGAGCGCCGCTCCCTCTTCCTCCACCCTGAGAGCGATGATCCCCATCCTGAGGAGCGCCGCTCCCTCTTCTCCCACCCTGAGAGCACTAATCCCCATCCTGAGGAGCGCCGCTCCCTCTTCCCCACCCTGAGAGCACTAATCCCCGACCTGAGGAGCGCCGCTCCCTCTTCCCCCACCCTGAGAGCACTAATCCCCGTCCTGAGTAGCACCGCTCCCTCTTCCCCCAGCCTGAGAGCCTTAATCCCCATCCTGAAGAGCGCCGCTCCCTCTTCCCCACCCTGAGAGCACTAATCCCCATCCTGAGGAGCGCCGCTCCCTCTTCCCCCACCCTGAGAGAACTAATCCCCGTCCTGAGGAGCACCTCTCCCTCTTCCCCACCCTCAGAGCACTAATCCCCATCCTGAGGAACGCCGCTGCCTCTTCCCCACCCTGAGAGCACTAATCCTCATCCTGAGGAGCGCCGCTCCCTCTTCCTCCACCCTGAGAGCGCTAATTCCCGTCCTGAGGAGCGCCGCTCCCTCTTCTTCCCCCCTGAGAGCGCTAATCCCCGTCCTGAGAAGCGCCGCTCCCTCTTCCTCCACCCTGAGAGCGATGATCCCCATCCTGAGGAGCGCCGATCCCTCTTCCCCACCCTGAGAGCACTAATCCCCGTCCTGAGGAGCGCCGCTCCCTCTCCTCCCACTCTGAGAGCACTAATCCCCGCCCTAAGGAGCACCGCTCCCTCTTCCCCCCCGCCTGAGAGCACTAATCCCCGTCCTGAGGAGCGCCGCTCCCTCTTCCTCCACCCTGAGAGCACTAATCCCCGTCTTGAGGAATGCCGCTCCCTCTTCCTCCACCCTGAGAGCGATGATCCCCATCCTGAGGAGCGCCGCTCCCTCTTCCCCTCCCTGAGAGCACTAATCCCCATCCTGTGGAGCGCTGCTCCCTCTTCCCCCACCCTGAGAGCACTAATCCCTGTCCTGAGGAGCGCCTCTCCCTCTTCCCCACCCTGAGAGCACTAATCCCCGTCCTGAGGAGCGCTGCTCCCTCTTTCCCACCGAGAGCACTAATCCCCGTCCTGAGGAGCGCCGCTCCCTCTTCCTCCACCCTGATAGCGCTAATCCCCGTCCTGAGGAGCGCCGCTCCCTCTTCCTCCACCCTGAGAGCGATGATCCCCATCCTGAGGAGCGCAGATCCCTCTTCCCCACCCTGAGAGCACTAATCCCCATCCTGAGGAGCGCCGCTCCCTCTTCCCCCACCGAGAGCACTAATCCTCATACTGAGGAGCACCGCTCCCTCTTTCCCCAGCCTGAGAGCACTAATCCCCGTCCTGAGGCGCGCCGCTCCCTCTTCCTCCACCCTGAGAGCGCTAATCCCCATCCTGAGGAGCGCCGCTTCCTCTTCCCCACCCTGAGAGCACTAATCCCCGTCCTGAGGAGCGCCGCTCCCTCTTCCTCCACCCTGAGAGCACTAATCCCTGTCCTGAGGAGCGCCGCTCCCTCTTCCCCACCCTGAGAGTGATGATCCCCATCCTGAGGAGCGCCGCTCCCTCTTCCTCCACCCTGAGAGCACTAATCCCCGTCCTGAGGAGCGCAGCTCCCTCTTCCCCCACCCTGAGAGCAGTAATCCCCGCTCCCTCTTCTCCCACCCTGAGAGCCCTAATCCCCGTCCTCAGGAGCGCCGCTCCCTCTTCCTCCACCCTGAGAACACTACTCCCTGTTCTGAGGAGCGCCGCTCCCTCTTCCCCCACCCTGAGAGCACTAATCCCCGCTCCCTCTTTTCCCACCGAGAGCCCTAATCCCCGTCCTGAGGAGCGCCGCTCCCTCTTCCCCCACCCTGAGAGCACTAATCCCCGTCCTGAGGAGCGCCGCTCACTCTTCCCCCACCCTGAGAGCACTAATTCCCATCCTGAGGAGCGCCGCTCCCTTTTCCCCACACTGAGAGCACTAATCCCCGTCCTGAGGAGCGCCGCTCCCTCTTCCCCACCCTGAGAGCACTAATCCCCGTCCTGAGGAGCGCCGCTCCCTCTTCCTCCACCCTGAGAGCGCTAATCCCTGTCCTGAGGAGCGCCGCTCCCTCTTCCTCCACCCTGAGAGCGCTAATCCCCGTCCTGAAGAGCGCCGCTCCCTCTTCTCCACCCTGAGAGCACTAATCCCCGTCCTGAGGAGCGCCGCTCCCCCTTCCTCCACCCTGAGAGCACTAATCCCCGTCCTGAGGAGCGCCGCTCCCTCTTCCTCCACCCTGAGAGCGATGATCCCCATCCTGAGGAGCGCCGCTCCCTCTTCTCCCACCCTGAGAGCACTAATCCCCATCCTGAGGAGCGCCGCTCCCTCTTCCCCACCCTGAGAGCACTAATCCCCGACCTGAGGAGCGCCGCTCCCTCTTCCCCCACCCTGAGAGCACTAATCCCCGTCCTGAGGAGCACCGCTCCCTCTTCCCCCAGCCTGAGAGCCTTAATCCCCATCCTGAAGAGCGCCGCTCCCTCTTCCCCACCCTGAGAGCACTAATCCCCATCCTGAGGAGCGTCGCTCCCTCTTCCCCCACCCTGAGAGAACTAATCCCCGTCCTGAGGAGCGCCTCTCCCTCTTCCCCACCCTGAGAGCACTAATCCCCATCCTGAGGAACGCCGCTCCCTCTTCCCCACCCTGAGAGCACTAATCCTCATCCTGAGGAGCGCCGCTCCCTCTTCCTCCACCCTGAGAGCGCTAATTCCCGTCCTGAGGAGCGCCGCTCCCTCTTCCTCCACCCTGAGAGCGCTAATCCCCGTCCTGAGAAGCGACGCTCACTCTTCCTCCACCCTGAGAGCGATGATCCCCATCCTGAGGAGCGCCGATCCCTCTTCCCCACCCTGAGAGCACTAATCCCCGTCCTGAGGAGCGCCGCTCCCTCTTCCCCCACCCTGAGAGCACTAATCCCCGTCCTGAGGAGCACCGCTCCCTCTTCCCCCCGCCTGAGAGCACTAATTCCCGTCCTGAGGAGCGCCGCTCCCTCTTCCTCCACCCTGAGAGCACTAATCCCCGTCTTGAGGAGCGCCGCTCCCTCTTCCTCCACCCTGAGAGCGATGATCCCCATCCTGAGGAGCACCGCTCCCTCTTCCCCTCCCTGAGAGCACTAATCCCCATCCTGTGGAGCGCTGCTCCCCCTTCCCCCACCCTGAGAGCACTAATCCCCGTCCTGAGGAGCGCCTCTCCCTCTTCCCCACCCTGAGAGCACTAATCCCCGTCCTGAGGAGCGAAGCTCCCTCTTCCCCACCGAGAGCACTAATCCCCGTCCTGAGGAGCGCCGCTCCCTCTTCCTCCACCCTGAGAGCGCTAATCCCCGTCCTGAGGAGCGCCGCTCCCTCTTCCTCCACCCTAAGAGCGCTAATCCCCGTCCTGAGAAGCGCCGCTCCCTCTTCCTCCACCCTGAGAGCGATGATCCCCATCCTGAGGAGCGCCGATCCCTCTTCCCCACCCTGAGAGCACTAATCCCCGTCCTGAGGAGCGCCGCTCCCTCTTCCCCCACCCTGAGAGCACTAATCCCTGTCCTGAGGAGCACCGCTCCCTCTTCCCCCCGCCTGAGAGCACTAATCCCCGTCCTGAGTAGCGCCGCTCCCTCTTCCTCCACCCTGAGAGCACTAATCCCCGTCTTGAGGAGCGCCGCTCCCTCTTCCTCCACCCTGAGAGCGATGATCCCCATCCTGAGGAGCGCCGCTCCCTCTTCCCCTCCCTGAGAGCACTAATCCCCGTCCTGTGGAGCACTGCTCCCTCTTCCCCCACCCTGAGAGCACTAATCCCCATCCTGAGGAGCGCCTCTCCCTCTTCCCCACCCTGAGAGCACTAATCCCCGTCCTGAGGAGCGCCGCTCCCTCTTCCCCACCGAGAGCACTAATCCCCGTCCTGAGGAGCGCCGCTCCCTCTTCCTCCACCCTGATAGCGCTAATCCCCGTCCTGAGGAGCGCCGCTCCCTCTTCCTCCACCCTGAGAGCGCTAATCCCCGTCCTGAGAAGCGCCGCTCCCTCTTCCTCCACCCTGAGAGCGATGATCCCCATCCTGAGGAGCGCAGATCCCTCTTCCCCACCCTGAGAGCACTAATACCCATCCTGAGCGCCGCTCCCTCTTCCCCCACCGAGAGTACTAATCCCCGTCGTGAGGAGCACCGCTCCCTCTTTCCCCAGCCTGAGAGCACTAATCCCCGTCCTGAGGCGCGCCGCTCCCTCTTCCTCCACCCTGAGAGCGCTAATCCTCATCCTGAGGAGCGCCGCTTCCTCTTCCCCACCCTGAGAGCACTAATCCCCGTCCTGAGGAGCGCCGCTCCCTCTTCCTCCACCCTGAGAGCACTAATCCCTGTCCTGAGGAGCGCAGCTCCCTCTTCCCCCACCCTGAGAGCAGTAATCCCCGCTCCCTCTTCTCCCACCCTGAGAGCCCTAATCCCCGTCCTGAGGAGCGCCGCTCCCTCTTCCTCCACCCTGAGAACACTACTCCCTGTCCTGAGGAGCGCTGCTCCCTCTTCCCCCACCCTGAGAGCACTAATCCCCGCTCCCTCTTCTCCCACCGAGAGCCCTAATCCCCGTCCTGAGGAGCGCCGCTCCCTCTTCCCCTACCTGAGAGCACTAATCCCCGTCCTGTGGAGCGCTGCTCCCTCTTCCCCCACCCTGAGAGCACTAATCCCCATCCTGAGGAGCGCCTCTCCCTCTTCCCCACCCTGAGAGCACTAATCCCCATCCAGAGGAGCGCCGCTCCCTCTTCCCCACCGAGAGCACTAATCCCCGTCCTGAGGAGCGCCGCTCCCTCTTCCTCCACCCTGAGAGCGCTAATCCCCGTCCTGAGAAGCGCCGCTCCCTCTTCCTCCACCCTGAGAGCGATGATTCCCATCCTGAGGAGCGCAGATCCCTCTTCCCCACCCTGAGAGCACTAATACCCATCCTGAGCGCCGCTCCCTCTTCCCCCACCGAGAGTACTAATCCCCGTCGTGAGGAGCACCGCTCCCTCTTTCCCCAGCCTGAGAGCACTAATCCCCGTCCTGAGGCGCGCCGCTTCCTCTTCCCCACCCTGAGAGCACTAATCCCCATCCTGAGGAGCGCCGCTCCCTCTTCCTCCACCCTGAGAGCACTAATCCCTGTCCTGAGGAGCGCAGCTCCCTCTTCCCCCACCCTGAGAGCAGTAATCCCCGCTCCCTCTTCTCCCACCCTGAGAGCCCTAATCCCCGTCCTGAGGAGCGCCGCTCCCTCTTCCTCCACCCTGAGAACACTACTCCCTGTCCTGAGGAGCGCTGCTCCCTCTTCCCCCACCCTGAGAGCACTAATCCCCGCTCCCTCTTCTCCCACCGAGAGCCCTAATCCCCGTCCTGAGGAGCGCCGCTCCCTCTTCCCCCACCCTGAGAGCACTAATCCCCGTCCTGAGCAGCGCCGCTCCCTCTTCCCCCACCCTGAGAGCACTAATCCCCGTCCTGAGGAGCGCCGCTCCCTTTTCCCCACACTGAGAGCACTAATCCCCGTCCTGAGGAGCGCCGCTCCCTCTTCCCCACCCTGAGAGCACTAATCCCCGTCCTGAGGAGCGCCGCTCCCTCTTCCTCCACCCTGAGAGCGCTAATCCCCGTCCTGAGGAGCGCCGCTCCCTCTTCCTCCACCCTGAGAGCGCTAATCCCCGTCCTGAACAGCGCCGCTCCCTCTTCTCCACCCTGAGAGCACTAATCCCCGTCCTGAGGAGCGCCGCTCCCCCTACCTCCACCCTGAGAGCACTAATCCCCGTCCTGAGGAGCGCCGCTCCCTCTTCCTCCACCCTGAGAGCGATGATCCCCATCCTGAGGAGCGCCGCTCCCTCTTCTCCCACCCTGAGAGCACTAATCCCCATCCTGAGGAGCGCCGCTCCCTCTTCCCCACCCTGAGAGCACTAATCCCCGACCTGAGGAGCGCCGCTCCCTCTTCCCCCACCCTGAGAGCACTAATCCCCGTCCTGAGGAGCACCGCTCCCTCTTCCCCCAGCCTGAGAGCCTTAATCCCCATCCTGAAGAGCGCCGCTCCCTCTTCCCCACCCTGAGAGCACTAATCCCCATCCTGAGGAGCGCCGCTCCCTCTTCCCCCACCCTGAGAGAACTAATCCCCGTCCTGAGGAGCGCCTCTCCCTCTTCCCCACCCTGAGAGCACTAATCCCCATCCTGAGGAACGCCGCTCCCTCTTCCCCACCCTGAGAGCACTAATCCTCATCCTGAGGAGCGCCGCTCCCTCTTCCTCCACCCTGAGAGCGCTAATTCCCGTCCTGAGGAGCGCCGCTCCCTCTTCCTCCACCCTGAGAGCGCTAATTCCCGTCCTGAGAAGCGCTGCTCCCTCTTCCTCCACCCTGAGAGCGATGATCCCCATCCTGAGGAGCGCCGATCCCTCTTCCCCACCCTGAGAGCACTAATCCCCGTCCTGAGGAGCGCCGCTCCCTCTTCCCCCACCCTGAGAGAACTAATCCCCGTCCTGAGGAGCGCCTCTCCCTCTTCCCCACCCTGAGAGCACTAATCCCCATCCTGAGGAACGCCTCTCCCTCTTCCCCACCCTGAGAGCACTAATCCTCATCCTGAGGAGCGCCGCTCCCTCTTCCTCCACCCTGAGAGCGCTAATTCCCGTCCTGAGGAGCGCCGCTCCCTCTTCCTCCACCCTGAGAGCGCTAATCCCCGTCCTGAGAAGCGCCGCTCCCTCTTCCTCCACCCTGAGAGCTATGATCCCCATCCTGAGTAGCGCCGCTCCCTCTTCCCCACCCTGAGAGCACTAATCCCCGTCCTGAGGCGTGCCGCTCCCTCTTCCCCCACCCTGAGAGCACTAATCCCCATCCTGAGGAGCACCGCTCCCTCTTCCTTCCGCCTGAGAGCACTAATCCCCGTCCTGAGGAGCGCCGCTCCCTCTTCCCCACCGAGAGCACTAATCCCCGTCCTGAGGAGCGCCGCTCCCTCTTCCTCCACCCTGAGAGCACTAATCCCCGTCCTGAGGAGCGCCGCTCCCTCTTCCTCCACCCTGAGAGCCCTAATCCCCGTCCTGAGGAGCGCCGCTCCCTCTTCCCCCACCCTGAGAGCACTAATCCCCGTCCTGAGGAGCGCCGCTCCCTCTTCCCCCACCCTGAGAGCACTAATCCCCGTCCTGAGGAGCGCCGCTCCCTTTTCCCCACACTGAGAGCACTAATCCCCGTCCTGAGGAGCGCCGCTCCCTCTTCCCCACCCTGAGAGCACTAATTCCCATCCTGAGGAGCGCCGCTCCCTCTTCCTCCACCCTGAGAGCACTAATCCCCGTCCTGAGGAGCGCCGCTCCCTCTTCCTCCACCCTGAGAGCGCTAATCCCCGTCATGAAGAGCGCCGCTCCCTCTTCTCCACCCTGAGAGCACTAATCCCCGTCCTGAGGAGCGCCGCTCCCCCTACCTCCACCCTGAGAGCACTAATCCCCGTCCTGAGGAGCGCCGCTCCCTCTTCCTCCACCCTGAGAGCGATGATCCCCATCCTGAGGAGTGCCGCTCCCTCTTCTCCCACCCTGAGAGCACTAATCCCCATCCTGAGGAGCGCCGCTCCCTCTTCCCCACCCTGAGAGCACTAATCCCCGATCTGAGGAGCGCCGCTCCCTCTTCCCCCACCCTGAGAGCACTAATCCCCGTCCTGAGGAGCACCGCTCCCTCTTCCCCCAGCCTGAGAGCCTTAATCCCCATCCTGAAGAGCGCCGCTCCCTCTTCCCCACCCTGAGAGCACTAATCCCCATCCTGAGGAGCGCCGCTCCCTCTTCCCCCACCCTGAGAGAACTAATCCCCGTCCTGAGGAGCGCCTCTCCTTCTTCCCCACCCTGAGAGCACTAATCCCCATCCTGAGGAACGCCGCTCCCTCTTCCCCACCCTGAGAGCGCTAATCCTCATCCTGAGGAGCGCCGCTCCCTCTTCCTCCACCCTGAGAGCGCTAATTCCCGTCCTGAGGAGCGCCGCTCCCTCTTCCTCCACCCTGAGAGCGCTAATCCCTGTCCTGAGAAGCGCCGCTCCCTCTTCCTCCACCCTGAGAGCGATGATCCCCATCCTGAGGAGCGCCGATCCCTCTTCCCCACCCTGAGAGCACTAATCCCCGTCCTGAGGAGCGCCGCTCCCTCTTCCCCCACCCTGAGAGAACTAATCCCCGTCCTGAGGAGCGCCTCTCCCTCTTCCCCACCCTGAGAGCACTAATCCCCATCCTGAGGAACGCCTCTCCCTCTTCCCCACCCTGAGAGCACTAATCCTCATCCTGAGGAGCGCCGCTCCCTCTTCCTCCACCCTGAGAGCGCTAATTCCCGTCCTGAGGAGCGCCGATCCCTCTTCCCCCACCCTGAGAGCACTAATCCCCATCCTGAGGAGCACCGCTCCCTCTTCCCCCCGCCTGAGAGCACTAATCCCCGTCCTGAGGAGCGCCGCTCCCTCTTCCCCACCGAGAGCACTAATCCCTGTCCTGAGGAGCGCCGCTCCCTCTTCCTCCACCCTGAGAGCGCTAATCCCCGTCCTGAGGAGCGCCGCTCCCTCTTCCTCCACCCTGAGAGCGCTAATCCCCGTCCTGAGAAGCGCCGCTCCCTCTTCCTCCACCCTGAGAGCGATGATCCCCATCCTGAGGAGCGCAGATCCCTCTTCCCCACCCTGAGAGCACTAATCCCCATCCTGAGGAGCGCCGCTCCCTCTTCCCCCACCGAGAGCACTAATCCCCATCCTGAGGAGCACCGCTCCCTCTTTCCCCAGCCTGAGAGCACTAATCCCCGTCCTGAGGCGCGCCGCTCCCTCTTCCTCCACCCTGAGAGCGCTAATCCCCATCCTGAGGAGCGCCGCTTCCTCTTCCCCACCCTGAGAGCACTAATCCCCGTCCTGAGGAGCGCCGCTCCCTCTTCCTCCACCCTGAGAGCACTAATCCCTGTCCTGAGGAGCGCCGCTCCCTCTTCCCCACCCTGAGAGCGATGATCCCCATCCTGAGGAGCGCCGCTCCCTCTTCCTCCACCCTGAGAGCACTAATCCCAGTCCTGAGGAGCGCAGCTCCCTCTTGCCCCACCCTGAGAGCAGTAATCCCCGCTCCCTCTTCTCCCACCCTGAGAGCCCTAATCCCCGTCCTGAGGAGCGCCGCTCCCTCTTCCTCCACCCTGAGAACACTACTCCCTGTCCTGAGGAGCGCCGCTCCCTCTTCCCCCACCCTGAGAGCACTAATCCCCGCTCCCTCTTCTCCCACCGAGAGCCCTAATCCCCGTCCTGAGGAGCGCCGCTCCCTCTTCCCCCACCCTGAGAGCACTAATCCCCGTCCTGAGGAGCACCGCTCCCTCTTCCCCAACCTGAGGCTGGAGTCACACTCAGCGTAAGACAATACGGTCTGTTTTTTACGGCCGTAATACGGAGAAATGTTCCCAAAATAGTGATCTGTAGGCAGGGTGTGTCAGCGTATTTTGCGCATGGCATCCTCCGTATGTAATCCGTATGGCATCCATACGGCGATATTTTCTCGCAGGCTTGCAAAACCGACATCTAATGGATTTATGTGCTCAAATGTTCGGTAAAACATATATACCGTATACATATATATATATATATATATATATATATATGTCATTGAGACACATATATACTCTGTATTTAGATTTAATTAAGCGCGTTATTTGTGAAAAGCCGGTAATTCAATTGCCGGCTTTTCATTTCTCCTTCCCCAACCCGACAGGATATGAGACATGATTACATACAGTAAACCATCTCATATCCCCTTTTTTTTTGCATATTCCACACTACTAATGTTAGTAGTGTGTATGTGCAAAATTTGGGCGCTGTAGCTGCTAAAATAAATGGTTAAATGGCGGAAAAAATTGGCGTGGGCTCCCGCGCAATTTTCTCCACCAGAGTGGTAAAGCCAGTGACTGACGGCAGATATTAATAGCCAGAAGAGGGTCCATGGTTATTGGCCCCTCCTGGCTACAAACATCTGCCCCCAGCCACCCCAGAAAAGGCACATCTGTTGTGAATTTGGATTCTGGGCTCCCCCGGTGGCCGCTTGTGGAATTGGACTTGTCATCCTCTTTCCTGTTTCACCTGGTTCCATCAGTAGTGGGTGTCGCTATTTAAGCTCATTTCTCTGGTGGTTTCTTGCCGGTCAACAATGTTATCTGATGCCTCTCAGTGCTTGTTCCTGCTTCTAGACAACTACTAGATAAGTTGGACTTTTGTCCATGTTTTGTTTTGCCTATTTGTTCCAGTTCACAGCTGAAGTTTTGTTACTGTGTCTGGAAAGCTCTCGTTGATCAGGGATTGCTACTCTGGCGTTATGAGTTAATGCCAGAGTTTAAGGTAATCTCTGGATGGTGTTTTGTTAGTGTTTTTCTGCTGACCATGAAAGTATACTATCTGTCTTCTGCTATCTAGTAAGCGGACCTCAAATTTGCTAAGACTATTTTCCTGCTGCGTTTGTTGTTTCATCTGAACTCACCGTCATTATATGTGGGGGGCTACTGTCTTCTTTGGAATATTTCTCTAGAGGTGAGCCAGGTCTTATATTTCCCTCTGCTAGCTATTTAGGTCTTAGGCCAGAGCTGGGCATCTAGCGATAAATAGGAAATGCTACCTGGCTATTTCTAGTTGCGCGGCAGGCTTAGTTCATGGTCAGTATAGTTCCATCTTCCGAGAGCTTGTCCCTCTATAGGCTTGCTATGATCTCTGCCTGCAGAGATCATGACAGTTTGACCGGCCAATAAAGTGTTAAAGACCCAGGTTGAGAAAGGAGAGTTATAAGAAGTCTGCTGGAATTTTTTTTTTTTTTTTTTTTTTCCTCCAGTCTGCCTTGCTGCAGTCTTTTTTCTCTCTCTCCTCCTAATCTCTGTATGCTCTGTGTGCACCTGACAATAATGGATCTCCAGAGTGTAACTGCGGGTTTGAATAATCTCATCACGAAAGTACAAAATTTACAAGATTTTGTGGTACATGCTCCGGTATCTGAACCGAGAATTCCTTTGCCGGAGTTCTTCACAGGGAATAGAGCTAGCTTCCAGAATTTCCGAAATAATTGTAAGCTTTATTTGTCCCTGAAGTCTCGTTCAGCTGGAGACCCTGCTCAGCAGGTTAGGATTGTGATTTCCTTGCTCAGGGGTGACCCTCAAGATTGGGCCTTCTCATTGCCAGCAGGGGATCCTGCGTTACGCGATGTGGATGCGTTTTTTCTGGCCTTGGGCTTGCTTTATGAGGAACCTCATTTGGAACTTCAGGCAGAAAAAACTTTGATGGCACTATCTCAGGGGCAAGACGAAGCTGAAGTTTTCTGCCAAAAATTCCGTAAATGGTCTGTGCTTACTCAGTGGAATGAGTGCGCCTTGGCGGCAACTTTCAGAGAAGGTCTCTCTGATGCCGTTAAGGATGTTATGGTGGGGTTCCCTTTGCCTGCAGGTCTGAATGAGTCCATGACAATGGCTATTCAGATTGATAGGCGTCTGCGGGAGCGCAAACCGGTGCACCATCTGGCGGTGTCTATGGAAAAGACGCCAGAAAGTATGCAGTGTGATAGAATTCTGTCCAGGAGCGAGCGACAGAATTTTAGACGGAAGAATGGATTGTGTTTCTATTGTGGGGATTCTACTCATGTTATATCAGCATGCTCTAGGCGTACAAAGAAGCTTGATAAGTCTGTTTCCATTGGCACCATTCAGTCTAAGTTTATTTTGTCTGTAACCCTGATTTGCTCTTTGTCATCCATTGCCACGGACGCCTATGTTGACTCTGGCGCCGCTCTGAGTCTTATGGATTGGTCCTTTGCCAATCGTTGTGGTTTTGATTTAGAGCCTTTGGAGACTCTTATTCCTCTGAAGGGGATTGACTCCACCCCATTGGCTAATAATAAACCACAATACTGGACACAAGTAACCATGCGTATCAGTCCGGATCACCAGGAGATTATTCGTTTCCTGGTGCTGTATAATTTACATGACGATTTGGTACTGGGATTGCCATGGTTGCAGTCTCACAACCCAGTCTTGGACTGGAGAGCAATGTCTGTGTTGAGCTGGGGATGTAAGGGTATTCATGGGGACGTACCTTTGGTTTCTATTTCGTCGTCCATTCCCTCTGAAGTCCCTGAGTTCCTCTCTGATTATCAAGACGTCTTTGACGAACCCAAGCTTGGGTCCTTACCTCCGCACCGTGAGTGCGATTGTGCCATAGATTTGATACCGGGTTGTAAATATCCAAAGGGTCGTTTGTTTAATTTGTCTGTGCCGGAACATGCTGCTATGCGGGAATATATAAAGGAGTCTTTGGAAAAGGGACATATTCGTCCATCTTCTTCTCCCTTGGGAGCTGGGTTTTTCTTTGTCTCAAAAAAAGACGGCTCTTTGAGACCATGTATTGATTATCGGCTTCTGAATAAGATCACTGTTAAGTATCAATACCCATTGCCATTGCTTACTGATTTGTTTGCTCGTATAGAGGGTGCTAAGTGGTTCTCTAAAATTGATCTTCGTGGGGCGTATAATTTGGTGCGGATCAGGCAGGGGGATGAGTGGAAGACCGCATTTAATACGCCCGAGGGCCACTTTGAGTATTTGGTCATGCCTTTTGGTCTTTCTAATGCCCCTTCAGTTTTCCAGTCTTTTATGCATGATATTTTCCGCGATTTTCTGGATAAATTTATGATAATATATCTGGATGATATTCTGATTTTTTCTGATGACTGGGACTTTCATGTCCAGCAGGTCAGGAGAGTTTTTCAGGTTCTGCGGTCTAATTCTTTATGTGTGAAGGGGTCTAAGTGCGTTTTTGGGGTCCAGAAGATTTCCTTTTTGGGGTATATTTTTTCTCCCTCTTCCATTGAGATGGATCCCGTCAAGGTGCAAGCTATTTGTGACTGGACTCAGCCCTCCTCTCTTAAGGGTCTTCAGAGATTTTTGGGCTTTGCCAACTTTTACCGCCGATTTATTGCTGGTTTTTCGGATGTCGTTAAACCACTGACTGATTTGACCAGACAAGGCGCTGATGTTGCTAATTGGTCCCCTCATGCTGTAGAGGCCTTTCAGGAGCTTAAGCGCCGTTTTGCCTCTGCCCCTGTGTTGCGTCAGCCTGATGTGAATCTGCCTTTTCAGGTTGAGGTTGACGCTTCGGAGATCGGAGCTGGGGCAGTGTTGTCGCAGAAAGGTTCCGACTGCTCCGTCATTAGGCCTTGTGCCTTCTTTTCTCGCAAATTTTCGCCCGCAGAGCGGAATTATGATGTTGGGAATCGGGAGCTTTTGGCCATGAAGTGGGCGTTTGAGGAGTGGCGCCATTGGCTCGAGGGGGCTAGGCATCAGGTGGTGGTATTGACTGACCACAAAAATTTGATTTATCTTGAGACTGCCAGACGCCTGAATCCTAGACAGGCGCGCTGGTCTTTATTTTTTTCTCGCTTTAATTTTGTGGTGTCATACCTACCGGGTTCTAAGAATGTTAAGGCAGATGCCCTTTCTAGGAGTTTTGACCCGGACTCTCCTGGTAATTCTGAACCCACAGGTATCCTTAGGGAGGGAGTAATTTTGTCGGCCGTTTCTCCTGATCTGCGGCGGTCCTTGCAAGAGTTTCAGGCGGATAGACCGGATCGTTGTCCGCCTGATAGACTGTTTGTTCCGGATGATTGGACCAGCAGAGTCATCTCTGAGGTACATTCTTCTGCATTGGCAGGTCATCCCGGAATTTTTGGTACCAGGGATTTGGTGGCAAGATCCTTCTGGTGGCCTTCCCTGTCACGAGATGTGCGAGTCTTTGTGCAGTCATGTGACGTTTGTGCTCGGGCCAAGTCTTGTAGTTCTCGGGCTAGTGGACTGCTGTTGCCCTTGCCTATTCCTAAGAGGCCTTGGACACACATCTCGATGGATTTTATTTCAGATCTGCCTGTTTCCCAGAAGATGTCTGTCATCTGGGTGGTCTGTGACCGTTTCTCTAAAATGGTCCATTTGGTTCCTCTGCCCAAGTTGCCCTCTTCTTCTGAGTTGGTTCCTCTGTTTTTTCAGAATGTTGTCCGATTGCACGGTATTCCTGAGAATATTGTTTCTGACAGAGGTACCCAATTTGTGTCTAGATTTTGGCGGGCATTCTGTGCTAGGATGGGCATAGATTTGTCTTTTTCATCTGCTTTTCACCCTCAGACTAATGGCCAGACCGAGCGGACTAATCAGACCCTTGAGACATATCTGAGGTGTTTTGTCTCTGCTGACCAGGATGATTGGGTTGCTTTTTTGCCATTGGCAGAGTTCGCCCTCAATAATCGGGCCAGTTCTTCCACCTTGGTGTCCCCGTTTTTTTTGTAATTCGGGGTTTCACCCTCGATTTTCCTCCGGTCAGGTGGAATCCTCGGATTGTCCTGGAGTGGATGCGGTGGTGGAGAGATTGCATCACATCTGGGGGCAGGTTATGGACAATTTGAAGTTGTCCCAGGAGAAGACTCAGCGTTTTGCCAACCGTCATCGTCGTGTTGGTTCTCGGCTTTGTGTTGGAGATTTAGTGTGGTTGTCTTCTCGTTTTGTCCCTATGAGGGTCTCTTCTCCTAAGTTTAAACCTCGGTTCATCGGCCCTTATAGAATATTGGAGATTCTTAATCCTGTTTCTTTCCGTTTGGACCTCCCTGCGTCCTTTTCCATTCATAACGTTTTTCATCGGTCGTTATTGCGCAGGTATGAGGTACCTGTTGTACCTTCAGTTGAGCCTCCTGCTCCGGTGTTGGTTGAGGGTGAGTTGGAGTACGTTGTGGAGAAAATTTTGGACTCTCGTGTTTCCAGACGGAAACTCCAGTATCTGGTCAACTGGAAGGGTTACGGCCAGGAGGATAATTCTTGGGTCAATGCATCTGATGTTCATGCTTCTGATCTTGTTCGTGCCTTCCATAGGGCTCATCCTGGTCGCCCTGGTGGATCTGGTGAGGGTTCGGTGCCCCCTCCTTGAGGGGGGGGTACTGTTGTGAATTTGGATTCTGGGCTCCCCCGGTGGCCGCTTGTGGAATTGGACTTGTCATCCTCTTTCCTGTTTCACCTGGTTCCATCAGTAGTGGGTGTCGCTATTTAAGCTCATTTCTCTGGTGGTTTCTTGCCGGTCAACAATGTTATCTGATGCCTCTCAGTGCTTGTTCCTGCTTCTAGACAACTACTAGATAAGTTGGACTTTTGTCCATGTTTTGTTTTGCCTATTTGTTCCAGTTCACAGCTGAAGTTTTGTTACTGTGTCTGGAAAGCTCTCGTTGATCAGGGATTGCTACTCTGGCGTTATGAGTTAATGCCAGAGTTTAAGGTAATCTCTGGATGGTGTTTTGTTAGTGTTTTTCTGCTGACCATGAAAGTATACTATCTGTCTTCTGCTATCTAGTAAGCGGACCTCAAATTTGCTAAGACTATTTTCCTGCTGCGTTTGTTGTTTCATCTGAACTCACCGTCATTATATGTGGGGGGCTACTGTCTTCTTTGGAATATTTCTCTAGAGGTGAGCCAGGTCTTATATTTCCCTCTGCTAGCTATTTAGGTCTTAGGCCAGAGCTGGGCATCTAGCGATAAATAGGAAATGCTACCTGGCTATTTCTAGTTGCGCGGCAGGCTTAGTTCATGGTCAGTATAGTTCCATCTTCCGAGAGCTTGTCCCTCTATAGGCTTGCTATGATCTCTGCCTGCAGAGATCATGACACACATCTGGAAGATGCACTTATTCTGGCACTTGGCCACTCTCTTCCCACTCCCGTGTAGCTGTGGGATATGGGGTAATGAAGGGTTAATGTCACCTTGCTATTGTAAGGTGACATTAAGCCAGATTAATAATGGAGAGGCGTCAATTATGTCACCTATCCATTATTAATCCAATAGTATGAAAGGGTTAAAAAACACACACACACACGTTATTAAAAAGTATTTTAATGAAATAAACAAACAGGTTGTTTTAGTATTTTATTGCTCTCTCAATCCATCCGGAACACCCTCGCTTGGCTTCGGATGAACTGTCAGGTCCCACGAAGTAAATCCATCTGAAGGGGTTAAATCATTTTACAGCCAGGAGCTGTGCTAAAGCACTCGATCGTACCTGTAAACCCCGGGTGCTGAAAGGAAAGCTGGGTGATCTGTACTTACATTGACTTGCGGTGAGGCGCCCTCTGGTGGATGTTCTCATGAACTGCAGCCTTGGAAAAGTTCCCACGCTCGAGTTCATATGAGTTCATCCACCAGAGGGCACCTCACCGCGACTCAATGTAAGTACAGATCACCCAGCTTTCCTTTCAGCACCCGGGGTTTTTACAACCACGAGCAGTGCTTTAGCGCAGCTCCTGGCTGTAAAATGATTTAACCCCTTCAGATGGATTTACTTCGTGGGACCTGACAGTTCATCCGAAGGTATGTATATTGTTGGTTTATTATTTTGCCAAGCAAGGGTGTTCCGGATGGATTGAGAGAGCAATAAAATACTAAAACAACCTGTTTGTTTATTTCATTAAAATACTTTTTAATAACGTTTGTGTGTGTTTTTTAACCCTTTCAGACAATTGGATTAATAATGGATAGGTGTCATAATTGACGCCTCTCCATTATTAATCTGGCTTAATGTCACCTTACAATAGCAAGGTGGCATTAACCCTTCATTACCCCATATCCCACCGCTACATGAGAGTGGGAAGAGAGTGGCAAAGTGCCAGAATAGGCGCATCTTCCAGATGTGCCTTTTCTGGGGGGGCTGGGGGCAGATGTTTTTAGCCACGGGGGGGGGGGGCAATAACCATGGACCCTCTCCTGGCTATTAATATCTGCCGTCACTGGCTTTACCACTCTGGCGGAGAAAATTGCGCGGGAGCCCACGCCATTTTTTTCCGCCATTTAACCCTTTATTTTAGCAGCTACAGCGCCCAAATTTTGCACATACACATTACTAACATTAGTAGTGTGGAATATGCAAAAAAGGGGATATCAGATGGTTTACTGTATGTAAACCATTAATCCAATAAATAACCACTTGTATGCAAAATATATGTCATGCACTACTGAACATAGATCATCCCAAATAAAAAGTGCAACACAAGGACACTGTATTAAAATTATTTTTATTTTTATTAACAATATTGTAACAGTAAAAATTAGTAATGTGCAAAAAATAAAAAGCTGATAGCTATAGGGCACACTATAATGGTATGATAGGACACCTCAAAATATGCAACTAAATAAATATCCCTGTACTAATATAACAAAAATAGTATACTAATAAATAAGGTTTATGCAAATGCAATTATAATATAATCCCTGGCCAAAGAAACTTTAATAATGTGCAAATATATATATATATATATATATATATATATAATGTATTAAGTGTAGTAGATATATATAAAATTGTGCAAAATATAACACAAAACAAAAAAAAATATATATTTATAAAATATATATAATATATGTGACACAGTGTATGTGAAAAAAATAATAAATAAAATATATATATTACTATATGTATCCAATATATTGCACGTGCCCAACTAAATATATATATATATGTATATGTGCACATAGTGCAAACTTATATTGACGTCTAATAACAATCTGGGCATTTAACAAGTGCAAAATAGTGCATACAATATTATAATCCCTGCATAAAATGTGCAAAGTTTAAAATGCAAACGTGCTGATACCATTAGCCAATACACACTATCACACTTGGCCACAATGGACAATAGTGCAAAAAATAAAACAGAATACTATGACCAGGGAATAACTAAAGTGCAACTAGTGCCTAACTAAGTCGGCCGCTATAGTAAACTTAGCAGCAACAGGGATAAAAATAAGACTGCTAGCAGAGGTTCCACATACCTATAGCTGCTCTATCCCTACGTACGTTTCGGCTGATGCCTTCTTCCGGGGGCGTGTCCTTGTGTTGCACTTTTTATTTGGGATGATCTATGTATGTAAACCATGTTTCATATCCTGTCGGGTTGGGGAAGGAGAAATGAAAAGCCAGCAATTGAATTACCGGCTTGTCACTAACACTGCTGCAAATTTCTCGCAAGTCACACTGCTGGTCCGTGTGTAATCCGTATTTTTCTTGCCACAATAGACTTTCATTGGCGTATTATTTGCGCAATACGCTGACAAACGCAGCATGCTGCGATTTACTACGGCCGTAGAAAGCCGTATAATACTGAACCGTAATATACGGCTGATAGGACCAGACCCATTGAGAATAATTGTGCCGTTTGTTTGGCGAGACGTATTTTCTGCGCTCTTACGTTTGTAAAACTCGCTAGTGTGACTCCAGCCTGAGAGCCCTAATCCCTGTCCTGAGGAGCGCCGCTCCCTCTTCCTCCACCCTGAGAGCACTAATCCCCGTCCTGAGGAGCGCCGCTCCCTCTTCCTCCACCCTGAGAGCACTAATCCCCGTCCTGAGGAGCGCCGCTCCCTCTTCTCCCACCCTGAGAGCACTAATCCCCATCCTGAGGAGCGCCGCTCCCTCTTCCCCACCCTGAGAGCACTAATCCCCGTCCTGAGGAGCACCGCTCCCTCTTCCCCCAGCCTGAGAGCCCTAATCCCCATCCTGAAGAGCGCCGCTCCCTCTTCCCCACCCTGAGAGCACTAATCCCCGTCCTGAGGAGCGCCGCTCCCTCTTCCCCCACCCTGAGAGAACTAATCCCCGTCCTGAGGAGCGCCTCTCCCTCTTCCCCACCCTGAGAGCACTAATCCCCGTCCTGAGGAACGCCGCTCCCTCTTCCCCACCCTGAGAGCGCTAATCCCCATCCTGAGGAGCGCCGCTCCCTCTTCCTCCACCCTGAGAGCGCTAATTCCCGTCCTGAGGAGCGCCGCTCCCTCTTCCTCCACCCTGAGAGCGATGATCCCCATCCTGAGGAGCGCCGATCCCTCTTCCCCACCCTGAGAGCACTAATCCCCATCCTGAGGAGCGCCACTCCCTCTTCCCCCACCCTGAGAGCACTAATCCCCATCCTGAGGAGCGCCGCTCCCTCTTCCCCCATCCTGAGAGCGCTAATCCCCGTCCTGAGAACCCCACTCCCTCTTCTCTCACCCTGAGAGCACAAATCCCCGTCCTGAGGAGCGCCGCTCCTTCGTCTCCCGCCCTGAGAGCACTAATCCCCGTCCTGAGAACCCCTCTCCCTCTTCTCTCACCCTGAGAGCACTAATCCCCGTCCTGAGGAGCGCCGCTCCTTCGTCTCCCGCCCTGAGAGCACTAATCCCCGTCCTGAGAACCCCACTCCCTCTTCTCTCACCCTGAGAGCACTAATCCGCGTCCTGAGGAGCGCCGCTCCTTCGTCTTCCACCATGAGAGCACTGATCCCCATCCTGAGAGTGCCGCTCCCTCTTCCCCCACCTTGAGAGCACTAATCCCCGTCCTGAGGAGCTCCACTCCCTCGTCCCCCACCCTGAGAGCACTAATCCCCATCCTGAGGAGGGCCACTCCCTCTTCCTCCACCCTGAGAGCACTAATCCCCGTCCTGAAGAGCGCTGCTCCCTCTTCCCCCACCCTTAGAGCACTAATTCCCGTCCTGAGGAGCGCTGCTCCCTCTTCCTCCACCCTGTGAGCACTAATCCCCGACTTGAGGAGCGCTGCTCCCTCTTCCCCCACCCTGAGAGTACTAATCCCACACTAATAACACAGCCTACGTAGTATGTAGCACAGCCACATAGTATATTGTACAGCCACGTAATATATAGCACAGCCCACGTAGTATATAGGACAGCCCACGTAGTATATAACACAGCCCACGTAGTATATAGCACAGCCCACGTAGTATATAGCACAGCCCACGCAGTATATAACAGCCCACATAGTGTAGAGCACAGCCCATGTAGCATATAGCGCAGCCACGTAGTATATAGCACAGCCCACATAGTATATAGCACAGCAAGGTAGTATATAACACAGCCCACGCAGTATATAATATTGGCCACGCAGTATATAACACAGCCCACGTAGTATATAACACAGGTCATGCAGTATATAGCACAGCCCACGCAGTATATAACACAGCCACGTAGTATATAACACAGGCCACGCAGTATATAACACAGGCCATATAACTATTCAATTTCACCATAAATATAATGGAAAAAATAGAGGCAAAAAACCCAAATTAACGTATCATTAAAATATAATAATTTATTTAACATACAAGCATTAAAATTAGCAAGGGACTATCACAAAAACACTTAAGGGTAGTACAAAGACCAGGAATTGAATATAGACAAGCATGTGTAATGGTGATCAATGTCACCACACCTAACTAACTTTATGTAACATGCAAACAACTCTTAATAGAAACTGCTCTATGTCAGAATCCTAGTTGCATTGAATAAAGTGACAGTGCCTCGAGCAAAATCAGTGCATATACAAGCTTGCGCCTGTTTGTATAATCAGAACATGTTACTTACATAGTCTTTAACCTGGCGTGTACACCCTCAAGTACCCCGACCCGTCATAATAGCTTCCTCAACAGGGGGCATGTGTGTTGTCAGTAGCGCTGCGATCTATATATACCCACGTACACAGCTGATTGCAATGTCCGCATCACCGGTGATGTACTGCGCATGCGCCAGTCCCTGGATTTCCTCCCTTGTAAAGAAAAGACTTCCTGCTCATCACATCTGGAACACAAGTGTGAAACGCTCTGCGTAACCATAGTGAGCGAGGCAGGAAGTCATGAGGAAGCACCTGAGCTGCGCATGCGCCAGCCGGGCGCCGAGAAATGCCAGATAAAGCTGTAAGAGGGAAAACAGCCCATTCAAAGTGCGATGTGCTAGTGGAAGGGACAAAAGAGGATTTATAATGAATACGGGCTGAGTTCTGTCTATATGTAAACCAACTACCGTAGGACTACTGATGTGCAAAAATGTGCGTGGTGCCTAGTCTCATCCATATATATGAGGCATCGTGATTACTCGCTAATCCCGCCCCCTGCACAGTAGCTCCGCCCCCACCACATTACCACACATAATCCCGCCCCCCACATTACCACACATAATCCTGCCCCCATCACATCACCACGCATAATCCCGCCCCCACATTACTACACATAATCCCGCCCCCCACCACATTACTACCCATAATCCCACCCCCCACATCACCACACATAATCCCATCCCCCACATTACTACACATAATCCCACCCCTCACATCACCACACATAATCCCGACCCCACCACATTACCACACAATCCCGCCCCCCACATTACTACACATAATCCTGTCCCCCACCACACATAATCCCGCCCACCCACATTACCATACACAATCCCGCCCCCACCACATTACCACACATAATCCCGCCCCCCACATCACTACACATAATCCCGCCCCCACATTACTACACATAATCCTACCCCCCACCACATCACCACACATAATCCTGCCCCCACATTACTACACATAACCTGCCCCCCACCACATCACCGCACATAATCCTGCCCCCTACATCACCACACATAATCCTGCCCCCCACATCACCACACATAATCCCGCCCCCACCACATTACTACACATAATCCTGCCCCCACCACATCACAACACATAATCCCACCCCCCACCACATTACCATACACAATCTCGCCCCTCACATTACCACACATAATCCCACCCCCCACATCACCACATAATCCCGCCCCACCACATTACTACACATAATCCTGCCCCCCACATCACCACACATAATCCCGCCCCCACATCACCACACACAATCCCGCCCTCCCACATCACCACACATAATCCCACCCCCCCACCACATTACCACACAATCCCGCCCCCACCACATTACCACACATAATCCCATCCCCCCACATTACCACACATAATCCTGCCCCCCCACATTACCACACGAGGCTCCGTCCCCACACATTACCACACGAGGCTCCGTCCCCACATTACCACACGAGGCTCCATCCCCACACATTACCACACGAGGCTCCGTCCCCACACATTACCACACGAGGCTCCGTCCTGTTATGATCCTTAGTGGTTGAGGATCACAAATTACTCCAGCTAAGTAACAAACATAGGACAAGCTCTAGGGAGGTGGCAAACTGGACTGACCGCAAATCTGAACCTATCCAAACACACTAGAAGTAGCCGGTGAACGTGCCTAAAAATCCTAGACGTCTCGAGCCAGCCTGAGGAACTATCTACCCCTAGAGAGAAAGAAAGACCTCTCTTGCCTCCAGAGAAATAATCCCCAAAGATATAGAAGCCCCCAACAAATAATAACGGTGAGGTAAGAGGAAGGCACATACACAGGGGTGAAAGCAGATTCAGCAAATGAGGCCCACTAATACTAGATAGCAGAAAATAGAAAAAGGAATCTATGCGGTCAGTAAAAAACCCTTACAAAATATCCACTCTGAGATTTCAAGAACCCCCACACCAACTAACGGTGTGGGGGGAGAAACTCAGTCCCCTAGAGCAACCAGCAAGCGAGGAAATCACATTTTAGCGAGCTGGACTAAAAACATAATGAACACTGATAATCAAAAAATGATCAAACAAAAACTTAGCTTGTCTTGGAGAGACTGGGAGCAAGGTAGACACAAGGAATCTGAAGAGCACTGAATACATTGATAGCAGGCAAGGAACTGAGTATCCAGGTGAGCTAAATAGGAAACCAACCAAGGATAACGAACCAGCTGATGCTGCCAACCTGCAGAAAGAAAACACTACACAGTACCGCTTATGACCACTAGAGGGAGCCCAAAAATAGAGTTCACAACACCGTCCCCACACATTACCTCACGAGGCTCCGTCCCCACACATTACCACACGAGGCTCCGTCCCCACATTACCACACGAGGCTCCATCCCCACATTACCACACGAGGCTCCGTCCCCACACATTACAACACGAGGCTCCGTCCCCACACATTACCACACGAGGCTCCGTCCCCACACATTACCACACGAGGCTCCATCCCCACATTACCACACGAGGCTCCATCCCCACACATTACCACATGAGGCTCCGTCCCCACACATTACCACATGAGGCTCCGTCCCCACACATTACCACACGAGGCTCCGTCCCCACACATTACCACACGAGGCTCCGTCCCCACACGAGGCTCCGTCCTCACACGAGGCTCCGTCCTCACACATTACCACACGATGCTCCGTCCCCACACATTATTACACAAGGCTGTCCCCACACATTACCATATAAGGCTATGTCCCCACATTACCACACGAGGCTCCGTCCTCACACATTACCACACGAGGCTGCATCTTCACACATTACCACACGAGGCTGCGTCCCCTGTTATGACCTGGTGGTTACGGAGTGGTACTGAGATGACCTGGTGGGTAAAACCAATCATGGACAAGCTCAGAGGAGGTGGCAGCTCTACAGACAGTAATCACCTATATGACCTAGTGATTACGGAGCAGCACTGAAATGACCTAGTGGGTAAAACAAATAATGTACTAGCTCTGAGGAGGTGGTAACTTTACTGACCGCAATCCCTACTCCTAACACCAACACTAGAAATAGCCGTGGAGCGTTCCTATCTCTGCCTAGACGCCTCTTCACAGCCTAAGAACTAGCTACCCCTGAAGATGGAAATGGAAAACTATCTCACCTCAGAGAAACCCCCAAAGGAAAGATAGCCCCCCACAAATATTGACGGTGAGTGAAGAGGGAAATGACAAACTCAGAAATGAAACTAGATTTTAGCAAAGGAGGCCACTACTATCTAAATAGACAGAGAAAGAAAAGGCTACTGTGCGGTCAGTATAAAAACTAAATGTCCACGCAGAGTTTACAAAAATAACCTCCACACCGACTCACGGTGTGGAGGGGCAAATCTGCAACCCCAGAGCTTCCAACTAGCCGGAATATTTCATGATGACAAGCTGGACAAAAGAGACATAACTTAAACTGAACAAAAGGTCATAGGCAGGGAAACACCCAAAAACTAGCAGAACTTATCTTAAGCTGAAATGGACTGGCCAACAGAGAACTTCCAGGAAAGGACTGAATCCACAGGAAGGAACATTGACAGCTGGCATCAACTACAGCCTAAAGCCCAGTTAAATAACAAGGCCAGGGCACCAATTAGTGAAAGCAGCTGCTAAGTTCCACTTGAAACCACCAGAGGGAGCCCAAGAGCAGAACTCCCAAAAATACCATTCATGACCACAGGATGGAGCCCAAGAACGGAATTCACAACAGTCCCCACACATTACCACACGAGGCTCTGTCCCCACACATTACCACACGAGGCTCCATCCCCACACATTACCACACGAGGCTCCGTCCCCACACATTACCACACGAGGCTCCATCCCCACACATTACCACACGAGGCTGTCCCCACATTACCACACGAGGCTCCGTCCTCACACATTACCACACGAGGCTCCGTCCCCACACATTACCATACGAGGCTCTGTCCCTCCACAATACCACACGAGGCTCCGTCCCCACACATTACCATACGAGGCTCTGTCCCCACACATTACCACACGAGGCTCCGTCCCCACACATTACCACACGAGGCTCCGTCCCCACACATTACCATACGAGGCTCTGTCCCTCCACATTACCACTCGAGGCTCTGTCCCCACACATTACCACGCGAGGCTCCGTCCCTCCACATTACGAGGCTTCGTCCCCCACCACATACCATACGAGGCTCCGTCCCCACACATTACCACACGAGGCTCCTTCCCCCCACACATTACCACACGAGGCTCTGTCCCCACACATTACCACACGAGGGTCCGTCCCCACACATTACCACACGAGGCTCCATCCCCACACATTACCACACGAGGCTCTGTCCCCACACATTACCACACGAATCCAGTTTGCTTTTGATTTTATACTGTGAATAAAATGTATTAGTATTATTCTGATTTTTACTTATTATTAACTTCATTTTAAGTAAATTTACCACCTGTGTAAGCGCTATTGAATGTTGTCATTATTTACTTTATTTTAATCACTAACAGCATTATTTAGATAGCAATGAGCATGCCGAGCGTTAGCTGGCTGGAAACAGCTAGTAATACATAAAGCAGTATTTATGATATAAAGTGTCACAGTGTATACTAAATAAGAATATATATGTATATATAAATCAGTGCACACTACAATTCAGAATAATACATTAATATACATACAAATAAACAAATATTGCAATACAGCAATATATCAGATATATGCCAATTTGTTTATGGGATATTGGGAAAGGATGATCTTTCAGGAAGACGAGATTTTGGGAATTAGTGCAATACATGGATGGAGTCGATACATCGACGACATCCTTTTCGTATGGGAAGGCCCCATTGTAGATCTTCTGGCAGTAATGGAGGAACTAAATCGGAACAATCTTAATATAAAATTGACCTTCAATTTTGGGAGGAAAGTGGAGGTTTTAGATTTAAATATCGAGGCACTTTCGGATGGTAAGCTTATTACTGATGTATTCAGAAAGCAGACAGCAACTAACACATTGCTTCATGCCTCCTCCGCTCACCACAAATCAACTATAAAAAGTATCCCCATTGGCCAGTTTCTAAGGGCCAAACGAATTTGCACCTTGGATAAGGATTATCAGAATCCGGTATCGGATCTGGCCCATAGATTTCTAGATAGCGTTTATAGTAAAAAGCAGATCAAGAATTTTTTTAGGTCAGCTGAAAGATCCAGCAGAAATTAACTCCTTTATGGTGATAGGAAAAAACAAGGTACCAACTGCCAATCATGTTCGATTTATTACAGGTTTTAATAAACAGTGGCCGTAATTGGTAGGAATTATGCAGAAGCATTGGGGGGTGTTACAATCTGACCCAATCCTTAAAAAACTGTTGCCTGATAAGCCTTTGATGACATCAAGACGCTCAAGGAGTTTGAGAGATTTGTTGGTGCATAGTCACTATTCTGCTACTTCATGGAAACAACCCAATACAGAATTATATGGGTTCTTTCCGTGTAACTCTTGCAAAGCTTGTCAAAATCATTTTAAGAGTAAAACGTTTGACAATTATGATGGATCCAGGACATACGACATACGTAAAAGGCTCACATGTGTCTCTAAAGGGGTTGTTTACTATGCTCGATGCCCCTGCAGTAAAGTTTATATAGGGATGACCACAAGGGAGTTGAGAATTAGAACTAGGGAGCACATAAGAGACATAGAGAAGGCTTTAACTATAAAAGATGTGAGTGGGCTAAAAACCTTGCCAAGACATTTTAAATTATATCCCAAGTGTGACCCTAGCGAACTTAAAATCCAAGCCATAGATCAAGTTGATCTGGGCTTGAGGGGAGGTAATCTGGGCAGGACTTTGGCGCACAAAGAGAGCAGATGGATCTACCTACTTAGGACTATGGTCCCGCAAGGCCTTAATGAAACTATGGGTTTTTCAGCATTTTTATAAGTATTTAATAGTCTCCATATAGTAATAATTCTTATCCTTATTTTAATTATGTGTTGTTTTTGTGGTTTTAACATTCTTCTTTTTTGTCTTATTAATTAGAGTTGAATCTTCAAATTATCCCACTCCTTATTGTTTCGTATGGAAACGAATAGGTCCAGTTCTACAGATGTATTCGTCATGGACCAATCTATTGTTTTTGTTTATATGTGTATGGTATATGTAGATTCATAGGGGTGGGGGGGTTTTAATATGTCATCTATTATGTTTTTTGCTGCTTATGTAATATTCTTTGTGCAATGTGGTTCGGGGGATTATACATAAAAAGTGTATATGGGCTTGGTTCATTATATCTATTCCACTTTTTTATATGTCATGGCACTTTATTTTATTTTTTTACTTATTATTAATTATTAATTATCCTGTTGGGTGTGTTTATTGTATTTTTTGATTAATTGCATTTATAGTTCATTTTATATTATTCATTATGCATTATTATTATTGCCTTATGCACTTATTATTTTTATTTACTTATTTATATCTTTTACACTTTATATTTGATATATTGCTGTATTGCAATATTTATTTGTTTATTTGTATGTATATTAATGTATTATTATGAATTGTAGTGTGCACTGATTTATATATACATATATTCTTATTTAGTATACACTGTGACACTTTATATCATAAATACTGCTTTATGTATTATGAGACTAGGCACCACGCACATTTTTGCACATCAGTAGTCCTAGTTGGTTTACATATAGACAGATCTCAGCCCGTATTCATTATAAATCCTCTTTTGTCCCTTCCACTAGCACATCGCACTTTGAATGGGCTGTTTTCCCTCTTACAGCTTTATCTGGCATTTCTCGGCGCCCGGTTGGCGCATGCGCAGCTCAGGTGCTTCCTCATGACTTCCTGCCTCGCTCACTATGGTTACGCAGAGCGTTTCACACTTGTGTTCCAGATGTGATGAGCAGGAAGTCTTTTCTTTACAAGGGAGGAAATCCAGGGACTGGCGCACGCGCAGTACATTACCGGTGATGCGGACATTGCAATCAGCTGTGTACGTGGGTATATATAGATCGCAGCGCTACTGACAACACACATGCCCCCTGTTGAGGAAGCTATTATGACAAAACGGCGCTGTCGGGGTACTTGAGGGTGTACACGCCAGGTTAAAGACTCTATATAAGTAACATGTTCTGATTATACAACCAGGCGCAAGCTTGTATATGCACTGATTTTGCTCGAGGCACTGTCACCTTATTCAATGCAACTAGGATTCTGACATAGAGCAGTTTCTATTAAGAGTTGTTTGCATGTTACATAAAGTGAGTTAGGTGTGGTGACATTGATCACCATTACACATGCTTGTCTATATTCCATTCCTGGTCTTTGTACTACCCTTAAGTGTTTTTGTGATATTCCCTTGCTAATTTTAATGCTTGTATGTTAAATAAATTATTATATTTTAATGATACGTTAATTTTGTTTTTTTTGCCTCTATTTTTTCCATTATATTTATGGGGAAATTGAATAGTTATACTTGGTTGGAGGTATATACTGACTTGCTATGAGTGCCGACCACTGGTTGACGTTCATAGCAATTCGGCACTGACAACCATATAGGTCTCAAGGAAACCTCTGGTTGTCATGCCAACAAACCTATGACCCCTGATCACATGGCGGGGTCACCGATGCGCGTATCTCCAGCTCGATGACCGGAAGCGCCATTTAAATGCCGCTGTCAGAGTTTGACAGGAGCATTTAACTAGTTAACAGGCGTGGGTGGATCGCAATTCCGCCTGCGCCTATTGCAGGCACATGTCAGCTGTTCAAAACAGTTAACATATGCAATAATAATTTATACAAGTACTTCCCCATCCCTCTAGGAGAAACATTTAGCAAATAGATTGCAGGATCCAGCTCAACTTCTATGAAAAGTACCTTTTGTATTAAAACTTTCACCAATTCTCAAAATCCGACCCCGGGTAAGACCAGAAGATGTGATATTGAGAGCCAGTTGCTGAGCCACATCGCCAGCAAATATTCGGATACTGGGGGCTCAGTTTATTGAGGATTTCTGGGGTGTGGTACCAAAACATCAAAATCTTACATTGTTTATCTTCATATGACGTGCAAATGGAGGTTTTGGCCGCTTTGTCCCAAATACACCGCCATCATTTTGAAGACAGCTCTGTCCCAAGGAGAGACTCCCATTTAATCATATAGGGGTGTTTCTTTGGGGAATCCTTATGAGGAGAGTTTATAATCTTATAAATATCATACATCAGCCCCTTAGTTGACAGACCCTTTTACATAACTTCTCAAACTCCGGTGGTCGGGAGACATTCATTGAGCCAAATAATGAAAACGCTAGGGGTTAATCTGCATAACTTAGAAGAATTCTCTGTTGGCTATGGAGAATTTATATTTAATAAGAAAGGCCCTGATATAAAATTTAACTAGTGAGTTTATTGGGCGCCTGTGAGGTATCAAGGTCTCAGTGACTTGGTATTCGTCCCTCTTTCTTTTCTATACTACAGGGAGGGCCATTTATAGGGATACACTTAACTAAAAAGGGAATGGTTGGTGATATCAACTTCCTTTTTGTGGCACATTAGTATATGGGAGGGGGAAACTTTTCAAGATGGGTGGTGACCATAGCGGCAACGTTGAAGTTGGCCATTTTGGATCCAACTTCATCTTTTCCAATGGGAAGAGGGTCATGTGACACATCAAACCTATTGAGAATTTCACAAGAAAAACAATGGTGTTGTGTTCTTGGTTTTAACCCCTTCACCCCGAAGCCTGTTTTCACCTAACTGACACGGCCAATTTTTACAATTCTGACCACTGTCACTTTATGAGGTCATAACTCTGAAACGCTTCAACGGATCCTGGTGATTCTGAGAATGTTTTCTCGTGACATATTGTACTTTATGATAGTGGTAAAACTTCTTCGATATGACTTGCATTTATTTGTGAAAAAAACAGAAATTTGTCGAAAATTATGAAAATTTCGCAATTTTCAAATTTTTCGTTTTTATGCCCTTAAATTAGAGAGTTATATCACATAATATAGTTAATAAACAACATTTCCCACATGTCTGCTTTACATCAGCACAATTTTGGAAACATAATTTATTTTTGTTAGGGAGTTATAAGGGTTAAAAGTTGAAAAGCAATTTCTCATTTTTGCAACAAAATTTGCAAAACCATTTTTTTTTTACGGACCACCTCACACTTCAAGTGACTTTGAGGGGTCTATATGACAGAAAATGCCCAAAAGTGACACCATTCTAAAAACTGCACCCCTCAAGGTACTCAAAACCACATTCAAAAAGTTTATTAACCCTTCAGGTGCTTCACAGGAATTTTTGGAATATTTAAAAAAAATTGAACATTTAACTTTTTTTTCACAAAATTTTTACTTCAGATCCAATTTGTTTTATTTTACCAAGGGTAACAGGAGAAATTGGACCAAAAAAGTCGTTGTACAATTTGTCCTGAGTACGCCGATACCCCACATGTTGGGGTAAACCATTGATTGGGCACATGGCAGAGCTCGGAAGGGAAGGAGCGCCATTTGACTTTTCAATGCAAAATTGGCTGGAATTGAGATCGGAACCCATGTCATGTTTGGAGAGCCCCTGATGTGCCTAAACAGTGGAAACCCCCACAAGTGACACCATTTTGGAAAGTAGACCCTCTAAGGAACTAATCTAGATGTGTGGTGAGCACTTTGAACCTCCAAGTGCTTCACAGAAGTTTATAATGTAGAGCCGTAAAAAAAAATTTATATTAATTTTCACAAAAAATGATCTTTTTGCCCCAAATTTTTTATTTTCCCAAGGGTAGCAGGATAAATTGGACCCCAAAAGTTGTTGTGCAATTTGTCCTGAGTACGCTGATACTTCATATATGGGGATAAACCACTGTTTGGGCGCATGGCAGAGCTCGGAAGGGAAGGAGCGCCATTTGACTTTTCAATGCAAAATTGGCTGGAATTGAGATCGGAACCCATGTCGCCTTTGGAGAGCCCCTGATGTGCCTAAACAGTGGAAACCTCCACAAGTGACACCATTTTGGAAAGACCCCCTAAGTAACTTATCTAGATGTGTGGTGAGCACTTTTAACCCCCAATTGTTTCACTAAAGTTTAGAATGTAGCGCTATGAAAATTAAAAAATCATTTTTTCTTTCCACTAAATGATGTTTTAGCCCGCAATTTTTTTTCCCCAAGGGTAACAGGAGAAATTGGACCACAAAAGGTATTGTCCAATTTGTCCTGAGTACTCTGATACCCCATACATTGGGGGGAACCACTGTTTGGGCGCACGGCAGAGCTCGCAAGGGAAGGAGCGCCGTTTGAAATGCAGACTTAGATGGATTGGTCTGCAGGTGTCATGTTGCATTTGCAGAGCCCGTGATGTACCTAAACAGTAGAAACCCCCCACAAGTGACCCCATATTGGAAACTAGACCCCCCACGGAACTTATCTAGATGTGTTGTGAGAACTTTGAACCAACAAGTGTTTCACTACAGTTTATCACGCAGAGCCGTGAAAATAAAAAATATATTTTTTTCCACGAAAATTATATTTTAGCCCCCACGTTTTTATTTTCCCAAGGGTAACAGGAGAAATTGGACAACAAAAGTTGTTGTCCAATTTGTTCTTAGTACGCTGATACCCCATATATGGGGGGGGAACCACTGTTTGTGCGCACGGCAGAGCTCGGAAGGGAAGGAGCGCCGTTTGAAATGCAGACTTAGATGGATTGGTCTGCAGGTGTCATGTTGCATTTGCAGAGCCCCTGATGTACCTAAACAGTAGAAACCCCCCACAAGTGACCCCATATTGGAAACTAGACCCCCCACGGAACTTATCTAGATGTGTTGTGAGAACTTTGAACTCCCAAGTGTTTCACTACAGTTTATAACGCAGAGCCGCGAAAATAAAAAATATATTTTTTTCCACAAAAATTATATTTTAGCCCCCACGTTTTTATTTTCCCAAGGGTAAGGCTGGTTTCACACTTGCGTTTTTATCTGCATGCGTTTTTTAAAAAAACGCATGTGTGAAAAAACGCATGTAAACGCGGTAAAACGCATGCGTTTTTTAGACGCATGCATTTTTATAGAAAAACACAAGAAAACGAGAAAAAAAACAAAAACCCTAACCCTACCCCTAACCTGAAATACGTGGCACTGAAATACGTGGCACTGAAATACGTGGCACTGAAATACGTGGCACTGAAATACGTTTATATACGTATATATGTATATAAGTGCCACGATATTTCAGTGGCCACGTATTTAAGTGCCACGTATATAAGTGCCACGTATTTCACGTAAATGCCACGATATTTCAGTGCCACGTATTTCACGTGGCACTTAAATACATGGCACGGAAATATCGTGGCACTGAAAGACGTGGCACTGAAAGACGTGGCACTGAAATATCGTGGCACTGAAAGACGTGGCACTGAAATACGTGGCACTGAAATACGTGGCACTGAAATACGTGGCACTATGACTGTCAGAAAATGTTCATTAAACGGTTAAGGGTGAGTTTAGGGGTAGGGTTAGGATCCCTTTATCACCTTGATGGTGGTGGGTGAGTTTTCAGTGTGTGTTCTGGTTTTTTTCTATAAAAATGCATGCGTTTTTAATGCAAACAAACGCGTTGAGATCGGACGCCATGTCACGTTTGGAGAGCCCCTGATGTGCCTAAACAGTGAAAACTCCCCAATTCTAACTGAAACCCTAACCCCAGCCCTAACCCTAACCCCAACCCTAGCCCTAACCCTAGTCCTAACCCTAGCGCTACTTTCACACTAGCGTTTTTATGCATACGTCGCAATGCGTCGTTTTGGCGAAAAATCGCATCCTGCAAAGTCATCTGCAGGATGCGTTTTTTCCCCATAGACTAACATTAGTGACATATTGACACACGTCGCAAGCGTCGTGTGACGGTTGCGTCGTGTTGTGACGGACCGTCGGCAGCAAAAAACGTTACATGTAACTTTTTTTGTGCCGACGGTCCACCATTTCCGACCGCGCATGCGCGGCTGGAACTCCGCCCCCACCTCCCCGCATCTCACAATGGGGCAGCGGATGCGTGGAAAAACAGCATCCGCTGCCCCCATTTTGCGGCGCTTGCACAGTATGCGTCGGTATGTCGGGCCGACGCAGCGCGACGGCCCTGTACCGACGCTAGTGTGAAAGTAGCCTAACGGGAAAATGGAAATAAATATATTTTTTTAAATTGTATTATTTTTCCCTAACTAAGGGGGTGATGAAGGGGGATTTGATTTACTTTTATAGCGTTTTTTGGGCGGATTTTTATGGTTGGCAGCCATCACACACTAAAAGACGCTTTTTATTGCAAAAAATAGTTTTTGCATCACCACATTTTGAGAGCTATAATTTTTCCATATTTTGGTCCACAGAGTCATGTGAGATCTTGTTTTTTGCGGGACGAGTTGACGTTTTTATTGGTACCATTTTTGGGTACATGACATTTTTTGATCGCTTTTTATTCCGATTTTTGGGAGGCGGAATGAACAAAAATCAGCAATTCCTGAAATTCTTTTAGGGGAGGCGTTTATACCGTTCCGCGTTTGGTAAAAAGGATAAAGCAGTTTTATTCTTCGGGTCAGTACGATTACAGCGATACCTCATTTATGTAATTTTTTTATGTTTTGGCGCTTTTACACAATAAAAACTGTTTTATATAAAAAAAATAATTGTTTTTTATTCTGAGAGCTATAACTTTTTTATTTTTCTGCTGATGATGCTGTATGGCGGCTTTTTTTTTGCGGGACAAGATGACGTTTTCAGCGGTACCATGCTTATTTATATCCGTCTTTTTGATCGCGTGTTATTCCACTTTTTGTTTGGCGGTATGAGAATAAAGCGTTTTTTGCCTCGTTTTTTTTTTTTTTTTTTACGGTGTTCACTGAAGGGGTTAACTAGTGATATAGTTTTATAGGTGGGGTCGTTACGGACGCTGCGATACTAAATATGTGTACTTTTATTGTGTGATTTTTTTTTATTTAGATAAAGAAATGTATTTATGGGAATTTTTTTTTTTTTTTACCCATGTGGAATTTTTTTTTTTTTTACTTTTTTACTTTGTCCCAGGGGGGACATCACAGATCGGTGATCTGACAGTGTGCACAGCACTCTGTCAGATCACCGATGTGACAGGCACATTGCAGAGGCTTGCCGGCGCCTGCTATGAGGAATTCTCAGCAGACGCCGGCAAGCAGGGTCATCTCATGACCCGGAAGGAGTCCCACGGCCATCTTGGATCCGGGGACTCCTTCCAGGTCACCGGAGCAGCGCGATCTCATCGCGTTGCTCCGGTGGGAGAGCGCAGGGAGCCCCCGTCCCTGTGCGATCCCCCTCTATGCCGCTGTCACTATTGACAGCGGCATCAGAGGGGTTAAATGCCCGCGATCTGCGATAGCGCCGATCGTGGGCATTGCTGCGGGGTGTCAGCTGTCATATACAGCTGACACCCGCACCCGATCGCCGCGGCGCTCAGCGTGAGACCGCGGTGATCGGGGCACCGTACTAGTACTGCGGCTGTCAGTAATGCAGTGCCGGCAGCGCAGTACTAGTACGGCGCATGTCGGGAAGGGGTTAAGGCAACTTTATTCTTTCATGAGTTCTTTACAAGTTTATGACCACTTATAAAATGTGTTCAAAGTGCTGCCCATTGTGTTGGATTATCAATGCAACCCTCTTCTCTCAGTCTTGACACACTGATAGCAACACTGCAGAAGAAATGCTAGCACAGGCTTCCAGTATCTGTTGTTTTAGATGCTGCACATCTCGTATCTTCACAGCATAGACAATTGCCTTACAATACAAGACGTGCAGCATCTGAAACAATGGATACTGGAAGCCTGTGCTAGCATTTCTTCTGTGGTGTTGCTATCAGTGTGTCAAGAGTGGGAGAAGAGGGTTACATTGATAATCCAACACAATGGACAGCACTTTTAACACATTTTATAACTGGTCAAACTTGTAAGTAACTCATGAAAGAATAAAGTTACGTTGAAACCAAGCACACCATTGTTTGTCTTGTGACATTCTCAATAAGTTTGATGTGTAACATGACCCTCCTCCCATTGGAAAAAATAAAATTGGATCCAAAATGGCCAACTTCAAAATGGCCGCCATGGTCACCACCCACCTTGAAAAGTTTTCCCCCTCCCATATACTAATGTGTCACAAACAGAAAGTTGATATCACCAACCATTCCCATTTTATTTAGGTGTATCCATATAAATCGCCCACCCTGTATTTTAATCCCTAATGTTCTCAAGCCTCTAAGACCCTCACAGAACAGCTGTAGTTATACTGAAAAGAAAAATCAAACACAAGTGGACGCAACATACTAATTATGTGACTTCTTGAGGCAATTGGTAATATAGGATTATGTTTAGGGGTGTATCAGACTACATGGGCTGAATACAAATGCAAGCCTCAATTTTCAGATTTATATTTTTAGAATATTTAGAAAACCCAGTATCATTTCCTTTTACACTTCACAAATACTTCTTACTTAATGCTGGTAGCACATAAAATAAATAAGTTTGTGGGTGTAACTTGAAAAAAATGTCAAAAAGATCACAGGGCATGAATACTATTCACGGTATGTTTCTTTTTTGCTTATGTACACAATTCTTGTCCACAAAGGATCCATGTCCCAAGATGATCTCAGGTAAATTTAATTTAGGCGTTTTGCAGATCGAGAGTATTCCATAAAAAAGTTTTAATATTTACAAATAAAATTTTGACTTTTATAACAAATATAAAATCCGTCTTATAATTTCTGTGTATAACATTTTTTCATATTAAACAGTAAAACAGCTCCCCCCCTGTGTGCAACCTCTCTGATGACTATGAAGTTTCTCTTTGCTAATAAAGCATTTTCCACATTCTGAGCATGAGTACGGCTTCTCTACTGTGTAAGTTCTCTGATGTTTAACCTGAAAAGATTCTTTTAAAGAAACATTTTCCACACTCTGAACATGAATTTTCTTATGTGTGAGAAGACTTGATTCATATATAAAACAGATCCCACATTCGCTACATGTAACTGGATTCTCTCCAGTGTGATCTCTTTGATGATCACTTAGCAGGGCTTCAGTATTAAAACATTTTCCGCATTCTGGCCATGAATACGGCTTTTCTCCTTCGTGAGTTTTCACATGAGTCAAAAGATTTGATTTAAACAGAACAAATTTACCACATTCTGAACATGAATAAGGCGTCTCTCCTGTGTGACTTCTCTCGTGTTTAACAAGATCTGATATACTTGTAAAACATTTTCCACATTCGGAGCATGAGTACGGCTTCTCTACTGTGTAACTTCTCTGATGTTTCACCTGAAAGGATTCGTTTAAAGAATCATTTTTGACACTCTGATCATGAATTTTCTTATGTCTGAGAAGACTTGATTCATATATAAAACAGATCCCACATTCGCTACATGTAAATGGATTCTCTCCAGTGTGATCTCTTTGATGATCACTTAGCAGGGCTTCAGTATTAAAACATTTTCCACATTCTGGGCATGAATACGGCTTTTCTTTTGTGTGAATTTTCTCATGATTAATAAGACTTGATTTATGCATAAAGAATTTTCCACATTCTGAACATGTATACCCATTTGCTGTGTGAATTTTCTCATGAGTAGTAAGAGATGATTTCTGCCGAAAACATTTTCCACATTCTGAACATGAATAGGGCTTCTCTCCTGTGTGAATTTTCTCATGTAGAATAATACCTGATTTACATGTAAAACTTTTTTGACATACTGAACATGAATAAGGCTTCTCTCCTGTGTGAATTCTCTCATGTACAGTAAGACTTGATTTACATGAAAAGCTTTTCTGACATACTGAACATGAATAAGGTGTCTCTCCTGTGTGAATTCTCCCATGTGCAATAACACTTGATTTAGATGTAAAACTTTTCTGACATTCTGAACATGAATATGGCTTCTCTCCTGTGTGAACTCTCTCATGTACAGCAAGACTTGATTTACATGAAAAACTTTTCTGACATACTGAACATGAATAAGGTGTCTCTCCTGTGTGAAGTCTCCCATGTGCAATAACACTTGATTTAGATGTAAAACTTTTCTGACATTCTGAACATGAATATGGCTTCTCTCCTGTGTGAACTCTCTCATGTCTAACAAGACCTGACATACATACAAAACATTTCCCACATTCTGAACATAAATATGGCTTCTTTCCTGTGTGAATTCTCTCATGTACACCAAGATCTGATTTATCTGCAAAACATTTTCCACATTCTGAACATGAAAACAGCATTTCTTCTATATGAATTCTCTGATGCCTAATAAGAAAAGATTTCTTTGCAAAACATTGCGCACATTCAGAACATGAATATGGTTTCTCTCCTGTATGAATTTTCTGATGACAAATAAGATGATATTTGCTTGAAAAATATTTCTTACATTCTGAACATGAATACGGTTTCACTCCTGTGTGAATTATCTGATGTCTAACAAGACTTGATTTTCCTGTAAAACATTTTCCACATTCTGGACATGTAAATGGATTCTCTCCAATGTGAGTTCTCTTGTGTTTAACAAGGTGATACTTTTTGGAAAAACATAGCGCACATTCAGAACATGAATACGGTTTCACTCTTGTGTGAATTATCTGATGTCTAACAAGACTTGATTTTTCTGTAAAACATTTTCCACATTCTGGACATGTAAATGGATTCTCTCCAATGTGAGTTCTCTTGTGTTTAACAAGGTGATACTTTTTGGAAAAACATTGGGCACATTCAGAACATGAATATGGTTTCTCTCCTCTATGAATTTTCTGATGACAAATAAAATGATATTTGCTTGAAAAAGATTTCTTACATTCTGAACATGAATACGGTTTCACTCCTGTGTGAATTATCTGATGTCTAACAAGACTTGATTTTTCTGTAAAACATTTTCCACATTCTGGACATGTAAATGGCTTCTCTCCAATGTGAATTCTCTTGTGAGTAACAAGGTGAGATTTTTGGGAAAAACATTTCTCACATTCTGAACATGAAAAAGGCCTTTCTCTTGTATGAATTCTCTGATGTCTGATAAGACGATGTTTGTTTGAAAAACATTTCTCACATTCTGAACATGAAAACGGCTTTTCTTTTGTATGAATTCTCTGATGTTTAATAACCTCATGTTTGCTTGAAAAATATCTTTTATATTCTGAGGATGAATAAGGCTTTTCCCCTGTGTGAATTTTTAGATGTCTAACAAGATTCCATTTTTTTGCAAAACATTTCCCACATTCTGGACATGAATACTTTTTCTCTCCTGTGTGACTTCGTTGATGTGTAATCAACCTATACTTGGTTTTAAAACATTTCCCACATTTTGAACATGAATACGGCTTCTCTCCTGTGTGACTTCTTTGATGTGTAATCAAATTATACTTAGTTGTAAAACACTTCCAGCATTCTGAACATGAATATGGTTTCTCTCTTTTGTGACGTCTCTTATCTTTAACAAGATGTTCTGGATGTACATTACTGGTAACAAGATTTTCTTTTGAGCACTGATATAAGATTTCTTCATCTTTTACATTATATTTTAGCAATAATATGTTATTTCCTTCGGAACACTTGCTTGAATATTCTGTTAGAAATAAAAATACGTTTAATTAATTTTTCTTTTTTCTTTAAACAACAACTTAGACATATTTCCAAACATTCCTATTAGACTGAGAATTCACATATTATCAGTGATGAGCGAGTATACTCGTTGCTCGGGTTTTCCTGAGCACGCTCGGGTGGTCTCCGAGTATTTGTGAGTGCTCGGAGATTTAGGTTTCCTCGCTGCAGCTGCATGACTTACGGCTGCTGGACAGCTTGAATACATGATTCCCTAGCAACCAGGCAAACCCCACATGTACTCAGGCTGGCTAGCAGATGTAAATCATGCAGCTGCGTCAACAAAAACTAAATCTCCGAGCACTCAGAAATGCTCGGAGACCACCCGAGCGTGCTCGAGAAAACCCGAGCAATGAGTATACTCGCTTACCACTAATTATTATAGGAGCAGTAACTCCTGAGTAAGTTTTAAACACCGGCACCACCAAGTAACTTGTATGCATGTCTCATATTAGTAAGAGGTCAAGAAATATTCGGCATGCGCATTTCCCCTTAATCAGCTTTTTAGCAGTGTGTTGGGGTCAAACACCCACCATTATGATATTGGTCTATCCTAGATCCAGGTACAGCATACCAGGGTTTCAATAATGTTAACACTAGTTTAATATACGTTTAATTCAATATATATTGAGAGGCAGTGAGGGGAATCATATACGAGGGCCGGTATGTGTCCTCCAGTATGCGCATAGAGACATATTGGACCTGCTGGAGTGCATTGTGATTATAACAACGTCTGTTATTACAAGGCAGAATAGAAGAGAGTGTGGATTTGGTCAAAGTAGTTGAGCAAGTCAGATTTTAGGGAAACCCAATATGGGAATTTATATTTGGAAAGATGTGCACATTTGGTAAAGGGCGAATCTCTCCCTCCACTCCGGGTTTTGGAACTGTAGATGTCAACAAAACCCATTTAACCCTTTCACGACATGCGCCGTACATGTACGGCGCATGCCGTGAATCCCCCTTTGATGTGGGCTCCGGCGGTGAGCCCACATCAAAGTCGCGACATGTCAGCTGTTTTGTACAGCTGACATGTGCGCGCAATAGCGGCGGGTGAAATCGCTATTCACCCGCCGCTATTAACCTGTTAAATGCCGCTGTCAAACGCAGACAGCGGCATTTAACTAAAGCTTCCGGCCGGGCGGCGGGAAATGACGTCATCGCCGACCCCTGTCACATGATCGGGGGTCGGCGATGTGTCAGGACAGTAACCATAGAGGTCCTTGAGACCTCTATGGTTACTGATGCCGGCCTGCTGTGAGTCGGCGCTCACAGCACACCGGCATTTCAGCTACATAGCAGCGATCTGATGATTGCTGCTATGTAGCTGAGCCGATCGAGTTGTGCCAGCTTCTAGCCTCCCATGGAGGCTACTGAAGCATGGCACAGGTAAAAAAAAATGTTTTTAAAAATATGAAAAAAATTTAAAAAACATAAAAGTTTAAATCACCCCCCTTTCGCCCCATCCTAAAAAAAACAATAAAAAAAATAAATAAAACCTACACGTATTTGGTATCGCCGCGTTCAGAATCGCCCAATCAATAAAAAAAAAGCATTAACCTGATCGCTAAACAGCGTAGCGAGAAAAAAATTCAAAACGCCAGAATTACGTTTTTTTGGTCGCCGCGACATTGCATTAAAATGCAATAACGGGCGATCAAAAGAACGTATCTGCACAAAAGTGATATTATTAAAAACGTCAGCTTGGCACGCAAAAAATAAGCCCTCAACCAACCCCAGATCAGGAAAAATGGAGACGCTTCGGGTATCGGAAAATGGCACTTTTTTGTTTGTTTTTTTAAGCAAAGTTTAGAATTTTTTTTCACCACTTGGATAAAAAATAACCTAGTCATGTTAGGTGTCTATGAACTCGTACTGACCTGGAGAATCATAATGGCAGGTCAGTTTTAGCATTTAGTGAACCTAGCAAAAAAGCCAAACAAAAAACAAGTGTGGGATTGCACTTTCTTTGCAATTTCACCGCACTTGGAATTTGTTTCCCGTTTTCTAGTAAAAGACATGGTAAAACCAATGGTGTCGTTCAAAAGTACAACTCGTCCTGCAAAAAATAAGCCCTCACATGACCATATTGACGGAAAAATAAAAAAGTTATGGCTCTGGGAAGGAGGGGAGTGAAAAATGAAAACGCAAAAACGAAAAAGGGCCGCGACTTGAAGGGGTTAAACTTTCAGCTTTGTCTTTGGTGTGTCAGTGTTTTGTTTCCAAGCTCCGTGCAACCCAGGCCTGTGTGAGGCTGAACACCGAGCCGAGCACCACAAAGACTCTGAGGCGCCCAGGAGGGACACAACAGCGCATTCGCCCACAGAACACATTTTGATATGGACTACGAAGTGCTTGGGTGGCCTGGCTGCGATACGAGGAAAACATTTACCTTATTTCCGGAGTTTTGGGAAAATAAACGTTTTATGCTGAACTTTCTTGGGTCACTGCCTGTCTGTCACACTGCGTGAATACCACTGCACTACAGTATATTTTTACATTATATTATATATACATACATATATACATACATACACACGCACACACACACAAAGCTCTGGCAAAAATTAAGAGACACCTGAAAAATGTTCAGTTTGTCTGATTTTCCTCTTTATATTTTTTAGTAAAATGTAAATTGTTCTTTTATTCTATAAACTACTGACAACAGGTCTCCGAAGTTCCAAGCAATATATTTTGTATTTAAATTTCTGAAAATGAGAAATGGTGAAAATAACAAAAAAATACATTGCTTGCAGACCTCACACAATGAAAAAAAAAACAAGTTCATAATCATTTAGAAAAAAACAATACTAATGTTTTAACTCAGGAAGAGTTCAGAAATCAATATTTTGTGGAATAACCATGATTGTTAATCCCAGCTTTCATGCGTCTTGGCAGCTTTGCACCAGTCTCTCACACTCTCCTGGGTGACCTTATGCCACTCCTGGTACAATATGTCAGCCGTTCTTCTGTGTTTGATGGCTTGTGACGATCCATCTTCCTGTTGATTACATTCCAGAGGTTTTTAATGGGGTTCAGGTCTGGAGATTGGGCGCCCATGACAGGGATTTGATGTGGTGGTCCTTCATCCACACCTTGATTGACCTAGCTGTGTGGCATGGCGCATTCTCCTGCTGGAAAACCAGTCCTCAGAATTGGGAAACATTGCCTGAGCAGAAGAAAGCAACTGTTTTTCCAGGATAACCTTGTATGCGGCCTGATTTATACATCCTTCACAAAGATTAAACTGCCCGAATCCAGCCTTGGTGAAGCCTCCCCAGATCATCACCGATCCTCCAATAAGTTTTACAGCGGATGCAAGACACTGTGGCTTATAGGCCTCTCCAGGTCTGCGTCTAACTACTAGATGACCAGGTGTTGGGCAAAGCTGAAAATTAGACTCATCAGAGAAGATTACCTTACTCCAGTCCTCTATGGTCCAATCCCTATGGTCTTTGGCAAACTTCAGCCTGGCTCTCCTTTGCTTTTCATTGATGAAAGGCTTTTTTCTAGCTTTACATGACTTGAGCCCTGCCCCTAGGAACCTGTTACGAACTGTTCTTGCCGTGCACTTCACCCCAGCTGCCATTTGCCATTCCTTTTGTAGGTCACTTGATGTCATCCTGCAGTTGCTGAGTGACATTCAAATAAGATGACGGTCATCCCGGTCAGCGGAGAGTCGTTTTGCCCTCTACCGATCTGTAGCTTTGTTGTCCCCAATGTCTGCTGCTTGATCTTGTTGTAATGGACTGCCATCTTAGAAATTTTAAGGATGGAGGCAACATGACGCTCACTGTTTCACTCTGCTAGTAAAGCCAGAATTGAGCCCTTCTTTTCCTCACAAGACTTTTCATTTCAACTCCTTTGGCATGGATAACAGCTATTTTTTCATTCCTCTTTCTCTTTCTTTTGGGATATTACTAGCACTTGTTTTGCCATCCAGTTTGTCCTATTGCAGGAGGATTGTGAACATCACATATACTTTCCTTGTTAAATAAGATTTGGTTCAGGTGATCACCTAATCAGAAGCACATTAAGTAGAATGAGGCGTCCTCTGGTTGGAATTCAAATGACACTGGAACAGAGTGGTTGACAGACATAGAGAGAAGCTGATTTTTATAAAACTTTGCAGTGGTCTCTTAATTTTTGCTATATATATATATATATATATATATATATATATATATATATATATATATAGTAAGAAAAAAGGAACAGCACAACAATGGTACTTATCTTCGGGTGCAGGGCCCCAGGTAATCAGTCCAACGATTACTTAGATTCACAGAGACTCAAAAAAGAGGCAGCACTCCATAGTTTAGGTGAAACATGTGGTAGGTTTAATCGACCCACATTGCCGGGCGACGTTTCAGCTCCATCTGAGCCTTTATCAAGCAGTGAGTAACCATACCTGTTACTTATTTATAGGTGCTTCAACAAGTGTTACATTAAAATTAATTACATTTTACATTTCATAATCACTAAAAAGTGTGTATACATTACTAATCTAATAACAATGCACGTGCCTATATAAAGTGCTTTGTGCTTATGTGCAAAACTTAGAACTCCATATACCCCATCTGGTAGTCTGACTTATTTATTTACTATCTCTATCATGATGTATACCTCATTATTAATTAATCCGTTATTTTAGTACTGTAACCATTGCACACTCACCACCGGTTGTTAGTAGGCTCATGGAGGACGCTATATTTAGATCTCGGCGTTCCCTATTGCACACTGCGCATGTCTTAATTACATCACCATGCCAGGAAGTCTCATGGTCCAATCACACAGTCTGTGTGGCAATTTGCACACAGCGCATGCGCAGTAGCGTCTGAAATCGCCATATTGGTGGAGGCTACCTATCTATTTGCAGTGCTATTTCCTAGCATCTGCGCAATAATGGGTATCTTTTATTCTTTGGATACCCTCTCTCTCTAAATTTTTTTATTAATACCTCTAATGCTCCATCTACATCTTCCTCCCTTTTTACAATTCGGCGTACTCTTAGTAGTTGGCTTAGAGGTATAGATTCAACCATTTTACGGGGATGTTGACTATCATATGCCAGCAAGTTGTTCCTGTCCGTTTTTTTAACAAAGAGTTTGGTGGTCAATTCCTTGTCCTCCTGAAGAACCATTACATCACACCATAAATTAATATATATCTTTACAGAAATAATTCTTTTATATTTTTTTATAGTTGCCCTTATATAAATATTGAATTTTGGTGACCAATCAGGGTCATCATATTGAAAGACTAGTTAATAGTGTGACCGCATGGCAGAGTCTATGGTGTTATGAGCCTTAATAGTTAAAAGACTGCCATCTGTGTTTATAAAATAACGATCTAGATAAAGAAAGTGGACTATTACTAATGTGGCTATCTTATACTCTGGTGCGTATTCGCTAAGGACAAATAGCTATATGGAGTACTGTTCTGAATAAAAGATACCCATTATTGCGCAGATGCTAGGAAATAGCACTGCAAATAGATAGGTAGCCTCCACCAATATGGCGATTTCAGACGCTACTGCGCATGCGCTGTGTGCAAATTGCCACACAGACTGTGTGATTGGACCATGAGACTTCCTGGCATGGTGATGTAATTAAGACATGCGCAGTGTGCAATAGGGAACGCCGAGATCTAAATATAGCGTCCTCCATGAGCCTACTAACAACCGGTGGTGAGTGTGCAATGGTTACAGTACTAAAATAACGGATTAATTAATAATGAGGTATACATCATGATAGAGATAGTAAATAAATAAGTCAGACTACCAGATGGGGTATATGGAGTTCTAAGTTTTGCACATAAGCACAAAGCACTTTATATAGGCACGTGCATTGTTATTAGATTAGTAATGTATACACACTTTTTAGTGATTATGAAATGTAAAATGTAATTAATTTTAATGTAACACTTGTTGAAGCACCTATAAATAAGTAACAGGTATGGTTACTCACTGCTTGATAAAGGCTCAGATGGAGCTGAAACGTCGCCCGGCTGTGTGGGTCGATTAAACCTACCACATGTTTCACCATTAGTATGGAGTGCTGCCTCTTTTTTGAGTCTCTCTCTATATATATATATATATATATATATATATATATATATATATACACTCACCGGCCACTTTATTAGGTACACCATGCTAGTAACGGGTTGGACCCCCTTTTGCCTTCAGAACTGCCTCAATTCTTCGTGGCATAGATTCAACAAGGTGCTGGAAGCATTCCTCAGAGATTTTGGTCCATATTGACATGATGGCATCACACAGTTGCCGCAGATTTGTCGGCTGCACATCCCAAAGATGCTCCATACAAGGCAGGATGGATCCATGCTTTCATGTTGTTTACGCCAAATTCTGACCCTACCATCCGAATGTCGCAGCAGAAATCGAGACTCATCAGACCAAGCAACGTTTTTCCAATCTTCTACTGTCCAATTTCGATGAGCTTGTACAAATTGTAGCCTCAGTTTCCTGTTCTTAGCTGAAAGGAGTGGTACCCGGTGTGGTCTTCTGCTACTGTAGCCCATCTGCCTCAAAGTTCGACGCACTGTGCGTTCAGAGATGCTCTTAGGCCTACCTTGGTTGTAACGGGTGGCGATTTGAGTCATTGTTGCCTTTCTATCAGCTCGAACCAGTCTGCCCATTCTCCTCTGACCTCTGGCATCAACAAGGCATTTCCGCCCACAGAACTGCCGCTCACTGGATTTTTTTTATTTTTCGGACCATTCTCTGTAAACCCTAGAGATGGTTGTGCGTGAAAATCCCAGTAGATCAGCAGTTTCTGAAATGCTCAGACCAGCCCTTCTGGCACCAACAACCATGCCACGTTCAAAGGCACTCAAATCACCTTTCTTCCCCATACTGATGCTCGGTTTGAACTGCAGGAGATTGTCTTGACCATGTCTACATGCCTAAATGCACTGAGTTGCCGCCATGTGATTGGCTGATTAGAAATTAAGTGTTAACAAGAAGTTGGACAGGTGTACCTAATAAATTGGCCGGTGAGTGTATATATATATATATATATATATATATATATATATATATATATATATATATATATATATATATATATATATATAAAATTGCACATTTACACTGAAGGCATCAAAACTATGAATTACCACATGTGATATTATATACTTAATAAAAAGTATGAAAAGTGTGAAACAACTCGAAACATGTTATATATTCTAGGTTCTTCAAAGTAGCCACCTTTTGCTTTGATGACTGCTTTGCACACTCTTGGCATTCTTTTGATGAGATTCAAGAGGTAGTCACCGGGAATGGTCTTCCAACAATCTTGAAGGAGTTTCCAGAGATGCTTAGCACTTGTTGGCCCTTTTGCCTTCACTCTGCGGTCCAGCTCACCCCAAACCATCTCGGTTGGGTTCAGGTCTGGTGACTGTGGAGGCCAGGTCATCTGGCGTAGCACCACATCACTCTCCTTGTTGGTCAAATAGCCCTTACACAGCCTGGAGGTGTGTTTGGGGTCATTGTCCGTTTGAAAAATAAATGATGGTCCAACTAAAATCAAACCGGATGGAATAGCATGCCGCTGCAAGATGCTGTGGTAGCCATGCTGGTTCAGTATGCCTTAAATTTTGAATAAATCCCCAACAGGGTCACCAGCAAAGCACCCCCACAGCATCACACCTCCTCCTCCATGCTTCACGGTGGGAACCAGGTATGTAGAGTCCATCCGTTCACCTTTTCTGCATCGCACAAAGACACGGTGGCTGGAGCCAAAGATCTCAAATTGGGACTCATCAGACCAAAGCACAGATTTCCACTGGTCTAATGTCCATTCCTTGTGTTCTTTAGCCCAAACAATTCTCTTCTGCTTGTTGCCTGTCCTTAGCAGTGGTTTCCTAGCAGCTATTTTACCATGAAGGCCTGCTGCACAAAGTCTCCTCTTAACAGTTGTTGTAGAGATGTGTCTGCTGCTAGAACTCTGTGTGGCATTGACCTGGTCTCTAATCTGAGATGCTGTTAACCTGCGATTTCTGAGGCTGGTGACTCCGATAAACTTATCCTCAGAAGCAGAGGTGACTCTTGGTCTTCCTTTCCTGGGGCGGTCCTCATGTGAGCCAGTTTCTTTGTTGCGCTTGATGGTTTTTGCCACTGCACTTGGGGACACTTTCAAAGTTTTCCCAATTTTTCAGACTCACTGACCTTCATTTCTTAAAGTAATGATGGCCACTCGTTTTTCTTTACTCAGCTGCTTTTTTCTTGCCGTAATACAAATTCTAATAGTCTATTCAGTAGGACTATCAGCTGTGTATCCACCAGACTTCTGCACAACACAACTGATGGTCCCAACACCATTTATAAGGCACCTCCCTATGGGAGGTGGAGCCACATATTCATTACTGTAATGAGCGGTACCATGTGACCGCTCAGTACAGGAAGAAGCTGCCGGCGCTGGGGAAGCCAGGGACCGCGCCAGGAGCAGGTGAGTATAATTAGACTGCCCCCGCTCCCCCTTTCCTGCCAACCCCTCGGTATGACTCGAGTATAAGCCGAGAGGAGGACTTTCAGCCCAAAAAAATGGGCTGAAAATCTGGGCTACTCGAGTATATACGGTAAGTAGTGTATGAAAAGTGCCGGTTTATATGGTTCATTAAGGTAAATTTAGTTTTCATTTAGTCTCCCAATAAATGTGAGAATATCTTTGTTTTCTTTGAACATGCATAATTCCCATTTGTTATGATAACACCCTTGTTTTCTGTGCTACTGGGACAGTAGAGCTACAGCAGAGCATTGGGTGAAAACTGAATGGCCTCAGCGACAGAGTTTGGCATCTGGCGATAAGAATGTCATTCATGATCCTCTAGTGGATAGGAAGGACATTGTCTTTCCTCCCTTACACATAAAACTTGGATTGATGAAGCAGTTCGTCAAAGCTCTCAATCACAGTGGAGAATGCTTTAACTAGATATGTTCAACTTTTCCTGGTCTTAGTGAAGAGAAGAAAAAGGCTGGAATATTTGATGGACCTCAAATAAGAACACTTATGAGAGACCCAAATTATATCACATCAATGAATGAGACAGAAGAAAGAGCTTGGAAAGCAATTTGTAATGTGGTGCAGAATTTTCTAGGGAATAAGAAAGCAGACAACTATGAAGAGATTGTGGAAGAGCGACTAATGAGTCTGCGAAATCTGGGATGTAGAATGAGGATCAAGATTCACTATTTACACAGCCATTTGCACTTTTTTCCAGAGAACCTTGGGGATGTGAGCGAGGAACAAGGGGAGCGTTTTCATCAGGACATTAAAACAATGGAAGAACGGTATCAAGGCCGGTGGGACTCACATATGATGGCTGACTATTGCTGGAGCTTGGTGAGAGACAACCCAGAAGAAGCTGTACATCACAGATCAGCCAAGAAAAGAAAGTTCCAATAACTGCCATTTGCCATTCCTCTGTGTGCCATATATATGTGTTTTATATTTTGTAGTTTAATTCTGTAAGTAGATTTGATTTGCTGTATTTAGACTTTGTAATCTGTTATTCCTTGATTAAAAATATACAAAATGTAGTACCGAAAATCATGTGTTTTTATCATAAAACATTAGGAGTAATTTTCATCAAAAATTGAAAATATCTCGAAATCATGGTGTGATAGCCAAAAACGGAGATCATATTCGTAATCAGCAGCCAAAATTGACTTAAAATATGTTTTAAAACCTTTTGCCAGAAAAATTGAGTTGACCAGTGTAATAGATAGATGGATAGATATATGTATAGATAGATAATACCAAGCCCGATGTTTAGGAATACACATAATAAAATGGTACATAAAGAGTTAAACACACGCACACACAAAATCTGTGTTAGGCCAGGGTCACACTTGCGAGAAACTCGGACAAGTCTCGCACCTCAATACCAGGCACTGCCGCCAGCACTGGGACCGGAGCGTTCAGCTACATAGAAATACATGCAGTCGCACACTCCGGTCCTGAGTGCCGGCGGTTGTGAGGTGCTGAGGTGAGAGACTCATGCAAGTATCTCGCAATTGTGACCCCGGCCTTAAACGCAATATGTTTAAATTATAAAAAAAAATAATAATAATAAAAAAAAAAATCTGCACCAGAGAGGGAAAGCTGACGGCCAGGGGCCAATGTTTATAGCCTGGGAAGGGGGGTAATACCCATGGATCTTCCCTGGCTATGAATCTCAGGCGCAGCTGTATATTTAGCCTTTACTGGCTATTACAAATAGGGGGACCCCCCAAAAAAAGACGTGGGTTCCCCCTGTAATTAATAACCAGAAAGGCTACGCAGACAGCTGCGGGCTGATATTCATAGCCTAGGAAGGGGCCATGGATATTGCCCCCCCCCCCAGCTACAAACACCAGCTCCCAGCTACAAACACCAGCTCCCAGCCACCCCAGAAATGGCGCATCTGTAAGATGCGCCAATTCCGGCACTTAGCCTCTCTCTTCCCACTGCCCTGTTGCGGTGGCATATGGGGTAATAAGGGATTAATGTCACTTTTGATTGTAATGTGACATTAAGCCCAGTTAGTAATGGAGAGGCGTCAATAAGACACCTATCCATTACTAATCCTATAGTAGTGAAAGGGTTAAATAAAGACACAGCCAGAAAAAAGTATTTTAATATTCTTAATTTCACCATACTTACAACCACGCCTAATTCCCCGAAGCCATCGATCACTTGCAAAACGTAAAAAAATCATAAACCAAGAAAAATACTCCCTGGTCCGATGCAGTCCAATTAATAACGAGTGTCCCACGACGATCTCCCATATAGAGCTGTCACATCAGGAGATGTGACAGCTCTATAGGCCTCCAGTGACACACTGACTGAAGACAATGGTTCCTGTAGTGTTATCACTGAGGGTTCAATGCCTCTCACTTTACGGCACTGCTGTGTGAGAATTTTCCCATGCAGCGGTGCCGCAAGTGACAGTATGAATTATACTGTACTCACAGCGGCGGAGGGATACAGTGCGGAAGGATACCTTCCGTCATTGTATCCCGGGGCCCCTGAAGAGCGGTCACTTCTGCCGATGTGACAGCTCTCCACAGGAGATCGGCGTGGGACACTCGTTATTACATGGATTACATTGGATCAGGGAGCATACTGTTGGTTTATTATTATTATTTTTTTTATTTATTTTTTTTTACAGATGATCAAGGGCTTTGGGGATTAGGTGTATGGTATGTACTGCATGTTGTAAGTACTGTATGTATATATGTGTGGTTTTGGGATTTTTTAACCCTTGAACACAGTACCCGGATGATGGGACTACTACTGTCCCATCATCCGGCTACCTGTCACTGTAGCAGGCATAGCTGGATGGTACTATTTGTCCCATCGGACGATACCGCACATACATACACAGCCCGGCACTCCCACACACATACAGCCCCGCACACACACATATACAGCCCTACACACACATATACAGCCCTGCACACACACACGTACAGCCCCGCACATACACAGCCCCGCACACACACATACAGCCCCGCGCACGCACACACACAGCCCTACACACACACACACACACACACACACACACACACACACACAGCTCTGCAAACACAAACGCAAATACAGCCCCGCACACATACATACAGCAGCACTGGCAATGTTTGCTCCCAGGACCCAGATAGAGTGAGTGGGGGTGTATACACCCCCACTCACTCTCTGGGTCCGACTCCTGGAAGCAAACATCAAACAAACATCAAACATTCCAGTGCTGCTGTGTGCGCACGGCTCCTCCAGCCCCAGGCACTGCAGGCAGAAATGAGGCTGATGAATCTGAGGGAAGTGGTGAGGTGAGTCACGGACAGAGCCGTGCAGCAGGCAGCGTGCGGGCGGGAGATCATTACAGTACTACTTACTGTGTACTGCTCTACTGCGTGTCCAGGCCAGCAATGTGTGTTCCAGGATCGGGAGACAGGGTGCCGCTGCTCCACCTCAGCCCCGGTAAGTGGACTGGTAAAAACAGTAACCTTCCGGCCGGGCACGAGTAAGGCTGTGAGCAGGGGCGTCACTGTGTCTCACTCAGCAGGGAGTAGGGAGAGTCAGCACCATGTGTCTTCAGGAACAGACGCCCCAGACTAATTAAAAAAAAAATTAAAAAAAACCCTTGCTCAGGTGCCGCCTCCCCCATCTTCCCGCCCTAGGCACGTGCCCTCAAGGGCCTAGTGGCAAATATGGCCCTGCCTGGTGGTGTGCTTGGGATCATTATCATGCTGTTCAATGCCCTTGCTGATGGAAGGAGGTTTGAACTCAAAATCTCACGATACATGGCCCCATTCATTCTTTCATGTAAATGGATCAGTTGTCCTGGTCCCTTTGGAAGGAAACAGCCCTAAAGCATGATGTTGCCACCCCCATGCTTCACAGTAGGTATTATGTTCTTTGGATGAAACTCACCATTCTGTCTCTTCCAAACACGATGAGTTTTGTTTCTACCAAACAGTTCTACTTTGATTTCATCAGACCATAGGACATTCTCCCAATACTCTTCTGGATAATCCAAATGTTCTCTAGCAAACCTCAGACGCACCCGGACATGTACTGGCTTAAGCAGTGGGACACATCTGGCACTGCAGGATCTGAGTCCCTGGCGGCGTAGTGTGTTACAGATGGTAGCCTCTGTTACGGTGGTACCAGCTCTATGCAGGTCATTCAGTAGGTCCCCCCGTGTGGTTCTGGGATTTTTGCTCACCGTTCTTGTGATCATTTTGACCCCAGGGGGTGAGATCTTGCGTGGAGGCCCAGATCGAGGGAGATTATCAGTGGTCTTGTATGTCTTCCATTTTCTTATTATTGCTCCCACAGTTGATTTCATCACACCAAGAACTTGCCTATTGCAGATTCAGTCTTCCCAGCTTGGTAGGGCTACAATTTTGTTTCTGGTGTCCTTCGACAGCATTTTGGTCTTCACCATAGTGGAGTTTGGAGTGTGACTGTTTGAGGTTGTGGACAGGTGTCTTTTATTCTGATAACAAGGTGCCATTACTACAGGTAATGAATGGAGGACAGAGGAGCCTCTTAAAGAAGTTACAGGTCTGTGAGAGACAGAAATCTTGCAAGTTTTTAGGTGACCAAAAACTTATTTTCTACCATAATTTGTAAAATAAATCTTGCCAAATCAGACAGGGTGATTTTCTGGATTTGTTTTCTCATTTTGACTCTCATAGTTGTGGTCTACCTATGATGTCAATTACAGGCATAGTAACATAATAACATTGTGACATAGTTAGCAAGGCTGAAAAAAAGCCATTTGTCCATCCAGTTCAGCCTATATTCCATCAGAATAAATACTCAGCTGTACGTCCTTCTAAAGAACCTAATAACTGTAAGATACAATATTGTTCTGCTCCAGGAAGACATCCAGGCCTCTTTTGAACCCCTCGACAGAGTTCGCCATCACCACCTCCTCAGGCAAGGAATTCCAGATTCTCACTGCCCTAACAGTAAAGAATCCTCTTCTATGTTGGTGGAAAAACCTTCTCTCCTCCAGATGCACAGAATGTCCCCATGTGACTGTCACCTTCCTTGTTATAAACAGATCCTCAGCGAGATATTTGTATTGTCCCCTTATATACTTATACATGGTTATTAGATCTCCCCTCAGACATCTTTTTTCTAGACTAAATAATCCTAATTTTGCTAATCTCTCTGTGTATTGTTCCTCCATCCCCTTTGTTAATTTTGTTGCCCTCCTTTGTACTCTCTCTAGTTCCATTATATCCTTCCTGAGCACCGGTGCCCAAAACTGTACACAGTACTCCATGTGCGGTCTAACTAGGGATTTGTACAGAGGCAGTATAATGCTCTCATCATGTGTATCCAGACCTCTTTTAATGCACCCCATGATCCTGTTTGCCTTGGCAGCTGCTGCCTGGCACTGGCTGCTCCAGGTAAGTTTATCATTAACTAGGATCCCCAAGTCCTTCTCCCTGTCAGATTTACCCAGTGGTTTCCCGTTCAGTGTGTAATGGTGATATTGATTCCTTCTTCCCATGTGTATAACCTTACATTTATCATTGTTAAACCTCATCTGCCACCTTTCAGCCCAAGTTTCCAACTTATCCAGATCCATCTGTAGCAGAATACTATCTTCTCTTATATTAACTGCTTTACATAGCTTTGTATGAGCTGCAAATATTGATATTTTACTGTGTAAACCTTCTACCAGACAGTTAATAAATATGAAGAATAGGTCCCAACACCGACCCCTGCAGTCCCCACTGGTCACAGCGACCCAGTTAGAGACTATACCATTTATAACCACCCTCTGCTTTCTATCACTAAGCCAGTTACTAACCCATTTACATACATTTTCCCCCAGGCCCAGTATTCTCATTTTGTGTACCAACCTCTTGTGTGGCACGGTATCAAACACTTTGGAAAAATAGATTGGTGTGACAGGAGCGATTCCTCACAAACCCATGCTGATATGGAGTTAAACAGTTATTCTCATTGAGATAATCCAGAATAACATCCCTCAGAAACCCTTCAAATATTTTACCAATAGAAGTTAGTCTTACTGGCCTATAATTTCCATGTTCACTTTTAGAGCCCTTTGCGAATATTGGTACATTTGCTATGCGCCAGTCTTGTGGAACAGACCCCATCGCTATAGAGCCCCTAAATATAAGAAATAATGGTTTATCTATTACATTACTTAGTTCTCTTAGTACTCGTGGGTGTATGCCATCCGGACCCGGAGATTTATCTATTTTAATCTTATTTAGCCAGTTTCGCACCTCTTCTTGGGTTAGATTGGTGACCCGTAATATAGGGCCTTCTTTGTCTCTCGGCATTTCACCTAGCATTTCATTTTCCACCGTGAATACCGTGGAGAAGGTGTTTAATATATTCGCTTTTTCCTCGTCATCCACAACCTTTCTTTCGTCACAATTTTTTACTGTTAATTGCCTGTCTTACTTCTTTGTTTAGCCACATTGGGTTTTTCCTATTTCTAGTCCTTTTATTCCCACAAGGTATAAACCGCTTACAGTGCCTATTTAGGATGTTCGTAAACATTTCCCATTTATTATCTGTATTCTTATTTCTGAGGACATTGTCCCAGTCTACCAGATTAAGGGCATCTCTAAGCCGGTCAAACTTTGCCTTCCTAAAGTTCAGTGTTTTTGTGACTCTCTGACAAGTCCCCCTAGTGAAAGACAGGTGAACCTGTACAATATTGTGGTCGCTATTTCCTAGATGCCCGACCACCTGCAGATTTGTTATTCTGTCAGGTCTATTAGATAGTATTAGGTCTAAAAGTGCTGCTCCTCTGGTTGGATTCTGCACCAATTGTGAAAGATAATTTTTCTTGGTTATTAGCAGAAACCTGTTGCCTTTATGGGTTTTGCAGGTCTCTGTTTCCCAGTTAATATCCGGGTAAAGTCCCCCATAACAAGGACCTCATTATGGGTTGCAGCTTCATCTATCTGCTTTAGAAGTAGACTTTCCATGATTTCTGTTATATTTGGGGGTTTGTAACAGACCCCAATGAGCATTTTGTTACTATTTTTCCCTCCATGTATTTCGACCCATATGGACTCCACATCCTCATTCCCTTCGCTAATCTCCTCCCTTAAATTGGACTTTAGACAATACTTTACATAAAGACAAACCCCTCCTCCTCTCCGATTTTTAAGATTCTTTCTAAACAGCCTGTAACCCTGTACGTTAACTGCCCAGTCACAGCTTTCATCTAACCATGTCTCGGTTATTCCCACTCTGTCATAGTTACCTATTACTATTATCTATTATTATAGTGCCATTTATTCCATGGCGCTTTACATGTGAGGAGGGGTATACATAATAAAAACAAGTACAATAATCTTAAACAATACAAGTCACAACTGGTACAGGAGGAGAGAGGACCCTGCCCGCGAAGGCTCACAATCTACAAGGGATGGGTGAGAATACAGTAGGTGAGGATAGAGCTGGTCGTGCAGTGGTTTGGTCGATCGGTGGTTACTGCAGGTTGTAGGCTTGTCGGAAGAGGTAGGTCTTCAGGTTCTTTTTGAAGGTTTGGATGGTAGGTGAGAGTCTGATGTGTTGTGGTAGAGAGTTCCTGTAGATATTTCTGCTTCTAGTTCTTCCATCTTGGTTGTCAGGCTTTTGGGGTTTGTGAGCAGGCAGTTTAGAGGATTTTGTTTTGTTCCAGTCTCCTCCATGTGGATTGTTTTAGAAATTTTCTTACCTCCCTTTCGAATATGTTGTCTTGGACATTCTTTGCCGCACCTGATATCCTTCATCAGTATATTATATCAGGCATCTCTCATCTTTTTAAGTGGGAAAACCTGCACAATTGGTCGCTGACTAAATAATTTTTTTCCTCACTGTACATAGTGACAGGGTCAATGGCAACGTATTTGAGGAAAGATGTGTCGCGAAGGTTGTTATCCGCCGTGATGTGAAACCCAGAAGTTTCTCTCCAGCATATTATGTGCTGAGGGGTTTATCGGCCATTACAAGGTTGTTGTTTTTTTTGTGATAAGGAGAGTAGCTTTCATCCTATCTCCACCCCAAGGGAGTGGTCTGGCAGGTAAATGTCAGGCCATTGAGTTGATTTGGTAGTTCTGTGTGTTTGGAGGCAAGGAAGCCTCCAGTCTGGTGCTCAATTATGAGTTGGAGTTTGTGGTTTCCCAAAGGGCTGAGGTCGCTGTGGAATGGTCTTTCTTTAGGCTGTTTGCTTTCACTTATGCGAGGAAGGGCCATTTGTTATTTAGTTTTTTTTATAGTTTACGAAGCAATAAAACAGCCATGAACTTTAACCTCACTGATTTCCTGTGTATACCTCAGTAGCAGAAAAGTGAGTGGCACTACCACAGTTGGTGGTTCGAATGTGGGCAGTGTTCCAGTAACACATGAAGCTGCTACAGAGAAAGTTACATGTCCTGGTTAAAAGCCGCCAGCCAGCGAGAGACATCCAGCAACATGGAGGACTTAATCAAACACCTGGTCCAGATGAAGCAGCAAAAGACGAACAAGCTACTACAGTAGATACAACAGCAAACACAGCAACAGTACCAGCAAGAGCAGCAGCAACATATGCAGCTTTTGGCGAGCACCATCCAGGGCAGGCTGACCGCCCCACTCCCAAGTACAGCTGATGAATCACACGCCTTGAAAATGGCATGACTCGCCATAAAAAAGGATACCAAGGAATATGCCAAGATGAAGACCGAAATCTTGGCCCTCCTGGGATTAACTATGTCAGTAAAGCCCAACGAATCCACCACTAGGCATATGCCGGAGTCAAACCCCCTTGCTTGCAGATGTTTGACTTACTACATCTAGTCCAGAAGTGGTTGCAGCCAGAGTCTGCCACTTCTGAGCAAATAGTCGAGCGTCTGGTGATGGACAGATTCATCCACTCCATTCTCAGATCTTGACAGGCGAAAGAACACTATTCATGAGCAAGATGATGAAGTTGCTGTGTAAGGTCCTCCATATTGCTCAGCTGCAAATCTTCAACTATCTGCAGTCAGGCGAACTAGTAGAGTACTTAAATAAAATTTTAAAGGCCATGCTTAAGAAGGTAATTGAGAAGGACGGTCGAGACAGACTATCTGCACCTGTTTCTGCTCTTCTCTGTCAGGGAAGTTCCTCAAGCCTCCACTGGCTTCCATCTGTTCAAGCCCCTGTATGATCGACATCCCTGAGGGATCCTAGATATCGCCAAGAAAACCTAGGAACCAGAGGCGACACCCCACCGGAGCATCACAGAGCACGTTGCTCAGATGCAGGAGAGAATGGCAAAGGTGATGCTTATCATGAAGGCGCATCTCCTCCAAGCACAAGAGGCACAAGCAAGGGTTTATAACTGATCAGCAAGACTGAGGCAGCTCCAACCTTGGGACCGTTTGCTGGTGCTTATCCCAACGGTCGAGAACAAGTTCCTGGCCAAGTGGCAAGGCCCCTACAAGGTGGTGGAAAGACTGGGCGAGGTTAATTACTAGTTCCACCAGCCAGGACGAAGGAAGCCTCATCAAGTATACCACGTGAATTTGCGAAAGCCGTGGGAGATTGGAAATCGATGAAAGCTAATTTGCCTGGAACCTGGCCCAAAGTCAAAGTGAAGGATGTCACAAATGCAGAAACTATCGCTGTCGCAGAAGCAACTGCTGCAGCGGGACCGTGACTTGTTCTCAAAGTTGCTGGGGCTTACGCAGGTGGTGGAGCATGACGTTTTGACAGAGCCTCATATAAGGGTGAACCTTAAGCCATACAGAATTCCCAAAGCATACCGTGAAATAATCTCAAAAAAGGTGAACAGAATGCTAGACTGAGGCGTGATAGAGGAGTAAAAAAGCAGAAGGTCGAGTCCCATTGTCCTCATGCCGAAGCCCAATGGTGATTGACGGTTTTGGAACGAGTACCACAGGATGAATGAAGTGTCCAAATTTGATGCGTATCCAATGCCCAGCGTCAATCAACTCATAGAAAGACTTCAACCTGCTACGTACATTACCACCCTTGACCTGATGAAGAGCTACTGGCAGTTCCATCTGTCTCAGGGTGAAAAAGGAGAAGACTGCCTTTTTGACACCTGATGGGTGTTGTCACGGGGTTACCGCAGCATTGTGGAGCCAGAAGACCACAGTGTCTGATTGCTTATATTCCGGAACTCAGAAGAACTTCTCCTTCATTTTAAATGTGTTTATATCTTCTGGCAGAACAGGGGTTAATCAGCCATGTTGGAAATCACTCTGTTCACAGCTGGGCTCTGTTAGACACTCCTTTCCCCTTAATAATCTGGGCTCTGTTACTAATCCTTGCCAGAGCAAGCATTTTCTGCATGGCTAATGGTGGGAGAGGAGTACATATGAGAAGGAGAGTTGGAGGAGTTATCTGTGACTGTGGTTTATTTGTATGTGTTGTAATTCCTTATCCTTCTCTACTTTGGTTTATTCCCCTACCTTAATACCCCATTACATTCTTCTGTTTTTTGTGAGTGAATATTTTCTGGAGTATTCTGTTAACCCTTGTTTGCATTGCCTTGTTTATCACGTTGGTATAGTACGGTGCACAATAGCGCCCCCTCTTCCCTGGGTGGAGGAAGAGAACAGACAGAGGGCTAACTCAGGAGATAAGACAAGGGTGGAGGCCCCGGCATCTTCACCATCTGAAGCATCCTGGGGAGCAGGGCGAGCAAGGGCGCCCCCTAGTATTAGGGACAGGGAAGGAGACTCTGGTCCCGTGTCACCCAACAGCTGTCGTGACATTTGCTCTGACCGTAACCGTTTTTTCTGATCCATTATGGATCCAATCACTGCTCTGACAAGGCAACTGCAGATTTACACATGGTGGTTTTGCAGCACCCTGATACATCTGGTGTGGGACTCCTATCTCCTCAGTAAACCATAGTGGAGCCCAACATCGTGTTGCCGGACAGGTTCTCTGGGGGGGTGACAAGTTTGTTGTTTTCAGAGAGACCTGTAAACTGTACTTCAGATTACGTCCGGTTTCCTCAGGCACAGAGGAGTAACATGTGGGGATAGTAATCTCACTCCCCCAGGGAGACCCCCAAGCGGGGGCATTTTCTCTCCCATCTGACTCAGTCACTTCAAGGCATCTGATCTTACATGTATGACCTGGAACGTGAGAGGTCTTGGGTCACCCCAAAAGAGAGTTAAAGTATTTTCTCAAATACGGCGTTACCATCCACATGGTTGAAACACACTTGACCAGAGACTCGGCTAGGTATATGCAGAAGCCATGGGTGCAATGGTCTGTAGATACATTCCACACTAGCTACTCTAGAGGGGTCTCTCTATTGATACGTAAAGATGTCAGATGGGAGGTCGGGGAGGTACAGAGAGACCCTGAGGGCCGTTTTACCTTTGTTCATGCATGGGTTAACTTGAAAGATTACGTTATAATGTGTATATATAATCCCCCCTGCTAATATGTCAATTATAAAAAAGGCGGTGAGTTTTGCTTTAAATTATCCGGATGCACATATTATGTGCATGGTAGATTTTAATCTAGTTATGGATGATTGCCTTGATAGGCTCACATTGGATGGTGAGGTTCCGGGAGTGACTCCCTCTCCATCTCATCTGTCAATATTTATGGAAGGTAGTGGTTGGCTAGATTTGTGGAGAATGCGCCATCCTGATGTAAGAGAATACACCTGTCATTCATCCGTTAGACGCACTCAATCCCGCTTGGATTACATATTTGGATCCAGTAATTTAGCAATGTGGGTGGGGGAGGTAGAACATGGGAACAGGCATTTCAGATCATAGTGTCATGTCGGACGCTATTCACACTAGGGCGTCCTACAGACAGCGGTAATTCCACATTCTTCCACTATACGCTCAGTGGCGCCGGCTAGACTTTATCCAGGTTGTCCGGGGTTAATCTAGCTGGTAATAGGGTTGGAGGCTGGGTCACGCCCATGGCCTTTAAATAGTCATTCTGGACTTTGGGAGTCGCCGATTATAGCTTGTGTCTTGTGCCTGGTTATCTCGGTCTGGAGCGGTGGTCTAGGAGAAGCTGGTGGTGTATTATCCTTTGTCATATTTCTCCTTCCTATATTTGTATTTGTTTTGCCCTGTGCACATTATTGTGTTTTCCTGCGTGTCTGCGGCGTGGTGCGTTTTTTAGTTTTCCCTGTCTGTGATTTCTGTGGGGGTTAGTGTGTGGTCTTATCACTGGGTGGTGGGTGGAGGTTTCAGCATAGGACTGAAACAGGAGTCAGGGTCAGGCCTGGCGGCCCAGACAAGCACGCCATCAGTGTAAATTCTGGGAGAGGGACAGACAGGGTATTCCCTAGTCTGAGGGATATCGCAGGGGCCCGGGTAATCAGCTGTAGTCTACCCAATACCCCTGTGACATTATAATCGGCCTAAATACATTTTGGATGCCATGGATCCCATGACTTCCATTACCCGCCAGTTGGAGGCGCTGTCCTTACAGGTCACCGAGTTGAAGGGGGCAGTTCAGCAACAGGGTCTTGTAGTATCTAATGTGCGAGCTGAAACTGCAGGTAGAGTTGCAGAGCCAAAGATTCCTTTACCTGAGAGGTTTGCTGGGGAACGCAGTAAATTTGTTGTTTTTCGGGAAGCTGGCAAATTATATTTTTGTATGCGCCCAGTTTCCACAGGTAATGAGGCTCAGCGTGTGGGCCTGGTATTATCCTTACTGAACGGAGACCCCTAAGCATGGGCGTTTTCATTACCATCTGATTCAGCTGCATTTAACTCAGTGGAGATTTTTTTTTCTGCTCTTGGACTCATATATGATGATCCAGACAGATTGGCTCTAGCAGAATCTAAAATTAGCCAGGGGGAGCGAATGGCGGAGGATTACTGTTCTGAATTTCACCGCTGGGCGGTGGACACACAATGGAATGACCCGGCGCTGCGGAGTCAGTTTGTACATGGGGTTTCGAGAAGGGTTAAACAAGCCCTCCTGATGTATGAGACTCCGGCTTCTCTAGAGTCTGCCATGAGTCTTGTTGTCCGCATTGATCGCGGTTTGCGTCTGGGGGTGCAAGAGATGCCGCTTATGGGGGAGGGCGTAGGTGCACGTGAGGTTGCTGCAGGTGAGCCCACGGAGCCTATGCAAATCGCAGGGGTGTCACATCATCGAGCCCCCTCACTCAGGAAGCAGGGAGCCTGTGTCATGTCGGACGCTGTTCAGACCAGGTCGTTCGACAGACAGCGGTAATTCCGCTTTTGACCACTATGTGCTCATTGGCGTCGGCTAGATTTTATCTAGCTGGTCCGGGGTTAATTTATCTGATGCTCGGATTGGAAGCTGGGCCATGCCCATTGCCTTTATGTAGTTCTCCTGAACATTGGGCGTCGCCGATTATAGCTTCTGTCTTGTGCGTTGTTATCTCGGTCTGGAGTGGTGAGCTAGTAGTTGGAGTATCGTTGCTGGTGGTGTATTTCCTTTTGTCTTATTTTACTGTCATGTCGGACGCTGTTCAGACCAGGTCGTTCGACAGACAGCGGTAATTCCGCTTTTGACCACTATGTGCTTATTGGCGTCGGCTAGATTTTATCTAGCTGGTCCGGGGGTTCATTTAGATCATGTCAGGCAGGTGTTACAGCTTCTCAGAGAGAATAAGCTGTATGCTAAACTTGAGAAATGTGTATTTTCTGTTCAAGAGTTGCCTTTCTTGTGTTATATTGTGTCTGCTTCTGGTTTTAAATAAGACAAAGGGAAATACACCACCAGCAACGATACTCCAACTACTAGCTCACCACTCCAGACCGAGATAACAAACGCACAAGACAGAAGCTATAATCGGCGACGCCCAATGTTCAGGAGAACTATATAAAGGCAATGGGCATGGCCCAGCTTCCAATCCGAGCATCAGATAAATTAACCCCGGACCAGCTAGATAAAATCTAGCCGACGCCAATGAGCACATAGTGGTCAAAAGAGGAATTACCGCTGTCTGTCGGACGACCTGGTCTGAACAGCGTCCGACATGACAGCCTGTTTTTGCTGTGGTAAAAAAGGGCATTATGTTAATGCTTGTCCTCTGTTTTCTAAGAAAAGCGCAACGGCGGAAAACTACTAAGCTCAGAGCGTGTGGAGGAGGCCAATCTGAGCTTATGCACATCCTCCATGGTGGTCTCTCAATGTATGCTTCCTGCCAGAGTTATGGTCGCTGGCAGAGAGCTGCCAATCACTGTTTTTGTGGATAGTGGGTCGGCCACTAATCTCATTGATGAGGAGTTTGCGCGCACGGCCGGGTTCACGGTCGAAAAACTGCCTCATCCTATCCGGGTGGTCACCATCAATGCTACTCCACTCCCACAGGGGGAAATTACTGAGTTTGTGGCTGAGGTTAAACTCCACATTGGGGTCCTACATTCTGAGCAAGTTACATGTAGGGTGCTCAGTAATATTCCTGCACAAATGGTTCTGGGTTTTCCATGGTTGTCTATGCACAACCCGGTGATTGACTGGAAAACTCAGGACATAATTCAGTGGAGCGGATTCTGCCAGGAGAATTGCCTGGCCACATGTGTGTCCGCTGTGACTCCTAGCATTCCTGAGTCACTGCTGGATTTCACAGATGTGTTCTCTTAGAAGGGTTGCTCAGATTTGCCACCACATCGACCCTATGACTGTACTATCAGGTTTAAACCAGGGGCCAAATTGCCGAAAGCTAGGATGTTTAACATCTCTGGTCCTGAGAGGCAAGCTTTAAAGGACTACATTGCTGAGAGTTTGAGCAAAGGGCACATTAGGCCTTCGTCCTCGCCGGTGGCAGCGGGGTTCTTCTTCGTTAAGAAGAAAGATGGTGGACTACGCCCGTGTCTGGATTTCAGGGAGTTAAACCTGATTACGGTCCGTGATCCATACCCTATGCCACTGATACCGGATTTGTTCAACCAGGTGGCTGGTGCTAAGTGGTTTTCCAAGCTTGACCTCAGGGGGGCATACTGTTATGATCCGGTGACCTTGGAGCCGCATGAGAGACTTTCTCAGGAGTAGGTGGTACCTGTACTGACCGCAAACCCTAAACTAACACCGCAACTAGAAGTAGCCGTGGGATGTACCTAACACGTCCTAGACACCTCGACACAGCCGGAGGACTAAATACCCCTATAGATGGAAATGGGAATTCTATCTTGCCTCAGAGCAGAACCCCAAAGGATAGGCAGCCCCCCACAAATATTGACTGTGAGTATAAGAGGAAAAACACACGCAGGCAGAAAAACAGGATTTAGCAAAAGAGGCACTTCTAGCTAAATAGAAAAGGGTAGGACAGAATTCTGTTGTGAATTCTGTTTGTGGGCTCCCCCGGTGGTGTTTTATGGTAGTGCCACTTATGTGCCTTCTTCTATCCATGATCACCTGTTGCCACCCATTAGGGGAGTTTCCTATTTAAGGCTGCTTGGCTGTTAGTCTTATGCCGGCCAACAATGTATCAGTAGCATTCTGTTGCATTCTCCTGCCTCAAGTTCCTGTTCAGCTAAGTTGAATTTTGGTTCTAGTTTATGCTATTTCTTGTCCAGCTTGCTGCAATGTGACTCTCTGTAGCTGGAAGCTCTTGCGGACTGAAATTGCCACTCCAGTGGCATGAGTTGTCACTGGAGTTTTAAAGTAATTTCAGGATGGTGTTTTTGAGTAGTGTTTTGAAGTTGACCGTGAGGTAACTCTTTCCTATCCTTCTGCTATCTAGAAAGTGGACCTCACTGTGCTAAATCTGCTGTTCATCCTACGTATGTCTTTTCCTCTTGACTCACCGTCAATATCTGTGGGGGGCTGCTATCTCCTTTTGGGGTTCATCTCTGGAGGTAAGGCAGGCCTGTATATTCCTCTGATAGGGGTAGTTAGATCTCCGGCTGGCGCGTGGTGTCTAGGGCATCGTAGGAACACTCCCTGGCTACTTTCAGTGTTGTGTCAGGTTCAGGTCACGGTCAACTTTAGTTTCCATCACCCGAGAGCTAGTCCGTTTTGTTATTTTTATTTCCCTGCCATTGGGGAAATCATGACAGTTTGGCCGGCCCACATGTGTTAAAACTATGCACTAAAGCAGGAAAGGATGTGAAAAGGTTTTCTGTGTTTGAAAGTGCACCTTAGTTGCTCATTTGTACTCCTTGCTTAAACTGCAGTCTTCAGCCTTTTTTTTTTTTTCCTCTCCTCTTAATCTCTGAATGGCTTTGGTTTCACCTGTTTGAATCATGGATCCACAGAGTTTGGTTGCAGGTTTGAATACCCTTGCTACAAAGGTCCAGAACTTACAAGATTTTGTTATACGTGCTCCAATGTCTGAACCTAAGATCCCTATGCCTGAATTTTTTACCGGAGACAGATCCCGTTTTTTGAATTTCAGAGAGAATTGTAAATTGTTTTTGTCTCTGAGATCTCACTCTGCTGGTGATCCTGCACAACAGGTTAAAATTGTTATTTCTCTACTGCGGGGTGACCCACAAAGTTGGGCATTTGCATTGTCGCCAGGGGATCCTGCGTTATTAAATGTAGATGCGTTTTTTCTGGCTTTGGGGTTGCTTTATGAAGAACCTAATTTAGAGATTTTGGCTGAGAAAGCCTTGATAGCTCTTTCCCAAGGGCAAGATGAAGCTGAGATATACTGCCAAAAATTTCGTAAATGGTCGGTGCTTACTAAATGGAATGAGTGCGCTCTAGCAGCTAATTTCAGAGAAGGTCTCTCTGATGCCGTGAAGGATGTCATGGTGGGGTTCCCTGTGCCTACAGGTCTGAATGATGCCATGAAATTAGCTATCCAGATTGATCGGCGTCTACGGGAGCGCAAACCTGTGCACCATTTGGCGGTGTCTTCTGAGCAAAAACCTGTGCACCATATGGCGGTATCTTCTGAGCAAAAACCTGTGCACCATATGGCGGTATCTTCTGAGCAAAAACCTGTGCACCATTTGGCGGTGACCTCTGAAAAGGCACCAGAGCATATGCAATGCGATAGTGTTTTGTCTAGAGGCGAACGACAGAATTACAGGCGCAAAAATGGGTTGTGCTTTTATTGTGGAGATCCAGCTCATGTTATATCAGCATGCTCTAAACGCATAAAAAAGGTTGATAAAAAGGTTGATAAATCTTTTTCTATGGGTACCTTGCAGTCTAAATTTCTTTTGTCCGTGACATTGATTTGTACTTTATCATCTGTTACCGTGGATGCTTATGTGGATTCTGGCGCCGCTCTGAGTCTCATGGATTGGTCCTTTGCCAAGCGTTGTGGGTTTGATTTAGAGCCTCTGGAAGTTCCTATACCCCTAAAGGGGATTGATTCTACACCTTTGGCTAGCAATAAACCACAATATTGGACACAAGTGACTATGCATCTTACCCCAGACCATCAGGAGATTATTCGTTTCCTTGTGTTATACAATCTACATGACGTTTTAGTGCTTGGATTACCATGGTTACAAATTCATAATCCAGTCTTGGACTGGAGATCAATGTCTGTGCTGAGCTGGGGATGTCGGGGGATTCATGGGGATGCACCTTTGGTTCCCATTTCTTCATCTACTCCCTCTGAGATCCCAGCATTTCTGTCAGATTTTTATGATGTCTTTCAGGAGCCTAAAATTGATTCTCTCCCTCCTCACAGAGAGTGTGACTGCGCTATTGAGTTGATTCCCGGTAGTAAATTTCCTAAGGGTCGCTTGTTTAATTTGTCTGTACCTGAACATACTGCTATGCGGGAGTATATCAGAGAATCTTTGGAAAAGGGTCATATTCGCCCCTCTTTGTCTCCACTAGGGGCAGGATTTTTCTTTGTGGGTAAAAAGGATGGTTCATTGAGACCTTGTATCGACTATCGACTTCTGAATAAGATTACAGTTAAATACCAGTACCCGTTACCTTTACTGACTGATCTGTTTGCTCGCATAAAGGGGGCTAAGTGGTTCACTAAGATCGATCTACGTGGTGCGTATAATTTGGTGCGGATTAAGCAGGGGGATGAGTGGAAGACCGCATTTAATACGCCTGAAGGCCATTTTGAGTATTTGGTAATGCCTTTCGGTCTCGCGAATGCCCCTTCCGTTTTTCAGTCCTTTATGCACGATATTTTCCGTGAATATCTGGATAAATTTATGATTGTGTATTTGGATGATATTCTGATTTTTTCGGAGGACTGGGAATCTCATGTTCAACAGGTCAGGAGAGTTTTTCAGGTTTTGCGAGATAATTCTCTATTTGTAAAGGGCTCAAAGTGTATTTTTGGGGTTCAGAGAATTTCCTTTCTGGGATATATTTTTTCCCCTTCATCTATGGAGATGGACCCTGTTAAGGTTCAGGCTATTTGTGATTGGATACAACCTACTTCTTTAAAGAGTCTTCAGAAATTCTTGGGATTTGCTAATTTCTATCGCCGATTCATAGCGGGTTTTTCTGCCATTGCTAAACCTTTGACTGATTTGACCAAAAAGGGTGCTGATGTTGCTAATTGGTCCTCTGCGGCTGTGGAGGCCTTTCGGGAGCTTAAGCGCCGCTTTTCTTCTGCTCCTGTGTTGCGCCAGCCTGATGTGTCGCTCCCTTTCCAGGTTGAAGTAGATGCTTCCGAGATCGGAGCAGGTGCAGTTTTGTCGCAGAAAGATCCTGACTGCTCAGTGATGAGACCATGTGCGTTTTTCTCTCTAAAGTTTTCGCCCGCTGAGCGAAATTATGATGTTGGAAATCGGGAGCTCTTGGCCATGAAGTGGGCATTTGAGGAGTGGCGTCATTGGCTTGAGGGTGCTAGGCACTAGGTGGTGGTCTTGACTGACCACAAGAATCTAATTTATCTTGAGTCAGCCAGGCGTCTGAATCCTAGACAGGCGCGCTGGTCGTTGTTTTTCTCTCGATTTAACTTTGTGGTTTCATATCTGCCTGGGTCTAAGAATGTGAGGGCGGATGCCCTCTCTAGGAGTTTTGAGCCTGACTCGCCTGGTGATTCCGAACCTACTGGCATCCTGAAGGATGGGGTGATATTGTCAGCTGTCTCCCCAGACCTGCGGCGCTCTTTGCAGGAGTTTCAGGTGGATAGGCCTGATCGCTGTCCGCCTGGTAGACTGTTTGTCCCTGATGACTGGACCAGTAGAGTTATCTCGGAGGTTCATTCTTCCGCGTTGGCAGGTCATCCTGGAATTTTTGGCACCAGGGATTTGGTGTCTAGGTCCTTCTGGTGGCCTTCCTTGTCTCGAGATGTGCGTATTTTTGTGCAGTCTTGTGATGTTTGTGCTCGGGCCAAGCCCTGCTGTTCTCGGGCCAGTGGGTTGTTGTTGCCCTTGCCCATTCCTAAGAGGCCTTGGACGCACATCTCTATGGACTTTATTTCTGACCTTCCTGTTTCTCGTAGGATGTCTGTCATCTGGGTGGTGTGTGACCGTTTTTCCAAGATGGTTCATTTGGTGCCTTTGCCCAAATTGCCCTCCTCCTCTGAGCTGGTTCCTCTATTTTTTCAGAATGTGGTGCGTTTGCATGGTATTCCTGAGAATATAGTGTCTGACAGGGGTACTCAGTTTGTGTCTAGATTTTGGCGGGCGTTCTGTGCCAGGATGGGCATCGACTTGTCTTTTTCGTCTGCATTCCATCCTCAGACTAATGGCCAGACTGAGCGTACTAATCAGACTTTGGAGACTTACTTGAGGTGTTTTGTGTCCGCTGATCAGGATGATTGGCTTGATTTTTTGCCATTGGCAGAGTTTGCCCTTAACAATCGGGCCAGTTCTGCCACTTTGGTTTCTCCATTTTTTTGTAATTCAGGGTTTCACCCTCGTTTTTCGTCCGGTCAATTGGAGTCTTCGGATTGTCCTGGAGTGGATGCTGTGGTTGATAGAATGCATCAGATTTGGGGACAGGTTGTGGACAATCTGAAGTTGTCCCAGGAGAAGACTCAACAGTTCACTAATCGTCATCGGCGTGTTGGTCCTCGTCTTTGTGTTGGGGACCTGGTGTGGCTGTCTTCTCGATTTGTTCCTATGAAGGTCTCGTCTCCTAAGTTTAAGCCTCGGTTTATCGGCCCTTATAGGATTCTGGAGGTTCTCAATCCTGTGTCCTTTCGTTTGGACCTCCCAGCATCTTTTACTATTCATAATGTTTTTCATCGGTCATTATTGCGGAGGTATGAGGTACCGGTTGTTCCTTCTGCTGATCCTCCTGCTCCTGTGCTGGTTGAGGGTGAATTGGAGTATGTGGTGGAAAAGATCTTGGACTCCCGTGTTTCCAGACGGAAACTTCAGTATCTGGTTAAGTGGAAAGGCTATGGTCAGGAGGATAATTCTTGGGTGACAGCATCCGATGTTCATGCTCCTGATTTGGTTCGTGCATTTCATAGTGCTCATCCAGATCGCCCTGGTGGTTCTGGTGAGGGTTCGGTGCCCCCTCCTTAAGGGGGGGGTACTGTTGTGAATTCTGTTTGTGGGCTCCCCCGGTGGTGTTTTATGGTAGTGCCACTTATGTGCCTTCTTCTATCCCTTATCACCTGTTGCCACCCATTAGGGGAGTTTCCTATTTAAGGCTGCTTGGCTGTTAGTCCTATGCCGGCCAACAATGTATCAGTAGCATTCTGTTGCATTCTCCTGCCTCAAGTTCCTGTTCAGCTAAGTTGAATTTTGGTTCTAGTTTATGCTATTTCTTGTCCAGCTTGCTGCAATGTGACTCTCTGTAGCTGGAAGCTCTTGCGGACTGAAATTGCCACTCCAGTGGCATGAGTTGTCACTGGAGTTTTAAAGTAATTTCAGGATGGTGTTTTTGAGTAGTGTTTTGAAGTTGACCGTGAGGTAACTCTTTCCTATCCTTCTGCTATCTAGAAAGCGGACCTCACTGTGCTAAATCTGCTGTTCATCCTACGTATGTCTTTTCCTCTTGACTCACCGTCAATATCTGTGGGGGGCTGCTATCTCCTTTTGGGGTTCATCTCTGGAGGTAAGGCAGGCCTGTATATTCCTCTGATAGGAGTAGTTAGATCTCCGGCTGGCGCGTGGTGTCTAGGGCATCGTAGGAACACTCCCTGGCTACTTTCAGTGTTGTGTCAGGTTCAGGTCACGGTCAACTTTAGTTTCCATCACCCGAGAGCTAGTCCGTTTTGTTATTTTTATTTCCCTGCCATTGGGGAAATCATGACAGAATTCTAAGCGGTCAGTATTAAAATCCTAAAAAGATCCACAGCAGATAATACAAATATACTACATCTAACTAAAGACATAGAAAATATATCTGCATCTCCTGAGAATCCAGCATGACTGAAAAATCCAAACAAAGTCTAAGCTGGAAAAAAACACAATGAATTGCACTGAATTGCAAAGCACACTGCATGTGTGCACAGAGACAAAAAAACAGACACTTATCTTAGCTGAATTGGCAGCAGGGCATGAGGAGCCAGAGAGAGATGCAATCCCTCCAGGAACAATGGGCAACTGGCCAGGAATAATGGATCCTGCACACCTAAATACCTAATAGAGCTGCAATCAGCAAAAACACCTGCCCTGGATTACAACCCCAAGACAACTGCACTACCACCAACAACCACCGGAGGGAGCCCAAGAGCAGAATTCACAACAGCGTACAACCTCATAAGAGTCCATCAAGGTGATGAGTGGAAGACGGCTTTTAATACTCCTGAGGGTCATTTTGAAAATTTGGTGATGCCATTTGGGTTGACAAACGCGCCTGCTGTATTTCAACATTTCATAAATGATGTGTTCTCGCATGTACTGGGAAAATTCGTTATTGTGTACTTAGATGACATTCTCATTTATTCATGTGACCGTGATACTCATTTAGAGCATGTGAGGCAGGTGTTACAGCTACTCAGAGAAAATAAGCTCTATGCAAAACTGGAGAAATGTGTTTTTTCGGTTTAGGAGTTGCCTTTCTTGGGTTATATTGTGTCTGCTTCAGGGTTTAAAATGGACGCCGCTAAGGTGCAAGCGGTGCTGTATTGGGAACGGCCTGATAACCTAAAAGCACTCCAGCGGTTCCTTGGATTTTCTAATTATTATAGAAAATTTATCAAAGATTTTTCTACCATTGCTAAACCGCTTACTGACATGACGAAAAAGGGTACCAATTTCTCCGCCTGGCCTGAGGCTGCTGTGCGCGCATTCGAATTTCTGAAGAATAGTTTTGCTTCGACCCCCATTCTGGTGCAACCGGACGGATCTGGTGCAAAACCGTTTACCGTGGAAGTCGATGCGTCTGAGGTTGGAGAGGGGGCGGTGCTGTCACAAGGCTCATCCTTGGGCGAGTTGCGTTCATGCGCCTACTTTTCCAAGAAGCTGTCGCCCGCCGAACGTAACTACGATATCGGCAACAGGGAGTTGTTGGCTATCAAGTTGGCTTTTGAGGAATGGCGACACTTCTTGGAGGAGTCGGTCCACCAGGTTACAGTTATTACCGACCATAAAAATCTGCTATTTGGAGTCAGCCAAGCGTCTGTCCCCCAGGCGGGCTCGCTGGGCATTGTTTTTCACACGTTTCAACTTTTTTGTTACGTACCGACCGAGGTCTAAGAACACTAAGGCAGATGCTTTGTCTAGGTGTTTTCCCCAGGGGGAGAACCTCGGGAAGATCCGGTACCCATCCTCCAAAAGGGTGTAGTGGTCTCGGCTCTTACAACAGAGGTTGAGGCTGGGATTGCCGAGGCTCAGGATGAAGTACCACCAGAGCTTCCCATTAACAAATCATTTGTACCGCTTCATCTTCGCCTAAAGGTGTTGGGTGAGCATCATGATGCTGTTCTGGCTGGCCATCCAGGGGTTAGGGGTACCTTGGAGTTGGTGTCTCATCGGTTTTGGTGGCCCAAAATCCGACAGGACGTGGTCTCGTACGTATCAGCATGTACCACGTGTGCTAGGGCTAAGACGTCTCGCTCCCGTCCTGCTGGCTCATTACATCTACTAGGGGTACCCAGTAGGCCATGGATGGAGATCTCCAAGGATTTTATTACAGACCTGCCCTCCTCAGCTGGGAACATGGTCATCTTGGTGGTTGTTGATCGGTTCTCAAAGATGTCGCACTTTGTGTCTTTGCCTTCGTTGCCTAATGCGAAGACTCTGGCTCAGGTTTTTGTACAGGAGGTGGTCAGACTTCACGGGGTCCCGTCTGACATCGTGTCTGATAGGGGTACTCAGTTTGTGGCAAGGTTTTGGAAGGCATTTTGCTCACGGCTGGGGATCAAGTTGTCGCATTCTTCTGCGTTTCATCCTCAGTCAAATGGTGAGACCGAGCGTATGAACCAGAATTTGGAGCAGTACTTACGCTGCTTTGTTTCTGACAACCAGGAGGAGTGGTGAACGTTCCTTCCTTTGGCTGAGTTTGCCATTAATAATCACCGCCAGGAATCGTCTGGGGAGTCCCCGTTCTTTTGTGTTTACGGGCACCATCCTCAATTTTGTACTCTGCGTCAGGATGGCTCTGCTGGCGTTCCGGAGGAGGACCAGCTAGGAGCACAACTGTCATCCGTTTGGAGGAGAGTGAAACAGCGCTTGCTGAGCGTGGGTGCAAGGTACAAACGAGTGGCTGACAGTAGACGTGTGCCAGGTCCGGACCTGAGTGTGGGTGATTGGGTGTGGTTGTCCACAAAAAACATTAAACTCAAAGTACCATTTCTGAAATTGGGTCCAAGGTTTATTGGTCCATTTAGGGTCGCCGCCATCATTAACCCGGTAGCCTACCGATTGGAGCTTCCTACGGTATATAAAATACACAACGTGTTTCACAGGTCTCTTCTAAAGAAGGTGGTGGGTTCCGTGGACGCGGCGCCGATGCCACCTCCAGTCTTGGTGGACGGCAATTTGGAGTTTGAAGTCTCCAAGGTGGTTGACTCTCGTATTGTGCGCCGCACATTACAGTACCTGGTACACTGGCGTGGTTATCGGCTGGAGGAGAGGTCTTGGGTACCAGCTTCGGACATACGTGCGGACCGGCTGGTCAGTATGTTTCACCGCCACCATCCGGACAAGCCGGGTCCTATAAGTCGTGAGGGCCATGGGGTCCCTCGTGGAAGGCGGGGTACTGTCATGTCGGACGCTATTCACACTAGGGCATCCAACAGACAGCGGTAATTCCACATTCTTCCACTATACGCTCAGTGGCGCCGGCTAGAGTTTATCCAGGTTGTCCGGGTTTAATCTAGCTGGTAATCGGGTTGGAGGCTGGGTCACGCCCATGGCCTTTAAATAGTCATTCTGGACTTTGGGAGTCACCGATTATAGCTTGTGTCTTGTGCCTGGTGATCTCGGTCTGGAGTGGTGGTCTATGAGAAGAAATATCGTATCTGGTGGTGTGTTATCCTTTGTCATATTTCTCCTTCCTATATTTGTATTTGTTTTGCCCTGTGCACATTATAGTGTTTTCCTGTGTGTCTGCGGTGGGGTGCAGACTGGATTTATGCCAGGTAAAAGTACGTCCACTAATATTAGGAGAGTCCAATCAGTAGCCCAATATAGCTCATTGGTACTGGAGAACAGATGGGCTAAGACCTCGCTGGACGCGGCCAGGGCATTTCATTCTCTTGAATGGCCTTTTTATCTGCATGTTTACAGAGAGACCGAATCGGTCCTAAATTTCAAAGATGGATTAGCGCAATCTATATGAAACCTAAAGCCTGGATAATTATTAATAACTCCATGTCAGAGACATTCTCCCTGAAAAGGGGAACACGTCAGGGTTGCCCTCTCTCTCCCGCCCTCTTTGCTCTAGCGAGTGAAGCACTAGCGATACGTATGAGATCCACTCCAACCATTAAAGGTATTGAGATAGCTGACCGTGTGGACGTTATTGGCTTATATGCGGATGATATGGTAATATTCATTGATAAGGTAGAAGAGACACTGCCACATGTGGTTACTACTATAAACGGATTTAGTAAATGCTCGGGATTGTATATTTATTGGGATAAATTCGCTTTGATGCCTCTTTCCCAAGTTACAACAGATCACCTTGAAGGGCTATCCTCATTACCGGTGGTATCTAGCTTTAAATACTTAGGAATAATTATACCCAAATATAGTAGACTTGACCTACAATTTAAAATTCTCCCGCTACTAGATTTAGTTAAACATAATTTCACGGTGTGGAGTAAATTAGCATTATTTGTCTCTGGACGCATAAATCTGATGAAGATGATATTACTTCCAAAACTCAATTACTCCCTTCAGGACAGTGCAGTTCCTGTTCCCAAATCTTTTTTTTTTCATATTTAAACTCTCTAACTTCATCCTTTATATGGGGGAAAGCTAGGCCTAAACTTAAATTATCTACCTTACATAGGTCTAAGCAAATGGAAGGCATGGCGCTACCTGACTTCTTCCTGTATTATTTGGCCGGACAACTTGGGGCTCTGGGTAAATGGATGCCTGGGGGTTATTTACCAAAGTCAGAGAGCCATTTAGTCCAACCTGCAAAGCTTGACTGCCCGATGATAGGCCCAGCACCCCTAGATTACTACCACTACTCCGGTTAGCGAGGTTGGTTTGGAGACAGGTCAAAAAAGGTAATTCACTTTGATGGCATTATAGCTGAAATGCCATTGTGGAACAATATGTACTTCACAGGGCTACTGAACCACCCATCTACTCAGCTCTGGACATCACATGGTGTTTTTTCGGTTAATGACCTATATGAGCAGGGCATTCTAATGTCTTTTGAACAACTACAAATTAAGTACAATATTCCGAGACCCCAGATCAGCAATACAATCACATATACGCAAGGTAAATACCATGCAAACAATATCATCTTTCCCATTAATAGGGATCCTTAAATCTCAGGGACCCCGTGATCTTATCTCCGCACTGTACACACGTTATCTGTGGGTGCGGATTCTGCTGTATTGATGGTTAAAGAAAAATGGAAACTCCTAGTTCCTGATCTTCAAGATGAGGACTGGGAGAATTCTTGAATCCCCAACTGGGGAGTCTCCTTCGGCCAACAATAAAATAATGCAAATGTATATAATACATCAATCATATTTAACCCTGTTACGATTATTTACAATGGGATGGTTTAGTTCTTCAGAATGTCTAAGATGCCACGTAATGGAAGCACACTTTATACACATGGTATCATTTTGGAGTGAAATAACTTGGTGATTGACCTCCCTTGTACGTATTCCCGTTCCTTGGAGTCCATTAGTATGCTTATTTGGGGTACTGGAGGAAGAGACATGGGGACACCATATTCAAATCTTTTTGAGGGAGACACTTTTCTTGGCAAGGAAAATAATAGCTTTGCGGTGGATGGGAAATACTCATCCATCTCTCAGGGCCTGGATGGATCTGGTAAACTTAACTAAACCTTATGAACGAACATTATACCAAAATAGGGGCTGTTTAGGGACATTTAGTAAAATGTGGGATGTATGGAGCTCGTCACACCTCACTATGTGGTCATGTGACAGACAGCATAGCCCCACTACAATAAGTGGTAGAGATAGAATGGACATTGGGTCACGCTTTGTTTTCATACTAAACTGCTAATGAGATGGAACCAGTCTTGGCAATAAGATAGTTTTAGGGTTTTAATACAGGTACTTTAGACATACTGTAATATTTCAAGTTTTATATGACCAAGTCTGAGTACTAAGATTTGTATTAACAAAACGTATTGTATACATTTGCGGTTTTCTTTCTAATTATTTTGATGAATACATTTGTGCTGATTTGGTTATATGCAAAGCATGTATGTCTTACTTTTTTGTTGTCGTTTAATAAACGAATTTAAAAAAAATATAATAATTTGTGCTCCAGACGGATGCTTCAGAAGTCGGGATGGGAGCCGTGCTGTCTCAAGCGATAAATGGGGAACAACATCCCATCCTGCATCTAAGCCGGAAGCTCACGTCCGACGAGAAGAACTATGACCATAGTGCTTACCCATAAAACGGGCCGCGGATACACTGAAGGATTATCTACTAGTGTGGCTAAACTAGTGTCGAACAATGCACTTCTGAGATGGTGAAGAGAAGAGAAGTTACACGGTAACGCTGATGTCCTCTCTAGAATTTCCACTATTGTGTCTGAAGGATGTGGGCAGAGGAAGGGGGAATATCTGATGGGGTCACTGGCAATGCATTTGAGGTTGCCATCTTCCGTGATGTGAAATCCAGAAGAAGTGTCTCTCCAGCATATGAGTGCTGAGTAGTGATGAGCGCGTATGCTTGTTACTCGGGTTTCTCCGAGCATGCTCAGGTGATCTCCGAGTACTTTGGGGTGCTCGGAGATTTCGTTTATGTTGAGGCAGCTTCATGATTTGTGGCTGCTAGACTGCTTGAATACATATGGGGATTCCCTGTTTGTTAAGAAATCCTCACATATATTCAAGCTGTCTAGCAGCCACAAATCATGCAGCTGCGTCGACAGACTAAATCTCCGAGCACGCTGAAATACTTCTCATCAGGTGTGCAGAGTACAGCACCACCTGTTCACAACTGATGAACCTACCCTTGAACAAAATGGTGGAACTGGGAGCGTTGGTTCCTTGTGTCACCTTTCAGCTTGAGCGATTGAGTCTTAGCACAGCAGACACAATGACGTCTCTTAAAATCCCCTACACTGCGGAGCCACAGTCAATAAAAGTGAAGCAGAGCATCGGAGGGAAGGAGATTAGGCGAGTAGTTTTATTTTTCAGACTTATCTAGTATTTTGGGGACCATCATACAGTGTAATATGATGAGGATATCATGTTATACATGAGGGACAGTTTAGCCATCATACTGTTTGTGGGGTACTGATTATCCATCATACTGTGTGGGAGCAGTGGCAGCGTCTTCTTGTGGATAAGAGCCATCATACAGTGCATAGGGGACGGTTGGGACATCAGACTGTGTGTGAGAGACTCTAGGATCCATCATATTGTGTGGGAGCAGTGGAAGCCTCTTCTTGTGGATAAGAGAGCCATCATACAGTGCATAGGGGACTGTTGGGACAGACTGTGTGTGAGAGACTCTAGGATCCTGTTGTGAACTATACTTCTTGGCTCCCTCTTGTGGTCACTAGTGGTTTGGCACTTGGATTGTCTTTTCCCAGGTTGGTACTCACCTGGTTCGTTAGGCCTGGGGTGTTGCTATTTAAACTTCCTGGATTCTCAGTCCAGTGCCTGGCATCGTTGTAATCAGTTCATTTCTGTTTGCTCCTGTCTACAGGTCCTGGTTCTTGGCAAGATAAGCTAAGTCCTGCTTTCTTATTTTTGTTTATTTGCATTGTTCATATTTTTGTCCAGCTTGTACAAAATGTGATTCCTGATATCGCTGGAAGCTCTAGGGGGCTGATATTCTCGCCCCTCACCGTTAGTCGGTTCGGGGGTTCTTGGATATTCAGCGTGGATATTTTGCAGGGTTTTTTGCTGACCATATAAGTCATCTTACTATATTCTGCTATTAGTCAGTGGGCCTCTCTTTGCTAAAATCTAGTTCATTCTTACGTTTGTCTTTTCTTCTTACCTCACCGTTATTATTTGTTGGGGGCTTGTATTACTTTGGGGTCTTTTCTCTGGAGGCAAGAGAGGTCTTATTTTCCCTGACAGGGTTAGTTAGTTCTCCGGCTGGCGCGAGACGTCTAGAACCAACGTAGGTACGTTCCCCGGCTACTGTTAGTTGTTTGTGCTAGGATCAGGTATATGGTCAGCCTAGTTACCACTTCCCTATGAGCTGGTATTTATGTTTGCAGACTTTGCTGTAATCTCTGAGATCCTCTGCCATTGGGATCATAACAGATCCATCATATTGTGTGGGAGCAGTGGAAGCCTCTTCTTGAGGATAAGAGAGCCATCATACAGTGCATAGGGGACTGTTGGGACAGACTGTGTGTGAGAGACTCTAGGATCCATCATATTGTGTGGGATTGCTGTGGGGTCTATTATGGTGTAAATTTGGAGCCACCATAGGGAGTTGTAGGGACATATTTTATATAGACTCTTGTTTGGGACATCACACTCGTATAGGGGGCTGTGGGGACATCATATTGTGGGGGTGGTGCTGTGGGGTCCATCATACTGCGTGGAGCACCTGTGGGGGCCATCATACTGTGCGGCAAGCCTGTGGAGTCCATCATACAGTGTAGAGGGATGCAGGGTCCATCATACTGCATACAACAAGCTATAGAGTCATCATACTGTGTGCAAGGGAGCAGTGAGGATATCATACTGTGTTTATGGGAGCAACATACTATGTATAAGGAAGCACTGAGGGACATCATCGCATGTATACAGGAGCAGTAGGAGACATTATGCTGTGTATATGGAAGCTGTAGGGCCATCATACTGTGTGACAATGCTCTGGAATGCATAACATGGCGAGGCTGTGGTGTACTTCATATTTTGTGGGGGCAGTGAGGTTCATCATACTGTGTAGTGAGGTGGTGGGTTTCATCATGCTGTATATGCTGTTGGGGCATCATATTTTATATAGGAGAGCTGCGGGGGCATCATACTGTGTGTGGGAGGCTAAGGGGCATCATACTGTGTGTGGGAGGCTAAGGGGCATCATACTGTGTGTGGGAGGCTAAGGCGCATCATACTGAGTGTGGGAGGCTAAGGGGCATCATAATGTGTGTGGGAGGCTAAGGGGCATCATACTGTGTGTGGGAGGCTAAGGGGCATCATACTGTGTGTGGGAGGCTAAGGGGCATCATACTGAGTGTGGGAGGCTAAGGGGCATCATACTGAGTGTGGGATGCTAAGGGGCATCATACTGAGTGTGGGAGGCTAAGGGGCATCATACTGTGTGTGGGAGGCTAAGGGGGCATCATACTGTGTGTGGGCGGCTAAGGGGCATTATACTGTGTGTGGGCGGCTAAGGGGCATCATACTGTGTGTGGGAGGCTAAGGGGCATCATACTGTGTGTGGGAGGCTAAGGGGCATCATACTGTGTGTGGGAGGCTATGGGGCATCATACTGTGTCTGGGTGGCTAAGGGGCATCATACTGTGTGTGGGAGGCTAAGGGGCATCATACTGTGTGTGGGAGGCTAAAGGTCATCATACTGTGTGTGGGAGGCTAAGGGGCATCATACTGTGTGTGGGAGGCTAAGGGGCATCATACTGAGTGTGGGAGGCTAAGGGGCATCATACTGAGTGTGGGAGGCTAAGGGGCATCATACTGTGTGTGGGAGGCTAAGGGGCATCATACTGTGTGTGGGAGGCTAAGGGGCATCATACTGAGTGTGGGAGGCTAAGGGGCATCATACTGAGTGTGGGAGGCTAAGGGGCATCATACTGAGTGTGGGCGGCTAAGGGGCATCATACTGTGTGTGGGAGGCTAAGGGGCATTATACTGTGTGTGGGCAGCTAAGGGGCATTATACTGTGTGTGGGAGGCTAAGGGGGCATCATACTGTGTGTGGGAGGCTAAGGGGCATCATACTGTGTGTGGGAGGCTAAGGGGCATCATACTGTGTGTGGGAGGCTAAGGGGCATCATACTGTGTGTGGGAGGCTAAGGGGAATCATACTGAGTGTGGGAGGCTAAGGGGCATCATACTGTGTGTGGGAGGCTAAGGGGCATCATACTGTGTGTGGGAGGCTAAGGGGCATCATACTGTGTGTGGGAGGCTAAGGGGCATCATACTGAGTGTGGGAGGCTAAAGGTACCGTCACACTAGACGATATCGCTAGCGATCCGTGACGTTGCAGCGTCCTGGATAGCGATATCGTTTAGTTTGACACGCAGCAGCGATCAGGATCCTGCTGTGATATCGCTGGTCGTTGAATAAAGTTCAGAACTTTATTTGGTCGTCAGACCGGCGTGTATCGTCGTGTTTGACACCAAAAGCAATGATACCAGCGATGTTTTATGCTGGTAACCAGGGTAAACATCGGGTTGCTAAGCGCAGGGCCGCGCTTAGTAACCCGATGTTTACCCTGGTTACCAGCGTAAAATGTAAAAAAACAAACAGTACATACTCACCATCTGATGTCCGTCAGGTCGCCCGGCGTCCGCTTCCCACACTGACTGAGCGCCTCAAAGTGAAAGTGAAAGCACAGCACAGCGGTGACGTCACCGCTGTGCTCTGCTCTCACTGTACGGCGGCACTCAGTCAGAGCAGGAAGCAGACAGCAAGGGACCTGATGGACATCAGATGGTGAGTATGTACTGTTTGTTTTTTTTACATTTTACGCTGGTAACCAGGGTAAACATCGGGTTACTAAGCGCGGCCCTGCGCTTAGCAACCCGATGTTTACTCTGGTTACCCGGGGACTTCGGCATCGTTGGTCACTGGAGAGCGTTCTGTGTGACAGCTCTCCAGCGACCACACAGTGACACTGCAGCGATCGGCATCGTTGTCTGTATCGCTGCAGCGTCGCTTAATGTGACGGTACCTTAAGGGGCATCATACTGAGTGTGGGAGGCTAAGGGGCATCATACTGAGTGTGGGAGGCTAAGGGGCATCATACTGTGTGTGCGAGGCTAAGGGGCATCATACTGAGTGTGGGAGGCTAAGGGGCATCATACTGTGTGTGGGAGGCTAAGGGGCATCATACTGTGTGTGTGAGGCTAAGGGGCATCATACTGAGTGTGGGAGGCTAAGGGGCATCATACTGTGTGTGGGAGGCTAAGGGGCATCATACTGTGTGTGGGAGGCTAAGGGGCATCATACTGTGTGTGGGAGGCTAAGGGGCATCATACTGTGTGTGGGAGGCTAAGGGGCATTATACTGTGTGTGGGAGGCTAAGGGGCATCATACTGTGTGTGGGAGGCTAAGGGGCATCATACTGTGTGTGGGAGGCTAAGGGGCATCATACTGTGTGTGGGAGGCTAAGGGGCATCATACTGTGTGTGGGAGGCTAAGGGGCATCATACTGTGTGTGGGAGGCTAAGGGGCATCATATTGTGTGTGGGAGGCTAAGGGGCATCATACTGAGTGTGGGAGGCTAAGGGGCATCATACTAAGTGTGGGAGGCTAAGGGGCATCATATTGTGTGTGGGAGGCTAAGGGGCATTATACTGTGTGTGGGAGGCTAAGGGGCATCATACTGTGTGTGGGAGGCTAAGGGGCATCATACTGTGTGTGGGAGGCTAAGGGGCATTATACTGTGTGTGGGAGGCTAAGGGGCATCATACTGTGTGTGGGAGGCTAAGGGGCATCATACTGTGTGTGGGAGGCTAAGTGGCATCATACTGTGTGTGGGAGGCTAAGGGGCATCATACTGTGTGTGGGAGGCTAAGGGGCATCATACTGTGTGTGGGAGGCTAAGGGGCATCATACTGAGTGTGGGAGGCTAAGGGGCATCATACTGAGTGTGGGAGGCTAAGGGGCATCATACTGAGTGTGGGAGGCTAAGGGGCATCATACTGTGTGTGGGAGGCTAAGGGGCATCATACTGAGTGTGGGAGGCTAAGGGGCATCATACTGAGTGTGGGAGGCTAAGGGGCATCATACTGAGTGTGGGAGGCTAAGGGGCATCATATTGTGTGTGGGAGGCTAAGGGGCATCATACTGTGTGTGGGAGACTAAGGGGCATCATACTGAGTGTGGGAGGCTAAGGGGCATCATACTGTGTGTGGGAGGCTAAGGGGCATCATACTGTGTGTGGGAGGCTAACATTCTCCAAGCAGATGTCGGTGCTTCTATTGAGTGGCCCGACGCTTCCTCGAACTGCACTTCCAGCTAATGACACTAACACACACACAAGATGGACACACATTGGGGTGCTCTCAACAAATCCACCGCTCACCACCTCACAGAAGGGGGAAGTGTAAAGCCCCATCCGTGTCCCACCTCTGATCAAAGCTCTAGAAGAAATGTTCTGGAAACCACTGCACATTAGGAGCAAATCCCCGATCACCAGAGGACCAGAAGGTGCGGAGTACTGGATCCTGCCATGGTCCTAGCTTCCCCAATAACTGTGTCCGAGACGTTCTCATCAATCATCAGGGGAAGCACAAAGGAGACCAAGACATCCAGACCACGTTCCACAGCAAACCTGCTCCTCTTCCATGATCATCAGCGCACATCCAGAGACGGGCAAAATCATGTCACACCAAATAACAATTATTATACTAACAATAATTACAGACAAGTATGTACGGCCTGAGTCAGTGGTGAGGCTGTATTATATCTGCCAGTGCAACCACAGAAACGGCTACAAAGAAATGACGGAGGTCTCCTCTTACCTGGTGATACAAGAGGCCGGAGCTCCTCCACCACAACGTCCTTATACTGCTCCCAGTGTCCTTCTACATAATCCCACTCCTCCACGGAGAAATAGAGAGCGACGTCCTGACACCTGAGAGGAACCTGACAACCAACGAGACCGGCATCACCCACAATCCTCCAGTGTATACTGTATAATCTCCCAGCAGTCTCCTCTCATCACCCAGAATCCTCCAGTGTATACTGTATAATCTCCCAGCAGTCTCCTCTCATCACCCAGAATCCTCCAGTGTATACTGTATAATCTCCCAGCAGTCTCCTCTCCTCTCATCACCCAGAATCCTCCAGTGTACACTGTATAATCTCCCAGCAGTCTTCTCTCACCACCCAGAATCCTCCAGTGTATACTGTATAATCTCCCAGCAGTCTCCTCTCATCACCCAGAATCCTCCAGTGTATACTGTATAATCTCCCAGCAGTCTCCTCTCATCACCCAGAATCCTCCGGTGCATACTGTATAATCTCCCAACATTCTCCTCTCATCACCCAGAATCCACCAGTCTATATCCACCAGTCTATAATCTCCCAGCAGTCTCCTCTCCCAGAATCCTCCAGTGTATACTGTATAATCTCCCAGCAGTCTCCTCTCATCTCCCAGAATCCTCCAGTGTATACTGTATAATCTCCCAGCAGTCTCCTCTCATCTCCCAGAATCCTCCAGTGTATGCTGTATACTCTCCCAGCAGTCTCCTCTCATCTCCCAGAATCCTCCAGTGTATACTGTATAATCTCCCAGCAGTCTCCTCTCATCTCCCAGAATCCTCCAGTGTATGCTGTATACTCTCCCAGCAGTCTCCTCTCATCACACAGAATCCTCCAGTGTATACTGTATAATCTATCAACAGTCACCTCTCCGGTCATCACCCAGAATCCTCCAGTGTATAATCTCCCAGCAGTCACCTCTTCGGTCATCACCCAGAATCCCCCAAAGTAATCTCCCAGCAGTCTCCTCTCCTCACCCAGAATCCCCCAGTGTAATCTCCCAGCAGTCTCCTCTCCTCACCCAGAATCCCCCAGTGTAATCTCCCAGCAGTCTCCTCTCATGACCCAGAATCCTGCAGTGTAATCTCCCAGCAGTCTCATCTCCGCTCATCACCCAGTGTAATCTCCCAGCAGTCTCCTCTCATGACCCAGAATCCTGCAGTGTATACTATATAATCTCCCAGCAGTCTCCTCTCATGACCCAGAATCCTGCAGTGTATACTATATAATCTCCCAGCAGTCTCCTCTCATGACCCAGAATCCTCCAGTGTATACTGTATAATCTCCCAGCAGTCTCCTCTCATGACCCAGAATCCTGCAGTGTATACTATATAATCTCCCAGCAGTCTCCTCTCATCACCCAGAATCCCCCAGTGTAATCTCCCAGCAGTCTCCTCTCATGACCCAGAATCCTGCAGTGTATACTATATAATCTCCCAGCAGTCTCCTCTCATCACCCAGAATCCCCCTGTATAATCTCCCAGCAGTCTCCTCTCCTCTCTTCACCCAGAATCCTTCAGTGTAATCTCCCAGCAGTCTCCGCTCATCACCCAGAATCCCCCAGTATAATCTCCCAGCAGTCTCCTCACTCAGAATCCCCCAGTATAATCTCCCAGCAGTCACCTCTCCGCTCATCACCCAGAATCCCCCAGGTGCAATCTCCCAGCAGTCTCCTCTCATCACCCAGAATCCCCCAGTGTAATCTCCCAGCAGTCACCTCTCATCACCAAGAATCCCCCAGTGTAATCTCCCAGCAGTCTCCTCTCTGCTCATCACCCAGAATCCTCCAGTATAATCTCCCAGCAGTCTCCTCTCATCACCCAGAATCCCCCAGTAAAATCTCCCAGCAGTCTCCTCTCTGCTCATCACCCAGAATCCTCCAGTATAATCTCCCAGCAGTCTCCTCTCATCACCCAGAATCCCCCAGTATATTCTCCCAGCAGTCTCCTCTCATCACCCAGAATCCCCCAGTATAATCTCCCAGTAGTCTCCTCTCTGCTCATCACCCAGAATCCTCCAGTGTAATCTCCCAGCAGTCACCTCTCCGCTCATCACCCAGAATCCCCCAGTGGAATCTCCCAGCAGTCTCCGCTCATGACCCAGAATCCCCCAGTGTAATCTCCCAGCAGTCACCTCTCCGCTCATCACCCAGAATCCCCCAGTGGAATCTCCCAGCAGTCTCCGCTCATGACCCAGAATCCTGCAGTGTAATCTCCCAGCAGTCACCTCTCCGCTCATCACCCAAAATCCCCCAGTGTAATCTCCCAGTAGTCTCCTCTCTGCTCATCACCCAGAATCCTCCAGTGTAATCTCCCAGCAGTCACCTCTCCGCTCATCACCCAGAATCCCCCAGTGGAATCTCCCAGCAGTCTCCGCTCATGACCCAGAATCCCCCAGTGTAATCTCCCAGCAGTCTCTGCTCATCACCCAGAATCCCCCAGTGTAATCTCCCAGCAGTCTCCTCTCCGCTCATCACCCAGAATCCTCCAGTGTAATCTCCCAGCAGTCTCCTCTCCTCTCATCACCCAGAATCCCCCAGTGTAATCTCCCAGCAGTCTCCTCTCCTCCCATCACCCAGAATCCTCCAGTGTATACTATATAATCTCCCAGCAGTCTCCTCTCATCACCCAGAATCCCCCAGTGTAATCTCCCAGCAGTCTCCTCTCCTCCCATCACCCAGAATCCCCCAGTGTCATCTCCCAGCAGTCACCTCTCCGGTCAGCAGCTCAGTGATCTTGTTGGCCAGTTCTAGGACCTTCTTCTCAGGTGTCGGGGAGTGCAGGGGTTCTGTGATGGGGCTCTGGATCTTGCTCCGTCCTCCGGACATACAGGGGGTCACACGGTCACCGGACGTCTTCTTCACCACCGTGTGCTCCTGTGTACAGTGACAGACGCCGATCACCACAGATTCTATCCATCTTTTCAGTCCTGTTATATTAGTAGAGATCAGAGTGATCTCATGGGAGACTCTCACCTTTCCCTTTAACAAGTCGATTATCTCCAGGGCGAGGAGTAATATTCTTGCAGTCATGTTGCTGTTGTCCTGGTCGCTCCTCGTTGGGTCATTTTTCATCCTGACGTCCTGGTACTGATCCTTCTGTCCTTCCATGTACTCCCACTCCTCCATGGAGAAATAGACAGCGGCATCCTGACACCTGACAGGAACCTGACACACATATACCAAAATTACCCAGAATCCTCCAGTGTATGACAGTAGAATTTCCCAGCATTCCCAGCAGTCACCTCTCCAGTCAGCAGCTCTGTGATCTCGTTGGTGAGATCTAGGATCTTCTTCTCAGGCATCGGGGAGTGTGGGGCTTCTGTGATGGGGCTCTCACTCCTGCTCCCTCTTCCGGATACATGGAGATGGATGATGGGAGTCACACAGTCACCTGATGTCTTCTTCTCTATGGTGCATTCCTGTGTAAGGAGAGATGATGAACAACATGATTGAAAAATAATAGCTGGACCTGCCCATCTTCCCAACTGGAGAACTCATGTGGCTCTCATTGCCTGTTTCTGCTGGTTTACGCCTTATTGTTTGGGAGGTTTAAGGGCCCTTGGAGAATGAAATTGGTAGTCAGCTAAAACTTGTTTTCAGTAGTTTGTTGGTGGGATTCTCTTGGCAACTTTGTTAGCGGTGTGGTGATACAGCAGTGAGGCGTGAATATAGCAAGATACAATCAAATAGCGATACGACAGACCATTCTATGGAGTTCAACTATAGAAGGCAAGGTAGAAAATCTGTAGACTTCTCAGAGAAGAAAAGCAGATCCTCTGAAAGACATCCTATTAGCTATACTAACAATGGAAGCAGTGTGACAATAAGAGACTTCTCCTGGCTCTTCTCTGTGGTTCTATCAATAAAATCTATGAACAACAGGAGAGGGGATGAAGAGGGATGACTATGAAGAGGGATGACTATGAGGAGGACTCTCCAAAGTAGAAGAGCAAGTGTCTTCTCTGCCAAAGGAAGATCAATGTACACGGCTGAACATTAGATGTACAGATCTTCTTGAGGGCCCGGAAGGTCAGCACTATATGATATTTATATCAGGAGTGTATGGGAGGAACACATTATCCTTGTCTGCATGGATTACATGAAGGAGTTAGCAGGAGACATTACTTTGTTACTTGTGGTGGAGTTGGATTCTCCTGGACGATCACTCGGGAGAGGGGATGGATTCAGGGAACTGATCACTGGAGGGGTTTATTTTCCTTACACTGAATTTAGGGGCATGAAGCAGGTAGTTTGAGATACAAAATTAGTTTTAATAAAAAGTAAAAAGAATGGAAATATTTTATAAAAACACATAAGGGACCTCAGAAACTACTGAGGTCGCTCAGATCCTTGCAGTTTAGGTCCAGAGATGCCAGATCTGCCAGATGGTTTAGAGAGGCAAGAGGCAAAATACGACCATGACCATTAGGTGCTCACAAGATTCCGAACTAGTAAAGACAGGCACTTCCATAGACGTATTAAAAACAAGTATACTAACAAGATGTCATGTAGGGGACACCGTTAAAAAGGACACTTACACATCCATAATATAATCCATAACCAAGAAATCATATACATCCTCCCTATGTAAATACCATATAACAATCAGCATATCCAACAGTAATAGTCCACAGAATAACCCCACCAACGGGAGGACACATCACATTTATTAGAGAGTAAAGTGCTATAGTGCCCAGTGGATGGAGGGGATGGCAGAATTACTCATAGGAAAAAGAAGGATCACAAGTCCAAAATAAAGAATCTTTATTAACAATGTAATCATTCTTCTAATAGAATAATCCAAATATCAAGGTATATGAAGATAGCAGAATGGTACTGTCAGCTGAAGAGAAGGATCCCATCATATATCACTATATGAAGTGCTCTAGTGCCAAATACTCCCGAAGGGCCCCAGCCGGCGTCCCCGACATGACATTCTGTTAGTATACTGGTTTGTGATCATTTTGGATTAATAGAAATACATTTTATCATGGATCTCTTCTTGGAAGTGGACTTCTAATTTATTATTAGGAATTACAGATCATTTGTGTGTATGACATGACCATTAGGTGCCTGCGATGGCAAGCGGAGCCGAACAATCTCCACTAGGTCCGACATGTACAGAAGCCTGAAGTAAGGTCTACTATGCAGCCAGTGCTACAACTGTTATGTATACCCTCCTCACATGTAAAGCGCCATGGAATAAATGGCGCTATAACAATAAATAATAATAATAACTGTACATGGGATCCAGCCATTCTTAGTGAGGCCGCCATGGCCGTCTTGGCACTGGTCACTGCTGGGCAGGCCACAGGGAATATTTAGATTTTCCGTCTTTTATGAATATATTGCTATGAAGGGCCCTGGCTTGGGTCTTTGAAAAGCTACTAGTAGGTTCAGGGAGTTGGCATGGGGATCGTCATACAACTGGAACAAAAAAAAAAGGAACAAAAGCAAAGACAAAATCAGAAGAAAGAAGAAGGTGTAAGGGAAATACTATAAGGAATCACACAAGGATCTGTCTGCCATTCACAAACTTCTCGCTGCACAAAGGGTCAGAATCTCTGTGAACCACAGCTCAGGAGGAGAGCGTCAGTGGGACGGCAGAGGGTCATCCCGGACCCCGTGAGCCGGAGCATGGAATGAGGGGCAGATGTGCAGAAAAGCCGGAAATCCTCCATGTATTATAGGGAGGGGGACTGGGAGAAAACAAGCGATTCGCCTCCTTATTAGCCCACGGTCCAGGTATAGACCTGCCATGTCCCGATCAAACGATACGCCGTCCTGGAAAATTATATCTGCAGGTAAATACCGTTATCGGACATGACTGGTTTCCTTTAAGGTAAGAAATGCCGCTCAAAGGTCTTCTATTACTTTATGGGGGAATCACAATGTGTGGAATAAAAGTAAAGCCGAACTACTGTTACCAGATCCAACACGGAGGGAAAAAACAAACAAAATGTGTCCAATATATAAAAAGAATGGTCACGGACAGGACAACAAATTTACTGCCCATAAAATAACAATGTAGAAACAGACAAGAATTTCCTTTATTTTCCCACTGATTTTAGAGATAAAAAGTATGAAAACAACATAAAAATTAGGCCTCAATTATAAGAAAAAAATTTCAAAAACCATTTTTTTAAGTTGTATTTATTTATATCCATGGATGTAACAGGACTATACACGAACATTGACCATGTGATAGGTCTGGAATGTTTTGAACTGTTTGTCGCTGGTGACGATTGGACCCCGGCAATCCAAAAGGATTTCATCATGAGAGGCATGTCCTTCAGTTTGAATAACAATCATTTCACGTTCGAGGGGAATGTTTTCCATCAGAAACGGGGCATAGCCATGGGCTCGAGGGTGGCACCCACGTATGCAAACTTATTCCTGGCCACCTACGAGTCCTGGCATGTTTTCAATAATACCTTCAGGGATGATATTATAGTCTATAAGCGGTTTATGGATGATGTTTTTATAATAACACAGTATTCGAGTTCCTGGAAATAATCATGGGCAACAATTGGAGAATTGAACTAAAACCTGAGATTAGTAAGATGGAGATCAACTTTATTGGATCCAACGATAAAACATGATGACAAAGGTAAAATAATAAAGAATTTTTTCAAAAAAGTTGACCCCAACAGCTATGTACACTACAAAAGTAACCATTACAACAAATGGCTGACAAAGGTACCCAACAATCAGTATCAACGAATGAGGAAAAATTGTACCAACTAAAAGATTATAAGGAACAAAGCAAATGTCTAAGAGAGAGATTCTTAGAGCGTGAATACCCCAAAAACTAATAAAAAAGATACGCAGAGGCAAAGGGAATTTCACAAAGTAGTTAATACACGGGACAGAGTTTAATACCACTAATTTCATCACCACCTTCTCTGCCCAGAATAGCACCATCAGGAACATAACACAGAAGCATTGGAAGATTCTACTAAATGACCCGGTCTGTCAGAAAGTATTACCAACTAGACCAGTGGTTACCTTCAGGAGGGCACCATCCCGGAAAAACATTTTAACCCCCAGCAGAATTAGGGATTGGGGGGGGGGGGGGTGTCCAAAAAGCCCCTAATGCAGGAATCAGAGGAATCAGCACCTCACAGAAGCCTCGAAGACAGGGGTGGGGAATATGTTTTCCGCCAATGGCCATTTGGATATTTATACCGTCCTTCGGGGGCCGTACAAACTCTGCCCACGAAGTCCATCCTGACTCTGGCACTGGTGTCAGGACGTAATCTTTCATTGCATGCCCTTCAGTGTTCAGTAGTGAACACTGTGTGTGTCTGATAACAGAGCAAGAAGAAATTAATGAACTGGTGGCAATCGAAATACAGCTAACTGCCCAAGAATGCGGTCCCAGAGAATCTGCCCGGGGCCTGATAAAAGGTCATCGAGGGCCGTAAATGGCCCTGGGGCCTGAGGTTCCCCACCCCTGCTCTAAGAGGTTCCTTCAAATGTAAAAATAAAAAATGCTTGTGTTGCTTTTGGATCAGTGATCATGGGAATACTTTTCACTCCAATAGTGAGAGAGTATATGACATTAATGGTAAGTTACCATGCCAATCCAGTGTGATTTATCTGATTGATTGTTGCTGTGGGAACCAATATGTGGGACGCACCACACAGCCTCTACATCTAAGGATTAGCTCACACAGACACAACATCTCCAAGGGTTATCTGTTATGGTTCTCAATGGCAAGAGAACATAGCCCAGCATACATAAGAACAAGCTCTTGGAAGGATGGAAACTAAAACTGACCATGAACTAAACCTGCCGCACAACTAACAGTAGCCGGGTAGCGTGCCTACGTTTTATCCCTAGACGCTCAGCGCCAGCCGGAGGACTAACTAATCCTAGCAGAGGAAAATACAGTCCTGGCTCACCTCTAGAGAAATTTCCCCGAAAGGCAGACAGAGGCCCCCACATATATTGGCGGTGATTTTAGATGAAAATGACAAACGTAGTATGAAAATAGGTTTAGCAAAATCGAGGTCCGCTTACTAGATAGCAGGAAGACAGAAAGGGCACTTTCATGGTCAGCTGAAAACCCTATCAAAACACCATCCTGAAATTACTTTAAGACTCTAGTATTAACTCATAACATCAGAGTGGCAATTTCAGATCACAAGAGCTTTCCAGACACAGAAACGAAACTGCAGCTGTGAACTGGAACAAAATGCAAAAAACAAACAAGGACAAAAGTCAGACTTAGCTGGGAGTTGTCTAGAAGCAGGAACATGCACAGAAAGGCTTCTGATTACAATGTTGACCGGCATGGAAATGACAGAGGAGCAAGGTTAAATAGCGACTCCCACATCCTGATGGGAACAGGTGAACAGAGGGGATGATGCACACAAGTTCAATTCCACCAGTGGCCACCGGGGGAGCCCAAAATCCAATTTCACAACAGTACCCCCCCCCTCAAGGAGGGGGCACCGAACCCTCACCAGAACCACCAGGGCGATCAGGATGAGCCCTATGAAAGGCACGGACCAGATCAGAGGCATGAACATCAGAGGCAGTCACACAAGAATTATCCTCCTGACCGTATCCCTTCCATTTGACCAGATACTGGAGTTTCCGTCTGGAAACACGGGAGTCCAAGATTTTTTCCACAACGTACTCCAACTCGCCCTCAACCAACACCGGAGCAGGAGGCTCAACGGAAGGCACAACCGGTACCTCATACCTGCGCAATAATGACCGATGAAAAACATTATGAATAGAAAAAGATGCAGGGAGGTCCAAACGGAAGGACACAGGGTTAAGAATCTCCAATATCTTGTACGGGCCGATGAACCGAGGCTTAAACTTAGGAGAAGAAACCCTCATAGGGACAAAACGAGAAGACAACCACACCAAGTCCCCGACACAAAGCCGAGGACCAACCCGACGCCGGCGGTTGGCAAAAAGCTGAGTCTTCTCCTGGGACAACTTCAAATTGTCCACTACCTGCCCCCAAATCTGATGCAACCTCTCCACCACAGCATCCACTCCAGGACAATCCGAAGATTCCACCTGACCGGAGGAAAATCGAGGATGAAACCCTGAATTACAGAAAAAAGGAGACACCAAGGTGGCAGAGCTGGCCCGATTATTGAGGGCAAACTCCGCTAAAGGCAAAAAAGCAACCCAATCATCCTGATCTGCAGACACAAAACACCTCAAATATGTCTCCAAGGTCTGATTCGTCCGCTCGGTCTGGCCATTAGTCTGAGGATGGAAAGCAGACGAGAAAAACAAATCTATGCCCATCCTAGCACAGAATGCCCGCCAAAATCTAGACACGAATTGGGTTCCTCTGTCAGAAACGATATTCTCCGGAATACCATGCAAACGAACCACATTTTGAAAAAACAGAGGAACCAACTCGGAAGAAGAAGGCAACTTAGGCAGGGGAACCAAATGGACCATCTTAGAGAAACGGTCACACACCACCCAGATGACAGACATCTTCTGAGAAACAGGAAGATCCGAAATAAAATCCATCGAGATGTGCGTCCAAGGCCTCTTCGGGATAGGCAAGGGCAACAACAATCCACTAGCCCGAGAACAACAAGGCTTGGCCCGAGCACAAACGTCACAAGACTGCACAAAGCCTCGTACATCTCGTGACAGGGAGGGCCACCAGAAGGACCTTGCCACCAAATCCCTGGTACCAAAGATTCCAGGATGACCTGCCAACGCAGAAGAATGAACCTCAGAAATGACTTTACTGGTCCAATCATCAGGAACAAACAGTCTACCAGGTGGGCAACGATCAGGTCTATCCGCCTGAAACTCCTGCAAGGCCCGCCGCAGGTCTGGAGAAACGGCAGACAATATCACACCATCCCTAAGGATACCTGTAGGTTCAGAATAACCAGGGGAGTCAGGCTCAAAACTCCTAGAAAGGGCATCCGCCTTAACATTCTTAGAACCCGGTAGGTATGACACCACAAAATTAAACCGAGAGAAAAACAACGACCAGCGCGCCTGTCTAGGATTCAGGCGTCTGGCGGACTCAAGATAAATTAAATTTTTGTGGTCGGTCAATACCACCACCTGATGTCTAGCCCCCTCAAGCCAATGACGCCACTCCTCAAAAGCCCACTTCATGGCCAAAAGCTCCCGATTCCCAACATCATAATTCCGCTCGGCGGGCGAAAATTTACGCGAGAAAAAAGCACAAGGTCTCATCACGGAGCAATCGGAACTTCTCTGCGACAAAACCGCCCCAGCTCCGATTTCAGAAGCGTCGACCTCAACCTGAAAAGGAAGAGCAACATCAGGCTGACGCAACACAGGGGCGGAAGAAAAGCGGCGCTTAAGCTCCCGAAAGGCCTCCACAGCATCAGGGGACCAATCAGCAACATCAGCACCCTTCTTAGTCAAATCAGTCAATGGTTTAACAACATCAGAAAAACCAGCAATAAATCGACGATAAAAGTTAGCAAAGCCCAAAAATTTCTGAAGACTCTTAAGAGAAGAGGGTTGCGTCCAATCACAAATAGCCTGAACCTTGACAGGATCCATCTCGATGGAAGAGGGGGAAAAAATGTATCCCAAGAAGGAAATCTTCTGCACCCCAAAAACGCACTTAGAACCCTTCACACACAAGGAATTAGACCGCAAAACCTGAAAAACCCTCCTGACCTGCTGGACATGAGAGTCCCAGTCATCCGAAAAAATCAGAATATCATCCAGATACACAATCATAAATTTATCCAAATAATCACGGAAAATGTCATGCATAAAGGACTGGAAGACTGAAGGGGCATTTGAAAGACCAAAAGGCATCACCAAATACTCAAAATGGCCCTCGGGCGTATTAAATGCGGTTTTCCACTCATCCCCCTGCTTAATTCGCACCAAATTATACGCCCCACGGAGATCTATCTTAGAGAACCACTTGGCCCCCTTTATGCGAGCAAACAAATCAGTCAGCAGTGGCAACGGATATTGATATTTAACCGTGATTTTATTCAAAAGCCGATAATCAATACACGGCCTCAAAGAGCCATCTTTCTTAGACACAAAGAAAAAACCGGCTCCTAAGGGAGATGACGAAGGACGAATATGTCCCTTTTCCAAGGACTCCTTTATATATTCTCGCATAGCAGCATGTTCAGGCACAGACAGATTAAATAAACGACCCTTAGGGTATTTACTACCCGGAATCAAATCTATGGCACAATCGCACTCCCGGTGCGGAGGTAATGAAGCAAGCTTAGGTTCTTCAAAAACGTCACGATAGTCAGACAAGAATTCAGGAATCTCAGAGGGAATAGATGATGAAATGGAAACCAAAGGTACGTCCCCATGAATCCCCTGACATCCCCAGCTTAACACAGACATAGCTTTCCAGTCGAGGACTGGGTTATGAGATTGCAGCCATGGCAATCCAAGCACCAACACATCATGTAGGTTATACAGCACAAGAAAGCGAATAATCTCCTGGTGATCCGGATTAATCCGCATAGTTACTTGTGTCCAGTATTGTGGTTTATTACTAGCCAATGGGGTGGAGTCAATCCCCTTCAGAGGTATAGGAGTTTCAAGAGGCTCTAAATCATACCCACAGCGTTTGGCAAAGGACCAATCCATAAGACTCAAAGCGGCGCCAGAGTCGACATAGGCGTCCGCGGTAATAGATGATAAAGAACAAATCAGGGTCACAGATAGAATAAACTTAGACTGAAAAGTGCCAATTGAAACTGACTTATCAAGCTTCTTAGTACGCTTAGAGCATGCTGATATAACATGAGTTGAATCACCACAATAAAAGCACAACCCATTTTTTCGTCTAAAATTCTGCCGTTCGCTTCTGGACAGAATTCTATCACATTGCATATTCTCTGGCGTCTTCTCAGTAGACACCGCCAAATGGTGCACAGGTTTGCGCTCCCGCAGACGTCTATCGATCTGAATAGCCATTGTCATGGACTCATTCAGACCCGCAGGCACAGGGAACCCCACCATAACGTCCTTAATGGCATCAGAGAGACCCTCTCTGAAATTCGCCGCCAGGGCGCACTCATTCCACTGAGTAAGCACAGACCATTTACGGAATTTTTGGCAGTATATTTCAACTTCATCTTGCCCCTGAGATAGGGACATCAAGGCTTTTTCCGCCTGAAGCTCTAAATGAGGTTCCTCATAAAGCAACCCCAAGGCCAGAAAAAACGCATCCACATTGAGCAACGCAGGATCCCCTGGAGCCAATGCAAAAGCCCAATCTTGAGGGTCGCCCCGGAGCAAGGAAATCACAATCCTGACCTGCTGTGCAGGATCTCCAGCAGAGCGAGATTTCAGGGACAAAAACAACTTGCAATTATTTTTGAAATTTTGAAAGCAAGATCTATTCCCCGAGAAAAATTCAGGCAAAGGAATTCTAGGTTCAGATATAGGAACATGAACAACAAAATCTTGTAAATTTTGAACTTTCGTGGTGAGATTATTCAAACCTGCAGCTAAACTCTGAATATCCATTTTAAACAGGTGAACACAGAGCCATTCCAGGATTAGAAGGAGAGAGAGAGAGGAAGGCTGCAATATAGGCAGACTTGCAAGTGATTCAATTGAAAGCACACTCAGAACTGAAGGGAAAAAAAAAAAAAAAATTTTCAGAAGACTTCTTTTTTCTCTCCTTTCTCTGCCAATTAATTTAACCCTTTGTTGGCCGGTCAAACTGTTATGGTTCTCAATGGCAAGAGAACATAGCCCAGCATACATAAGAACAAGCTCTTGGAAGGATGGAAACTAAAACTGACCATGAACTAAACCTGCCGCACAACTAACAGTAGCCGGGTAGCGTGCCTACGTTTTATCCCTAGACGCTCAGCGCCAGCCGGAGGACTAACTAATCCTAGCAGAGGAAAATACAGTCCTGGCTCACCTCTAGAGAAATTTCCCCGAAAGGCAGACAGAGGCCCCCACATATATTGGCGGTGATTTTAGATGAAAATGACAAACGTAGTATGAAAATAGGTTTAGCAAAATCGAGGTCCGCTTACTAGATAGCAGGAAGACAGAAAGGGCACTTTCATGGTCAGCTGAAAACCCTATCAAAACACCATCCTGAAATTACTTTAAGACTCTAGTATTAACTCATAACATCAGAGTGGCAATTTCAGATCACAAGAGCTTTCCAGACACAGAAACGAAACTGCAGCTGTGAACTGGAACAAAATGCAAAAAACAAACAAGGACAAAAGTCAGACTTAGCTGGGAGTTGTCTAGAAGCAGGAACATGCACAGAAAGGCTTCTGATTACAATGTTGACCGGCATGGAAATGACAGAGGAGCAAGGTTAAATAGCGACTCCCACATCCTGATGGGAACAGGTGAACAGAGAGGATGATGCACAAAAGTTCAATTCCACCAGTGGCCACCGGGGGAGCCCAAAATCCAATTTCACAACAGTTATCTGAAACATGGCTTGTCTCCACATTGTACTGAAAAACATGGGAATAAGCCCCAATACGAGTTACACCCATAGATCACGTACCAGCGGACACCCCAAATAGATTACAGGGTCTAAATAAGAGAGAAGTGTATTGGATAAACAAACGAGATACCATCCATCCAAAAGGTCTTCATGAGCTGGTAGATCACATGGGTAAAGATAGTATTCACACCCCTTTACATTTTTCACTCTGTTTCAGCTATTTGCAAAATTCAAAAAAGTTCGTTTTTTCTCATTAATATACACTCTGCACCCCATCTTGACTGAAAAAAATCAGAAATGTAGAAATTTTTGCAAATTTAATAAATAAAGGAAAACTGAGATATCCCATGGCCATAAGTCTTCAGCCCCTTTGCTCAGACACTCATATGTAAGTCACATGCTGTCCATTTCCTTGTGATCCTCCTTGAGATGGTTCTACTCCTTCATTGGAGGCCAGCTGTGTGTAATTAAACTGATAGGACTTCATTTGGAAAGGCGCACAGCTGTCTATATAAGACCTCACAGCTCACAGTGCATGTCAGACCAAAGGAGAATCATGAGGTCAAAGGAACTGGCCAAGGAGCTCAGAGACAGAATTGTGGCAAGGAGCAGATCTGGCCAAGGTTACAACAGAATTTCTCTAGTACTTAAGGTTCCTAAGAGCACAGTGGTCTCCATAATCCTTAAATGGAAGAAGTTTGGGACCACCAGAAGTCTTTCATAAACCTGATCGTGGCGAAGAGCCTTGGTGAGAGAGGTAAAGAAGAACCCCAAGATCACTGTGGATGAGCTCCAGAGATGCAGTTGGGAAATAGGAGAAAGTTCCACAAAGTCACCTATCACTGCAGCCTCCACCAGTCGGGCCTTTATGGCAGAGTGGCCCGACGGAAGCCTCTCCTCAGTGCAAGACATATGAAAGCCGCATAGAGTTTGCTAAAAAACAAAGACTATGATAAATAGGATTCTCTGATCTGATGAGATGAAGATAGACCTTTTTGGTGATAACTAGGGATGAGTGAATATACTCATTGCTCGGGTTTTCCGGAGCATGCTCGGGTGGTCTCCGAGTATTTGTTAGTGTTCGGAGATATAGTTTTCATTGCCTCAGCTGAATGATTTACAGCTACTAGCCAGCTTGATTACAGGTGGGGATTCCCTAGCAACCAGGCAACCCCCACATGTACTCAGCCTGGCTAATAGCTGTAAATCATTCAGCTGAGGCAATGAAAACTATATCTCCAAACACTAACAAATACTCGGAGACCACCCGAGTGTGCTCAGGAAAACCCGAGAAACGAGTACACTCGCTCATCACTAGTGATAACTCTCAGCGGGCACGTGTGGAGAAAACCAGGCACTGCTCATCACCTGCCCAATACAATCCCAACAGTGAAACATGGTGGGGGCCTCATCATGCTATGGGGTGTTTTTCAGCTGCAGGGACAGGACGACTGGTTGTCATTGAAGGAAACATGAATGCGGCCAAGTACAGAGATATCCTGGATGAAAACCTCTCCCAGAGGGCTCTGGACCTCAGACTCGGAAAGAAGGTTCCAACAAGGCAATGACCCTAAGCACACAGCTAAAATAACAAAGGAGTGGCTTCAGAACAACTCTGTGACCATTCTTGACCGGCCCAGCCAGAGCCCTGACCTAAAGCCAATGGAGCATCTCTGGAGAGACCTGAAAATGGCGTCCACCAACGTTCACCATCCAACCTGACGGAACTGGAGAGGATCTGCAAGGAAGAATGGCCGAGGATCCCCAAATCCAGGGGGAAAAACTTGTTACATCATTCCCAAGAAGACTCATGGCTGTACTAGGTCAAAAGGGGCTTCTACTCAATACTGAGCAAAGGGGCTGAAGAATTATGGCCATGGGAGATTTCAGTTTTTCTTTTTTAATAAATTTGCAAAAATGTCTACATTTCTGTTTTTTCCAGTCAAGATGGGGTGCAGGGTGGACATTAATGTGGAAAAATGAACTTTATTTAACAAATGGCTGCAATGAAACAAAGAATTAAAAATGTAAAGGGGTCTGATTACTTTCTGTACCCACTGTAAAAGAGTTTACCTCTCCACTCAACAGATAATAGAAATATAGAAGAGTTTACCTCTCCACTCAGCAGATAATAATAGAAATATAGAAGAGTTTACCTCTCCACTCAGCAGATAATAATAGAAATATAGAAGAGTTTACCTCTCCACTCAGCAGATAATAGAAATATAGAAGAGTTTACCTCTCCACTCAGCAGATAATAATAGATATATAGAAGAGTTTACCTCTCCGCTCAGCAGATAATAGAAATATAGAAGAGTTTACCTCTCCACTCAGCAGATAATAGAAATATAGAAGAGTTTACCTCTCCACTCAGCAGATAATAATAGAAATATAGAAGAGTTTACCTCTCCACTCAGCAGATAATAATAGAAATATAGAAGAGTTTACCTCTCCACTCAGCATATAATGATAGAAATATAGAAGAGTTTACCTCTCCACTCAGCAGATAATAATAGAAATATAGAAGAGTTTACCTCTCCACTCAGCAGATAATAATAGAAATATAGAAGAGTTTACCTCTCCACTCAGCAGATAATAATAGAAATATAGAAGAGTTTACCTCTCCACTCAGCAGATAATAATAGAAATATAGAGGAGTTTACCTCTCCACTCAGCAGATAATAATAGAAATATAGAAGAGTTTACCTCTCCGCTCAGCAGATAATAATAGAAATATAGAAGAGTTTACCTCTCCACTCAGCAGATAATAATAGAAATATAGAAGAGTTTACCTCTCCGCTCAGCAGATAATAATAGAAATATAGAAGAGTTTACCTCTCCACTCAGCAGATAATAATAGAAATATAGAAGAGTTTACCTCTCCACTCAGCAGATAATAATAGATATATAGAAGAGTTTACCTCTCCACTCAGCAGATAATAATAGATATATAGAAGAGTTTACCTCTCAACTCAGCAGATAATAGAAATATAAAAGAGTTTACCTCTCCACTCAGCAGATAATAATAGAAATATAGAAGAGTTTACCTCTCCACTCAGCAGATAATAATAGATATATAGAAGAGTTTACCTCTCCACTCAGCAGATAATAATAGATATATAGAAGAGTTTACCTCTCCACTCAGCAGATAATAGAAATATAGAAGAGTTTACCTCTCCACTCAGCAGATAATAATAGAAATATAGAAGAGTTTACCTCTCCACTCAGCAAATAATAGAAATATAGAAGAGTTTACCTCTCCACTCAGCAGATAATAATAGATATATAGAAGAGTTTACCTCTCCGCTCAGCAGATAATAGAAATATAGAAGAGTTTACCTCTCCACTCAGCAGATAATAATAGATATATAGAAGAGTTTACCTCTCCACTCAGCAGATAATGATAGAAATATAGAAGAGTTTACCTCTCCACTCAGCAAATAATAGAAATATAGAAGAGTTTACCTCTCCACTCAGCAGATAATAATAGAAATATAGAAGAGTTTACCTCTCCGCTCAGCAGATAATAGAAATATAGAAGAGTTTACCTCTCCACTCAGCAGATAATGATAGAAATATAGAAGAGTTTACCTCTCCACTCAGCAAATAATAGAAATATAGAAGAGTTTACCTCTCCACTCAGCAGATAATAATAGATATATAGAAGAGTTTACCTCTCCGCTCAGCAGATAATAGAAATATAGAAGAGTTTACCTCTCCACTCAGCAGATAATAATAGAAATATAGAAGAGTTTACCTCTCCACTCAGTAGATAATAAAAGAAATATAGAAGAGTTTACCTCTCCACTCAGCAGATAATAGAAATATAGAAGAGTTTACCTCTCCACTCAGCAGATAATAATAGAAATATAGAAGAGTTTACCTCTCCACTCAGCAGATAATAATAGAAATATAGAAGAGTTTACCTCTCCACTCAGCAGATAATAATAGAAATATAGAAGAGTTTACCTCTCCACTCAGCAGATAATAATAGAAATATAGAAGAGTTTACCTCTCCGCTCAGCAGATAATAATAGAAATATAGAAGAGTTTACCTCTCCACTCAGCAGATAATAATAGAAATATAGAAGAGTTTACCTCTCCACTCAGCAGATAATAATAGATATATAGAAGAGTTTACCTCTCCACTCAGCAGATAATAGAAATATAGAAGAGTTTACCTCTCCACTCAGCAGATAATAATAGAAATATAGAAGAGTTTACCTCTCCGCTCAGCAGATAATAATAGATATATAGAAGAGTTTACCTCTCCGCTCAGCAGATAATAGAAATATAGAAGAGTTTACCTCTCCACTCAGCAGATAATAATAGATATATAGAAGAGTTTACCTCTCCGCTCAGCAGATAATAGAAATATAGAAGAGTTTACCTCTCCACTCAGCAGATAATAATAGATATATAGAAGAGTTTACCTCTCCGCTCAGCAGATAATAGAAATATAGAAGAGTTTACCTCTCCACTCAGCAGATAATAATAGAAATATAGAAGAGTTTACCTCTCCACTCAGTAGATAATAAAAGAAATATAGAAGAGTTTACCTCTCCACTCAGCAGATAATAGAAATATAGAAGAGTTTACCTCTCCACTCAGCAGATAATAATAGAAATATAGAAGAGTTTACCTCTCCACTCAGCAGATAATAATAGAAATATAGAAGAGTTTACCTCTCCACTCAGCAGATAATAATAGAAATATAGAAGAGTTTACCTCTCCACTCAGCAGATAATAGAAATATAGAAGAGTTTACCTCTCCACTCAGCAGATAATAATAGAAATATAGAAGAGTTTACCTCTCCGCTCAGCAGATAATAGAAATATAGAAGAGTTTACCTCTCCACTCAGCAGATAATAATAGAAATATAGAAGAGTTTACCTCTCCACTCAGCAGATAATAATAGATATATGGAGCAGTTACCTCTCCGCTCAGCAGATAATAATAGAAATATAGAAGAGTTTACCTCTCCACTCAGCAGATAATAATAGAAATATAGAAGAGTTTACCTCTCCACTCAGCAGATAATAATAGAAATATAGAAGAGTTTACCTCTCCGCTCAGCAGATAATAATAGAAATATAGAAGAGTTTACCTCTCCACTCAGCAGATGATAGAAATATAGAAGAGTTTACCTCTCCGCTCAGCAGATAATAGAAATATAAAAGAGTTTACCTCTCCACTCAGCAGATAATAATAGAAATATAGAAGAGTTTACCTCTCCACTCAGTAGATAATAAAAGAAATATAGAAGAGTTTACCTCTCCACTCAGCAGATAATAGAAATATAGAAGAGTTTACCTCTCCACTCAGCAGATAATAATAGAAATATAGAAGAGTTTACCTCTCCACTCAGCAGATAATAATAGAAATATAGAAGAGTTTACCTCTCCACTCAGCAGATAATAGAAATATAGAAGAGTTTACCTCTCCACTCAGCAGATAATAATAGAAATATAGAAGAGTTTACCTCTCCACTCAGCAGATAATAATAGAAATATAGAAGAGTTTACCTCTCCACTCAGCAGATAATAGAAATATAGAAGAGTTTACCTCTCCACTCAGCAGATAATAATAGAAATATAGAAGAGTTTACCTCTCCGCTCAGCAGATAATAGAAATATAGAAGAGTTTACCTCTCCACTCAGCAGATAATAATAGAAATATAGAAGAGTTTACCTCTCCACTCAGCAGATAATAATAGATATATGGAGCAGTTACCTCTCCGCTCAGCAGATAATAATAGAAATATAGAAGAGTTTACCTCTCCACTCAGCAGATAATAATAGAAATATAGAAGAGTTTACCTCTCCACTCAGCAGATAATAATAGAAATATAGAAGAGTTTACCTCTCCGCTCAGCAGATAATAATAGAAATATAGAAGAGTTTACCTCTCCACTCAGCAGATGATAGAAATATAGAAGAGTTTACCTCTCCGCTCAGCAGATAATAGAAATATAAAAGAGTTTACCTCTCCACTCAGCAGATAATAATAGAAATATAGAAGAGTTTACCTCTCCACTCAGTAGATAATAAAAGAAATATAGAAGAGTTTACCTCTCCACTCAGCAGATAATAGAAATATAGAAGAGTTTACCTCTCCACTCAGCAGATAATAATAGAAATATAGAAGAGTTTACCTCTCCACTCAGCAGATAATAATAGAAATATAGAAGAGTTTACCTCTCCACTCAGCAGATAATAGAAATATAGAAGAGTTTACCTCTCCACTCAGCAGATAATAATAGAAATATAGAAGAGTTTACCTCTCCACTCAGCAGATAATAATAGAAATATAGAAGAGTTTACCTCTCCGCTCAGCAGATAATAGAAATATAGAAGAGTTTACCTCTCCACTCAGCAGATAATAATAGAAATATAGAAGAGTTTACCTCTCCACTCAGCAGATAATAATAGATATATGGAGCAGTTACCTCTCCGCTCAGCAGATAATAATAGAAATATAGAAGAGTTTACCTCTCCACTCAGCAGATAATAATAGAAATATAGAAGAGTTTACCTCTCCACTCAGCAGATAATAATAGAAATATAGAAGAGTTTACCTCTCCGCTCAGCAGATAATAATAGAAATATAGAAGAGTTTACCTCTCCACTCAGCAGATGATAGAAATATAGAAGAGTTTACCTCTCCACTCAGCAGATAATATTAGAAATATAGAAGAGTTTACCTCTCCACTCAGCAGATAATAATAGAAATATAGAAGAGTTTACCTCTCCACTCAGCAGATAATAATAGAAATATAGAAGAGTTTACCTCTCCACTCAGCAGATAATAGAAATATAGAAGAGCTTACCTCTCCACTCAGCAGATAATAGATATATAGAAGAGTTTACCTCTCCACTCAGCAGATAATAGAAATATAGAAGAGTTTACCTCTCCACTCAGCAGATAATAACAGAAATATAGAAGAGTTTACCTCTCCACTCAGCAGATAATAATAGATATATAGAAGAGTTTACCTCTCCGCTCAGCAGATAATAGAAATATAGAAGAGTTTACATCTCCACTCAGCAGATAATAATAGATAAATAGAAGAGTTTACCTTTCCACTCAGCAGATAATAATAGAAATATAGAAGAGTTTACCTCTCCGCTCATCAGATAATAATAGAAATATAGAAGAGTTTACCTCTCCACTCAGCAGATAATAATAGAAATATAGAAGAGTTTACCTCTCCACTCAGCAGATAATAATAGAAATATAGAAGAGTTTACCTCTCCGCTCAGCAGATAATAATAGAAATATAGAAGAGTTTACCTCTCCGCTCAGCAGATAATAATAGATATATAGAAGAGTTTACCTCTCCACTCAGCAGATAATAATAGATATATAGAAGAGTTTACCTCTCCACTCAGCAGATAATAATAGAAATATAGAAGAGTTTACCTCTCCACTCAGCAGATAATAATAGATATATAGAAGAGTTTACCTCTCCACTCAGCAGATAATAGAAATATAGAAGAGTTTACCTCTCCGCTCAGCAGATAATAATAGAAATATAGAAGAGTTTACCTCTCCACTCAGCAGATAATAATAGAAATATAGAAGAGTTTACCTCTCCACTCAGCAGATAATAGATATATAGAAGAGTTTACTTCTCCACTCAGCATATAATAATAGAAATATAGAAGAGTTTACCTCTCCACTCAGCAGATAATAGATATATAGAGGAGTTTACCTCTCCACTCAGCAGATAATAGAAATATAGAAGAGTTTACCTCTCCACTCAGTAGATAATAATAGAAATATAGAAGAGTTTACCTCTCCACTCAGCAGATAATAGATATATAGAAGAGTTTACCTCTCCACTCAGCATATAATAATAGAAATATAGAAGAGTTTACCTCTCCACTCAGCAGATAATAGAAATATAGAAGAGTTTACCTCTCCACTCAGCAGATAATAATAGAAATATAGAAGAGTTTACCTCTCCACTCAGCAGATAATAATAGAAATATAGAAGAGTTTACCTCTCCACTCAGCAGATAATAGATATATAGAAGAGTTTACTTCTCCACTCAGCATATAATAATAGAAATATAGAAGAGTTTACCTCTCCACTCAGCAGATAATAGAAATATAGAAGAGTTTACCTCTCCACTCAGCAGATAATAGAAATATAGAAGAGTTTACCTCTCCACTCAGCAGATAATAATAGAAATATAGAAGAGTTTACCTCTCCACTCAGCAGATAATAGATATATAGAAGAGTTTACCTCTCCACTCAGCAGATAATAGAAATATAGAAGAGTTTACCTCTCCACTCAGCAGATAATAATAGAAATATAGAAGAGTTTACCTCTCCACTCAGCAGATAATAATAGAAATATAGAAGAGTTTACCTCTCCACTCAGCAGATAATAGATATATAGAAGAGTTTACCTCTCCACTCAGCAGATAATAATAGAAATATAGAAGAGTTTACCTCTCCACTCAGCAGATAATAGATATATAGAAGAGTTTACCTCTCCACTCAGCAGACAATAACAGAAATATAGAAGAGTTTACCTCTCCACTCAGCAGATAATAATAGAAATATAGAAGAGTTTACCTCTCCACTCAGCAGATAATAATAGAAATATAGAAGAGTTTACCTCTCCACTCAGCAGATAATAATAGAAATATAGAAGAGTTTACCTCTCCACTCAGCAGATAATAATAGAAATATAGAAGAGTTTACCTCTCCGCTCAGCAGATAATAATAGAAATATAGAAGAGTTTACCTCTCCACTCAGCAGATGATAGAAATATAGAAGAGTTTACCTCTCCACTCAGCAGATAATAATAGAAATATAGAAGAGTTTACCTCTCCACTCAGCAGATAATGATAGAAATATAGAAGAGTTTACCTCTCCACTCAGCAGACAATAACAGAAATATAGAAGAGTTTACCTCTCCACTCAGCAGATAATAATAGAAATATAGAAGAGTTTACCTCTCCACTCAGCAGATAATAATAGAAATATAGAAGAGTTTACCTCTCCACTCAGCAGATAATAATAGAAATATAGAAGAGTTTACCTCTCCACTCAGCAGATAATGATAGAAATATAGAAGAGTTTACCTCTCCACTCAGCAGATAATAGAAATATAGAAGAGTTTACCTCTCCACTCAGCAGATAATACAAATATAGAAGAGTTTACCTCTCCACTCAGCAGATAATAGAAATATAGAAGAGTTTACCTCTCCACTCAGCAGATAATAATAGAAATATAGAAGAGTTTCCCTCTCCACTCAGCAGATAATGATAGAAATATAGAAGAGTTTACCTCTCCACTCAGCAGATAATAGATATATAGAAGAGTTTACCTCTCCACTCAGCAGATAATAGAAATATAGAAGAGTTTACCTCTCCACTCAGCAGATAATAATAGAAATATAGAAGAGTTTACCTCTCCACTCAGCAGATAATAATAGAAATATAGAAGAGTTTACCTCTCCACTCAGCAGATAATAGATATATAGAAGAGTTTACCTCTCCACTCAGCATATAATAATAGAAATATAGAAGAGTTTACCTCTCCACTCAGCAGATAATAATAGAAATATAGAAGAGTTTACCTCTCCACTCAGCAGATAATAGATATATAGAAGAGTTTACCTCTCCACTCAGCATATAATAATAGAAATATAGAAGAGTTTACCTCTCCACTCAGCAGATAATAGAAATATAGAAGCGTTTACCTCTCCACTCAGCAGATAATAGAAATTTAGAAGAGTTTACCTCTCCACTCAGCAGATAATAGAAATATAGAAGAGTTTACCTCTCCACTCAGCAGATAATAATAGAAATATAGAAGAGTTTACCTCTCCACTCAGCAGATAATAATAGAAATATAGAAGAGTTTACCTCTCCACTCAGCAGATAATAATAGAAATATAGAAGAGTTTACCTCTCCACTCAGCAGACAATAACAGAAATATAGAAGAGTTTACCTCTCCACTCAGCAGATAATAGAAATATAGAAGCGTTTACCTCTCCACTCAGCAGATAATAGAAATTTAGAAGAGTTTACCTCTCCACTCAGCAGATAATAGAAATATAGAAGAGTTTACCTCTCCACTCAGCAGATAATAATAGATATATAGAAGAGTTTACCTCTCCACTCAGCAGATAATAATAGATATATAGAAGAGTTTACCTCTCCGCTCAGCAGATAATAGAAATATAGAAGAGTTTACATCTCCACTCAGCAGATAATAATAGAAATATAGAAGAGTTTACCTCTCCACTCAGCAGATAATAATAGAAATATAGAAGAGTTTACCTCTCCACTCAGCAGATAATAATAGAAATATAGAAGAGTTTACCTCTCCACTCAGCAGACAATAACAGAAATATAGAAGAGTTTACCTCTCCACTCAGCAGACAATAACAGAAATATAGAAGAGTTTACCTCTCCACTCAGCAGACAATAACAGAAATATAGAAGAGTTTACCTCTCCACTCAGCAGATAATAGAAATATAGAAGCGTTTACCTCTCCACTCAGCAGATAATAGAAATTTAGAAGAGTTTACCTCTCCACTCAGCAGATAATAGAAATATAGAAGAGTTTACCTCTCCACTCAGCAGATAATAATAGAAATATAGAAGAGTTTACCTCTCCACTCAGCAGATAATAATAGAAATATAGAAGAGTTTACCTCTCCACTCAGCAGATAATAATAGAAATATAGAAGAGTTTACCTCTCCACTCAGCAGATAATAGAAATATAGAAGAGCTTACCTCTCCACTCAGCAGATAATAGATATATAGAAGAGTTTACCTCTCCACTCAGCAGATAATAGAAATATAGAAGAGTTTACCTCTCCGCTCAGCAGATAATAACAGAAATATAGAAGAGTTTACCTCTCCACTCAGCAGATAATAATAGATATATAGAAGAGTTTACCTCTCCGCTCAGCAGATAATAGAAATATAGAAGAGTTTACCTCTCCACTCAGCAGATAATAATAGATATATAGAAGAGTTTACCTCTCCACTCAGCAGATAATAGAAATATAGAAGAGTTTACCTCTCCACTCAGCAGATAATAACAGAAATATAGAAGAGTTTACCTCTCCACTCAGCAGATAATAATAGATATATAGAAGAGTTTACCTCTCCGCTCAGCAGATAATAGAAATATAGAAGAGTTTACATCTCCACTCAGCAGATAATAATAGATAAATAGAAGAGTTTACCTTTCCACTCAGCAGATAATAATAGAAATATAGAAGAGTTTACCTCTCCGCTCATCAGATAATAATAGAAATATAGAAGAGTTTACCTCTCCACTCAGCAGATAATAATAGAAATATAGAAGAGTTTACCTCTCCACTCAGCAGATAATAATAGAAATATAGAAGAGTTTACCTCTCCGCTCAGCAGATAATAATAGAAATATAGAAGAGTTTACCTCTCCGCTCAGCAGATAATAATAGATATATAGAAGAGTTTACCTCTCCACTCAGCAGATAATAATAGATATATAGAAGAGTTTACCTCTCCACTCAGCAGATAATAATAGAAATATAGAAGAGTTTACCTCTCCACTCAGCAGATAATAATAGATATATAGAAGAGTTTACCTCTCCACTCAGCAGATAATAGAAATATAGAAGAGTTTACCTCTCCGCTCAGCAGATAATAATAGAAATATAGAAGAGTTTACCTCTCCACTCAGCAGATAATAGATATATAGAGGAGTTTACCTCTCCACTCAGCAGATAATAGAAATATAGAAGAGTTTACCTCTCCACTCAGTAGATAATAATAGAAATATAGAAGAGTTTACCTCTCCACTCAGCAGATAATAATAGAAATATAGAAGAGTTTACCTCTCCACTCAGCAGATAATAATAGAAATATAGAAGAGTTTACCTCTCCACTCAGCAGATAATAGATATATAGAAGAGTTTACCTCTCCACTCAGCATATAATAATAGAAATATAGAAGAGTTTACCTCTCCACTCAGCAGATAATAATAGAAATATAGAAGAGTTTACCTCTCCACTCAGCAGATAATAGATATATAGAAGAGTTTACCTCTCCACTCAGCATATAATAATAGAAATATAGAAGAGTTTACCTCTCCACTCAGCAGATAATAGAAATATAGAAGAGTTTACCTCTCCACTCAGCAGATAATAGAAATATAGAAGAGTTTACCTCTCCACTCAGCAGATAATAGAAATATAGAAGAGTTTACCTCTCCGCTCAGCAGATAATAGATATATAGAAGAGTTTACCTCTCCACTCAGCAGATAATAATAGAAATATAGAAGAGTTTACCTCTCCACTCAGCAGATAATAAATATATAGAAGAGTTTACCTCTCCACTCAGCATATAATAATAGAAATATAGAAGAGTTTACCTCTCCACTCAGCAGATAATAATAGAAATATAGAAGAGTTTACCTCTCCACTCAGCAGATAATAGATATATAGAAGAGTTTACCTCTCCACTCAGCATATAATAATAGAAATATAGAAGAGTTTACCTCTCCACTCAGCAGATAATAGAAATATAGAAGAGTTTACCTCTCCACTCAGCAGATAATAGAAATATAGAAGAGTTTACCTCTCCACTCAGCAGATAATAGAAATATAGAAGAGTTTACCTCTCCACTCAGCAGATAATAGAAATATAGAAGAGTTTACCTCTCCACTCAGCAGATAATAATAGAAATATAGAAGAGTTTACCTCTCCACTCAGCAGATAATAGATATATAGAAGAGTTTACCTCTCCACTCAGCAGATAATAGAAATATAGAAGAGTTTACCTCTCCACTCAGCAGATAATAATAGAAATATAGAAGAGTTTACCTCTCCACTCAGCAGATAATAATAGAAATATAGAAGAGTTTACCTCTCCGCTCAGCAGATAATAATAGAAATATAGAAGAGTTTACCTCTCCACTCAGCAGATAATAATAGAAATATAGAAGAGTTTACCTCTCCACTCAGCAGATAATAATAGATATATAGAAGAGTTTACCTCTCCGCTCAGCAGATAATAGAAATATAAAAGAGTTTACCTCTCCACTCAGCAGATAATAATAGAAATATAGAAGAGTTTACCTCTCCACTCAGTAGATAATAATAGAAATATAGAAGAGTTTACCTCTCCACTCAGCAGATAATAGAAATATAGAAGAGTTTACCTCTCCACTCAGCAGATAATAATAGAAATATAGAAGAGTTTACCTCTCCGCTCAGCAGATAATAGAAATATAGAAGAGTTTACCTCTCCACTCAGCAGATAATAATAGAAATATAGAAGAGTTTACCTCTCCGCTCAGCAGATAATAGAAATATAGAAGAGTTTACCTCTCCACTCAGCAGATAATAATAGATATATGGAGCAGTTACCTCTCCGCTCAGCAGATAATAATAGAAATATAAAAGAGTTTACCTCTTCACTCAGCAGATAATAATAGAAATATAGAAGAGTTTACCTCTCCACTCAGCAGATAATAGAAATATAGAAGAGTTTACCTCTCCACTCAGCAGATAATAATAGAAATATAGAAGAGTTTACCTCTCCGCTCAGCAGATAATAGAAATATAGAAGAGTTTACCTCTCCACTCAGCAGATAATAATAGAAATATAGAAGAGTTTACCTCTCCGCTCAGCAGATAATAGAAATATAGAAGAGTTTACCTCTCCACTCAGCAGATAATAATAGATATATGGAGCAGTTACCTCTCCGCTCAGCAGATAATAATAGAAATATAAAAGAGTTTACCTCTCCACTCAGCAGATAATAATAGAAATATAGAAGAGTTTACCTCTCCACTCAGCAGATAATAATAGAAATATAGAAGAGTTTACCTCTCCGCTCAGCAGATAATAATAGAAATATAGAAGAGTTTACCTCTCCACTCAGCAGATGATAGAAATATAGAAGAGTTTACCTCTCCACTTAGCAAATAATAATAGAAATATAGAAGAGTTTACCTCTCCATTCAGCAGATAATGATAGAAATATAGAAGAGTTTACCTCTCCACTTAGCAAATAATAATAGAAATATAGAAGAGTTTACCTCTCCACTCAGCAGATAATGATAGAAATATAGAAGAGTTTACCTCTCCACTCAGCAGACAATAACAGAAATATAGAAGAGTTTACCTCTCCACTCAGCAGATAATAATAGAAATATAGAAGAGTTTACCTCTCCACTCAGCAGATAATAATAGAACTATAGAAGAGTTTACCTCTCCACTCAGCAGATAATAATAGAAATATAGAAGAGTTTACCTCTCCACTCAGCAGATAATGATAGAAATATAGAAGAGTTTACCTCTCCACTCAGCAGATAATAATAGAAATATAGAAGAGTTTACCTCTCCACTCAGCAGATAATAATAGAAATATAGAAGAGTTTACCTCTCCACTCAGCAGATAATAATAGAAATATAGAAGAGTTTACCTCTCCACTCAGCAGATAATGATAGAAATATAGAAGAGTTTACCTCTCCACTCAGCAGATAATAGAAATATAGAAGAGTTTACCTCTCCACTCAGCAGATAATAGATATATAGAAGAGTTTACCTCTCCACTCAGCAGATAATAGAAATATAGAAGAGTTTACCTCTCCACTCAGCAGATAATAATAGAAATATAGAAGAGTTTACCTCTCCACTCAGCAGATAATAATAGAAATATAGAAGAGTTTACCTCTCCACTCAGCAGATAATAGATATATAGAAGAGTTTACCTCTCCACTCAGCATATAATAATAGAAATATAGAAGAGTTTACCTCTCCACTCAGCAGATAATAATAGAAATATAGAAGAGTTTACCTCTCCACTCAGCAGATAATAGATATATAGAAGAGTTTACCTCTCCACTCAGCATATAATAATAGAAATATAGAAGAGTTTACCTCTCCACTCAGCAGATAATAGAAATATAGAAGAGTTTACCTCTCCACTCAGCAGATAATAGAAATATAGAAGAGTTTACCTCTCCACTCAGCAGATAATAATAGAAATATAGAAGAGTTTACCTCTCCACTCAGCAGATAATAGAAATATAGAAGAGTTTACCTCTCCACTCAGCAGATAATAATAGAAATATAGAAGAGTTTACCTCTCCACTCAGCAGATAATAATAGAAATATAGAAGAGTTTACCTCTCCACTCAGCAGATAATAGAAATATAGAAGAGTTTACCTCTCCACTCAGCAGATAATAATAGAAATATAGAAGAGTTTACCTCTCCGCTCAGCAGATAATAGAAATATAGAAGAGTTTACCTCTCCACTCAGCAGATAATAATAGATATATGGAGCAGTTACCTCTCCGCTCAGCAGATAATAATAGAAATATAGAAGAGTTTACCTCTCCACTCAGCAGATAATAATAGAAATATAGAAGAGTTTACCTCTCCACTCAGCAGATAATAATAGAAATATAGAAGAGTTTACCTCTCCGCTCAGCAGATAATAATAGAAATATAGAAGAGTTTACCTCTCCACTCAGCAGATGATAGAAATATAGAAGAGTTTACCTCTCCGCTCAGCAGATAATAGAAATATAAAAGAGTTTACCTCTCCACTCAGCAGATAATAATAGAAATATAGAAGAGTTTACCTCTCCACTCAGTAGATAATAAAAGAAATATAGAAGAGTTTACCTCTCCACTCAGCAGATAATAGAAATATAGAAGAGTTTACCTCTCCACTTAGCAAATAATAATAGAAATATAGAAGAGTTTACCTCTCCATTCAGCAGATAATGATAGAAATATAGAAGAGTTTACCTCTCCACTTAGCAAATAATAATAGAAATATAGAAGAGTTTACCTCTCCACTCAGCAGATAATGATAGAAATATAGAAGAGTTTACCTCTCCACTCAGCAGACAATAACAGAAATATAGAAGAGTTTACCTCTCCACTCAGCAGATAATAATAGAAATATAGAAGAGTTTACCTCTCCACTCAGCAGATAATAATAGAACTATAGAAGAGTTTACCTCTCCACTCAGCAGATAATAATAGAAATATAGAAGAGTTTACCTCTCCGCTCAGCAGATAATGATAGAAATATAGAAGAGTTTACCTCTCCACTCAGCAGATAATAGAAATATAGAAGAGTTTACCTCTCCACTCAGCAGATAATGATAGAAATATAGAAGAGTTTACCTCTCCACTCAGCAGATAATAATAGAAATATAGAAGAGTTTACCTCTCCACTCAGCAGATAATAATAGAAATATAGAAGAGTTTACCTCTCCACTCAGCAGATAATAATAGAAATATAGAAGAGTTTACCTCTCCACTCAGCAGATAATGATAGAAATATAGAAGAGTTTACCTCTCCACTCAGCAGATAATAGAAATATAGAAGAGTTTACCTCTCCACTCAGCAGATAATAGATATATAGAAGAGTTTACCTCTCCACTCAGCAGATAATAGAAATATAGAAGAGTTTACCTCTCCACTCAGCAGATAATAATAGAAATATAGAAGAGTTTACCTCTCCACTCAGCAGATAATAATAGAAATATAGAAGAGTTTACCTCTCCACTCAGCAGATAATAGATATATAGAAGAGTTTACCTCTCCACTCAGCATATAATAATAGAAATATAGAAGAGTTTACCTCTCCACTCAGCAGATAATAATAGAAATATAGAAGAGTTTACCTCTCCACTCAGCAGATAATAGATATATAGAAGAGTTTACCTCTCCACTCAGCATATAATAATAGAAATATAGAAGAGTTTACCTCTCCACTCAGCAGATAATAGAAATATAGAAGAGTTTACCTCTCCACTCAGCAGATAATAGAAATATAGAAGAGTTTACCTCTCCACTCAGCAGATAATAATAGAAATATAGAAGAGTTTACCTCTCCACTCAGCAGATAATAGATATATAGAAGAGTTTACCTCTCCACTCAGCATATAATAATAGAAATATAGAAGAGTTTACCTCTCCACTCAGCAGATAATAATAGAAATATAGAAGAGTTTACCTCTCCACTCAGCAGATAATAGATATATAGAAAGAGTTTACCTCTCCACTCAGCATATAATAATAGAAATATAGAAGAGTTTACCTCTCCACTCAGCAGATAATAATAGAAATATAGAAGAGTTTACCTCTCCACTCAGCAGATAATAATAGAAATATAGAAGAGTTTACCTCTCCACTCAGCAGATAATAGATATATAGAAAGAGTTTACCTCTCCACTCAGCATATAATAATAGAAATATAGAAGAGTTTACCTCTCCACTCAGCAGATAATAGAAATATAGAAGAGTTTACCTCTCCACTCAGCAGATAATAGAAATATAGAAGAGTTTACCTCTCCACTCAGCAGATAATAGAAATATAGAAGAGTTTACCTCTCCGCTCAGCAGATAATAGATATATAGAAGAGTTTACCTCTCCACTCAGCAGATAATAATAGAAATATAGAAGAGTTTACCTCTCCACTCAGCAGATAATAATAGAAATATAGAAGAGTTTACCTCTCCACTCAGCAGATAATAGATATATAGAAGAGTTTACCTCTCCACTCAGCATATAATAATAGAAATATAGAAGAGTTTACCTCTCCACTCAGCAGATAATAATAGAAATATAGAAGAGTTTACCTCTCCACTCAGCAGATAATAGATATATAGAAGAGTTTACCTCTCCACTCAGCATATAATAATAGAAATATAGAAGAGTTTACCTCTCCACTCAGCAGATAATAGAAATATAGAAGAGTTTACCTCTCCACTCAGCAGATAATAGAAATATAGAAGAGTTTACCTCTCCACTCAGCAGATAATAGAAATATAGAAGAGTTTACCTCTCCGCTCAGCAGATAATAATAGAAATATAGAAGAGTTTACCTCTCCACTCAGCAGATAATAGATATATAGAAGAGTTTACCTCTCCACTCAGCAGATAATAGAAATATAGAAGAGTTTACCTCTCCACTCAGCAGATAATAATAGAAATATAGAAGAGTTTACCTCTCCACTCAGCAGATAATAATAGAAATAGTCTTAGTTACTCACCGGTTAACGGTGTTTTTCGGAGTCCATGACAGCACTACGGAGAGAGGGGATCCGCCCTTCAGGAACAGGAAACCTACATAAGGGCGGCACCTCTCCCACGCATCAGTTGGTTTACAGAGCACAAGAGGACCACCAAGGTTAATAGCATACATAATAAACAATGATACAAATAACTAACTATTCACTACCCGTGAATTATATAAATAAAGGAAGAGGTGTACACCCAGAACTTAAGAAGACGGGAGGGTATGTACACGTGCTGTCATGGACTCCGAAAAACACCGTTAACCGGTGAGTAACTAAGACTTTATCGGTCGTCCATGACAGCACTACGGAGAGAATTACAGAGAGAGTAACTAACTAGGGAGGGACTACAGCTTGCAGCACCCTTACACCAAACGAAAGGTCAGAAGAGGCACCCAAGTTCAATCTATAATGGTTATAGAATGTGTGTGGAGAAGACCAAGTAGCAGCCTTACAAATTTGGTCGATCGACACCTCCAATCTTTCCGCCCACGAAGCCGCCATAGCTCTAGTGGAATGCGCTTTCAGACCTTCAGGCGCCGGCTTGCCCTTTGAGATGTATGCCAGCGAGATAGCCTCCCTGATCCATCTAGCTAAAGTAGATTTTGATGCCCTGTGACCCTTCCTACTACCCTGATAGGACACGAATAGGGCGTTATCTATCTTCCAGGGATCAGTTACTGCCAGATATTCCAGGATACATCTTTTTACATCTAAAGTGTGTAGCTTCCTTTCCTTATCGTTAGTAGGATTGGGGAGGAAGGATGGAAGAACTATTTCCTGTGTTCTGTGGAACCTGGACACTACTTTAGGAAGATATGCTGGATCAGGGGATAGTATCACTCTATCATCCCTAAGCTGCATGTAAGGGGGAACCCTGGATAATGCTTGGATGTCGCCTATCCTACGCGCCGATGTTAGGGCCACCAGGAAGGCTACTTTAAGGGATACATTTTTAATAGAGGCTGATGCAATTGGCTCAAATGGGGCCTCTGTCATGGCTGAGAGGACTAGGTTCAGGTCCCATGGCATGACCCTATTCTTCACCATTGGCCTGGACCGTTTTGTCGCTCTGATGAATCTGCTGACCCAGTGATTCTCAGCAATGTTGCAGCCAAAGAGGGCCCCTAAGGCTGATACCTGCACTTTAAGTGTATTTGGGGATAACCCCATATCTAACCCTTTCTGTAAGAATTCTAAAATCTGGTCTATTGGTATTGACTGACCAGCTATTACCCCCGAGTTTTGAAGGAACCTCTTCCAGATCCTAACATAAATCTTTGTGGTGATTATTTTTCTGCTCTTCAGCAGAGTGTTAATGAGGCCCGGAGAGAACCCCCTATCCTTTAACAGCGCCCGCTCAAAATCCACGCCGTCAGATGAAGGCCAACCGCCCGAGGATGGTAGACTGGGCCCTGGGACAGGAGATCCGGGATGTCTGGCAAGACCCATGGGTCGGATATCGACATAGCCCTCAGGCATGGAAACCACGTCCTTCTGGGCCAGAAGGGGGCAATTATTATCACTGTGGCTTTGTCCTTCCTGATTTTCCTCACCACCAGAGGAAGTAGAGACAGGGGAGGAAAGGCGTAGGCTAGCCTGAAGTTCCAGTCTATGAGGAGGGCGTCTACTGACAGAGGATTTTCTCTGGGGTTGAGAGAGCAGAATTGTGCCACTTTCCTGTTTTCTTTTGTGGCAAACAGGTCTATTTCTGGTTGACCCCATCTTTCCACGATGAGGTTGAAGATGGAGTCGTTCAGGGACCACTCCCCCTGCCTCAATGTGTTGCGGCTTAAGAAATCCGCTGTAGTGTTTTCTGCCCCTCTTATGTGAAGAGCCGTCAATGAGAGAAGATGTTGCTCTGCTAGATGGAATAGACGATCTGCTACGCACATTAGGGATTTGGAACGAGTCCCGCCTTGGTGATTTATGTATGCCACGGCGACCCGATTGTCCGAGAATACCCGCACGTGGTGGCCCTGTAGATAGACAAGGAGTGATTTAACTGCCTGTTCCACAGCCGTTAACTCCTTTAGGTTGGAAGACATTTCTATCTGATCCCGATCCCAAAGCCCCTGGATCAATGTATCCCCCATGTGAGCCCCCCATCCAGAAGGGCTAGCGTCCGAGGTGACTATACGAGTTACATTATATTCCCAGGGGACCCCTGTGGACAGGTTCTCTTGGACTAGCCACCATCCGAGGGATATAATAGCGTCTTGGGATAGGGTCATCAGGCTCTCCAGACATCCCCCCAACCTTTTTTGTTGTAACAGCACCTCGCCCTGAAGTATCCTCGTATGATACTGGGCCCATCGGACCGCTGGAATACAGGACGAGAGAGAGCCCAACAGAGACATGGCTCTTCTAAGGGACATGGTGGGGTTTTTAGAGGCATTCAGCACCTGAAGGTGCAAGCGATCAATTTTCTCTTGAGGCAAACGGCATTCCTGAACCTGGGAATCCAGGGTCAGGCCTAAAAATCGCTGCACCGTCATGGGCTGTAAGCGTGATTTTTTGACATTTAGCATCCACCCCAGACGCTCCAGAGCAGACATCACTTTATGTAACTGTTCCAGACAGTGATCCGCCGTTTTACCTACGATAAGGAGATCGTCCAGGTAGGGGATTATTAGAATGTTGGACTCATGCAAGTGAGCCATAACCTCCGCCATAACTTTGGTAAACACTCGAGGGGCGACCGATATACCAAAGGGGAGGGCCCTATACTGGAAGTGTCTGATTACCCCATCCAACCTTACCGCCACCCTCAGGTATCGTTGGTGACCTGCATAAATGGGGATATGGTAATAGGCGTCCTTCAAATCCAATACTACCATAAAGCAGTTTTTAAACAGCAGCTTTATTGCGGTGTTAATAGTTTCCATCTTAAATGATTGGACGGTCAGGAAATTATTAAGAGCCCTAAGGTTAATAATTGTTCTGAAGGAGCCATCAGGTTTACTTATTAGAAATAGAGGAGAGTAGAATCCTCTACCCTGTTCTCCTTCCGGAACCTCTGACAGGACATTCTTACTGAGCAGGTCGTGAACTTCTGCTTCCAGGGCCGCCTGTTCTGCTGGAGAGGACCTGAGTGGGGTAACTCTGAAGAAGTTCTGAGGGATGGAGGAGAACTCTAGCCGCAGACCCGTAGCTATTAACCCCAAAATCCAATCACTACTGGAGATTTTGGACCAGGCCGGGTAGAAGGCAGATAGTCTACCTCCCACCGGGGCGACTAGTCATTGGGGTGGTTTTTTGACCTCACGGGATGGCTCCTGACGTCCTCCACCTCCAAACACAAATCCAGTACCTTTCTTCTTTTTCTCATCCCATCTGCTCTGGTCTCTGGCTGGTCTCCTCCGAAAGAATCTTTTCCCTGTGAAGGGACGCCTGTAAGAGGTAGCTGGTAGATTGGGAAACTTTTTCTTCTCGTCTCCAGCTTTCTCCAGCAGTTCGTCTAGGACTGGACCAAACAGGTATTCCCCTTCGCATGGGATAGAGCACAGACGGGATCTGGATTGAAGGTCACCTGGCCAACATTTCAGCCACAGGGCCCTGCGTGCTGCGTTTGATAGTCCGGCCGCCCTAGCCGCCATTCTTGCCGAATCCGCAGATGCGTCCGCGAGAAAGGCAGCGGCATTCTGAATTGTTGGCAGGAATTTCAACATAGAGTCTCTGGAAACACCGCCTTCCAACTTAGACCCTAGCTGATCCAGCCAGACCATCATCGATCTGGCTGCACATGTCGCCGCTACAGCAGGTCTCAGGGCACCCGCCGACATCTCCCATGTCCCTTTAAGGAATGAGTCAGCCTTCTTATCGAGAGGGTCCTTTAGGGAAGCCATGTCGTCGAAGGGGATAGATGATTTTTTAGACGCCTTAGACACCGCTGCGTCCAATTTCGGCGCCTTATCCCATGTATTCACCATGGGGTCCTCAAAGGGATATCTGCGTTTAAAGGCAGGTGGAAAAGAGCCTTTCTTCTCCGGTTTTTTCCATTCCCTTTTGATGAGGTTCTGGACCTTGTCATTGAGCGGAAAAGACCTACGTTTTTTAGGGTCTAGACCGCCAAACATTAGGTCCTGTGTAGAGAGTTCTGGCCTTTCATCAGCCACCCCCATGGTGGATCTAACTGACTTAATAAGTTTGTCCATTTGGTCCAATGGGAAACAGAACCGGTTAGACTCCTCTTCCGAAGAGGACGCTGAGGAGACAGAGGCGTCTGACTCATTCTCCCTACTAGGGCCAGCGGACAAATCCGACTCTGAGGCGCTAGGCTCCCTTCTTCTTTTGGAAGACTCCCCCCGGGACAGGGATTTCAGGGAATCTTTCACCTCCTTCCTGATAATCTCCCTAAGGCTTGATGTGAAATCAGGAGACTCTTCCGCCACCTATGGGAGCGGAGAAAAAGGCTATGTAATTTATCTGGCGCTACCGCTATCAGTGTTCCCATCAATTTATTTCCTACCGTCTGCCGTACACACGACTGACAAAGTCTCTTAGGGTAGGCGTCTGGCAAAGGGCAAGCGCATAGCGCGCACTCCTTGTTTTTTGATTTACCAGCGCTTTTTTTCCCCTACGGAAATAAACATAGGAAAAGACTGCATCAGGGTACATTCACGAAGATCTCTTACCCAGGCAGTAGCGGTAGGTACCGGATTACTGGGGGGTCGGTCCAGATCCTTCTGCTTAGATCTGCGACTGGTCTGGTTACTGCGTCCGCGGGTCTTCAGCTGGGGGTTCGCATGGGACTTCTCCGAGGATCCATCCTGCTCCTGCTCCAGCAGACCGACGGCAGCTTCCGGCTCATCCATAGCTGCAGATGGGCTCACAAGCAGTGCTGCAGCATTTTGTTTGGCTATAAATAGCCCTCCCCCGGATCCGGAATCAGTGCAGGTGTGTGGCCAAATCCACCCCCCCGACTTGCAGGTGACTGCTCCACCCCCCCCTGCACCCAAACGCCCCCCCCCCCCCGCCCCCGCCGCATGCAGGACAGCGGCGTTTTTAGAAAAAAACCGGCCGGCGTTTGACTTCCGGTTTTGGCCCCGCCCCCTGCGCGTCACTTCCGGTTTCGGGCAGAACGCTCAGAAACGTGCCCGGAAGCCTGGGAACGGCGCCGCCGGACCCCCCAGCCGCCCCCCCGCTACGCCACCGCCGCTTCCACGGCCGCAGCCCAGCGGTGACCGCGGCAGAGGCCGGCGTCCGACCCCCAGCTCCGGTCCCGAATCGAAAGGAGCACACAGGACGCCGCGCTGCACCGCACCGACGGGGAGAGTGGGGAAGACCGAGGCCCAGGGGGGAGAGCGGACCCCGGGGGGGGACATACTCACCTGCTGACCACTGGGGATGGACCTCCTCCGGACGTCGCTCCACACTGCACCGCTCACTGTCGTGGAGCCCTACCCGGACCCACCGTGGCGCTTCCAGGGACCCGCACTGCCCGAGGTAGGAGACCCCCTCGCTACCTGGGTCGGACAGCCGGCCTGGGTATTGATAGGAGAAACGAAGTCGTATCTGCAGGGAATCCTGTCCTCCAGGAACAGGAAACCAACTGATGCGTGGGAGAGGTGCCGCCCTTATGTATCTGTAGGTTTCCTGTTCCTGAAGGGCGGATCCCCTCTCTCCGTAGTGCTGTCATGGACGACCGATAAATAGAAGAGTTTACCTCTCCGCTCAGCAGATAATAATAGAAATATAGAAGAGTTTACCTCTCCACTCAGCAGATAATAATAGAAATATAGAAGAGTTTACCTCTCCACTCAGCAGATAATAATAGATATATAGAAGAGTTTACCTCTCCGCTCAGCAGATAATAGAAATATAAAAGAGTTTACCTCTCCACTCAGCAGATAATAATAGAAATATAGAAGAGTTTACCTCTCCACTCAGTAGATAATAATAGAAATATAGAAGAGTTTACCTCTCCAATCAGCAGATAATAGAAATATAGAAGAGTTTACCTCTCCACTCAGCAGATAATAATAGAAATATAGAAGAGTTTACCTCTCCACTCAGCAGATAATAGAAATATAGAAGAGTTTACCTCTCCACTCAGCAGATAATAATAGAAATATAGAAGAGTTTACCTCTCCGCTCAGCAGATAATAGAAATATAGAAGAGTTTACCTCTCCACTCAGCAGATAATAATAGAAATATAGAAGAGTTTACCTCTCCACTCAGCAGATAATAATAGAAATATAGAAGAGTTTACCTCTCCACTCAGCAGATAATAATAGAAATATAGAAGAGTTTACCTCTCCGCTCAGCAGATAATAATAGAAATATAGAAGAGTTTACCTCTCCACTCAGCAGATGATAGAAATATAGAAGAGTTTACCTCTCCACTCAGCAGATAATAATAGAAACATAGAAGAGTTTACCTCTCCACTCAGCAGATAATGATAGAAATATAGAAGAGTTTACCTCTCCACTCAGCAGATAATAATAGAAATATAGAAGAGTTTACCTCTCCACTCAGCAGATAATGAGAGAAATATAGAAGAGTTTACCTCTCCACTCAGCAGATAATAATAGAAACATAGAAGAGTTTACCTCTCCACTCAGCAGATAATGATAGAAATATAGAAGAGTTTACCTCTCCACTCAGCAGATAATGATAGAAATATAGAAGAGTTTACCTCTCCACTCAGCAGATAATGAGAGAAATATAGAAGAGTTTACCTCTCCACTCAGCAGACAATAACAGAAATATAGAAGAGTTTACCTCTCCACTCAGCAGATAATAGAAATATAGAAGAGTTTACCTCTCCACTCAGCAGATAATAATAGAAATATAGAAGAGTTTACCTCTCCACTCAGCAGATAATAGATATATAGAAGAGTTTACCTCTCCACTCAGCAGATAATAGAAATATAGAAGAGTTTACCTCTCCACTCAGCAGATAATAGAAATATAGAAGAGTTTACCTCTCCACTCAGCAGATAATAATAGAAATATAGAAGAGTTTACCTCTCCACTCAGCAGATAATAATAGAAATATAGAAGAGTTTACCTCTCCACTCAGCAGATAATAGAAATATAGAAGAGTTTACCTCTCCACTCAGCAGATAATAGAAATATAGAAGAGTTTACCTCTCCACTCAGCAGATAATAATAGAAATATAGAAGAGGTTACCTCTCCACTCAGCAGATAATAATAGAAATATAGAAGTTTTTACCTCTTCACTCAGCAGATAATAATAGAAAGATAGAAGAGTTTACCTCTCCGCTCAGCAGATAATGGAAATATAGAAGAGTTTACCTCTCCACTCAGCAGATAATAGAAATGTAGAAGAGTTTACCTCTCCACTCAGCAGATAATAGAAATATAGAAGAGTTTACCTCTCCACTCAGCAGATAATAATAGAAATATAGAAGAGTTTACCTCTCCGCTCAGCAGATAATGGAAATATAGAAGAGTTTACCTCTCCACTCAGCAGATAATAATAGAAATATAGAAGAGTTTACCTCTCCACTCAGCAGATAGTAATAGAAATATAGAAGAGTTTACCTCTCCACTCAGCAGATAATAGAAATATAGAAGAGTTTACCTCTCCACTCAGCAGATAATAATAGAAATATAGAAGAGTTTACCTCTCCACTCAGCAGATAATAATAGAAATATAGAAGAGTTTACCTCTCCACTCAGCAGATAATGATAGAAATATAGAAGAGTTTACCTCTCCACTCAGCAGATAATAGAAATATAGAAGAGTTTACCTCTCCACTCAGCAGATAATAATAGAAATATAGAAGAGTTTACCTCTCCACTCAGCAGATAATGATAGAAATATAGAAGAGTTTACCTCTCCGCTCAGCAGATAATAGAAATATAGAAGAGTTTACCTCTCCACTCAGCAGATAATAGAAATATAGAAGAGTTTACCTCTCCACTCAGCAGATAATAGAAATATAGAAGAGTTTACCTCTCCGCTCAGCAGATAATAGAAATATAGAAGAGTTTACCTCTCCCCTCAGCAGATAATAGAAATATAGAAGAGTTTACCTCTCCACTCAGCAGATAATAGAAGTATAGAAGAGTTTACCTCTCCACTCAGCAGATAATAATAGAAATATAGAAGAGTTTACCTCTCCACTCAGCAGATAATAATAGATATATAGAAGAGTTTACCTCTCCACTCAGCAGATAATAGATACATAGAAGAGTTTACCTCTCCACTCAGCAGATAATAATAGAAATATAGAAGAGTTTACCTCTCCACTCAGCAGATAATAGATATATAGAAGAGTTTACCTCTCCACTCAGCAGATAATAGAAATATAGAAGAGTTTACCTCTCCACTCAGCAGATAATAGAAATATAGAAGAATTTACCTCTCCACTCAGCAGATAATAATAGAAATATAGAAGAGTTTACCTCTCCACTCAGCAGATAATAATAGAAATATAGAAGAGTTTACCTCTCCACTCAGCAGATAATAGAAATATAGAAGAGTTTACCTCTCCACTCAGCAGATAATAGAAATATAGAAGAGTTTACCTCTCCACTCAGCAGATAATAATAGAAATATAGAAGAGTTTACCTCTCCACTCAGCAGATAATAATAGAAATATAGAAGAGTTTACCTCTTCACTCAGCAGATAATAATAGAAAGATAGAAGAGTTTACCTCTCCGCTCAGCAGATAATGGAAATATAGAAGAGTTTACCTCTCCACTCAGCAGATAATAGAAATATAGAAGAGTTTACCTCTCCACTCAGCAGATAATAGAAATATAGAAGAGTTTACCTCTCCACTCAGCAGATAATAATAGAAATATAGAAGAGTTTACCTCTCCACTCAGCAGATAATAATATAAATATAGAAGAGTTTACCTCTTCACTCAGCAGATAATAATAGAAAGATAGAAGAGTTTACCTCTCCGCTCAGCAGATAATGGAAATATAGAAGAGTTTACCTCTCCACTCAGCAGATAATAATAGAAATATAGAAGAGTTTACCTCTCCACTCAGCAGATAGTAATAGAAATATAGAAGAGTTTACCTCTCCACTCAGCAGATAATAGAAATATAGAAGAGTTTACCTCTCCACTCAGCAGATAATAATAGAAATATAGAAGAGTTTACCTCTCCACTCAGCAGATAATAATAGAAATATAGAAGAGTTTACCTCTCCACTCAGCAGATAATGATAGAAATATAGAAGAGTTTACCTCTCCACTCAGCAGATAATAGAAATATAGAAGAGTTTACCTCTCCACTCAGCAGATAATAATAGAAATATAGAAGAGTTTACCTCTCCACTCAGCAGATAATGATAGAAATATAGAAGAGTTTACCTCTCCGCTCAGCAGATAATAGAAATATAGAAGAGTTTACCTCTCCACTCAGCAGATAATAGAAATATAGAAGAGTTTACCTCTCCACTCAGCAGATAATAGAAATATAGAAGAGTTTACCTCTCCGCTCAGCAGATAATAGAAATATAGAAGAGTTTACCTCTCCACTCAGCAGATAATAGAAATATAGAAGAGTTTACCTCTCCACTCAGCAGATAATAGAAATATAGAAGAGTTTACCTCTCCACTCAGCAGATAATAATAGAAATATAGAAGAGTTTACCTCTCCACTCAGCAGATAATAATAGAAATATAGAAGAGTTTACCTCTCCAATCAGCAGATAATAGAAATATAGAAGAGTTTACCTCTCCACTCAGCAGATAATAATAGATATATAGAAGAGTTTACCTCTCCACTCAGCAGATAATAGATACATAGAAGAGTTTACCTCTCCACTCAGCAGATAATAATAGAAATATAGAAGAGTTTACCTCTCCACTCAGCAGATAATAGAAATATAGAAGAGTTTACCTGTCCACTCAGCAGATAATAGATATATAGAAGAGTTTACCTCTCCACTCAGCAGATAATGATAGAAATATAGAAGAGTTTACCTCTCCACTCAGCAGATAATAGAAATATAGAAGAGTTTACCTCTCCACTCAGCAGATAATAGAAATATAGAAGAGTTTACCTCTCCGCTCAGCAGATAATAGAAATATAGAAGAGTTTACCTCTCCACTCAGCAGATAATAGAAATATAGAAGAGTTTACCTCTCCACTCAGCAGATAATAGAAATATAGAAGAGTTTACCTCTCCACTCAGCAGATAATAATAGAAATATAGAAGAGTTTACCTCTCCACTCAGCAGATAATAATAGAAATATAGAAGAGTTTACCTCTCCAATCAGCAGATAATAGAAATATAGAAGAGTTTACCTCTCCACTCAGCAGATAATAGAAATATAGAAGAGTTTACCTCTCCACTCAGCAGATAATAATAGAAATATAGAAGAGTTTACCTCTCCACTCAGCAGATAATAATAGATATATAGAAGAGTTTACCTCTCCACTCAGCAGATAATAGATACATAGAAGAGTTTACCTCTCCACTCAGCAGATAATAATAGAAATATAGAAGAGTTTACCTCTCCACTCAGCAGATAATAGAAATATAGAAGAGTTTACCTGTCCACTCAGCAGATAATAGATATATAGAAGAGTTTACCTCTCCACTCAGCAGATAATGATAGAAATATAGAAGAGTTTACCTCTCCACTCAGCAGATAATAGAAATATAGAAGAGTTTACCTCTCCACTCAGCAGATAATAATAGAAATATAGAAGAGTTTACCTCTCCACTCAGCAGATAATAGATATATAGAGGAGTTTACCTCTCCACTCAGCAGATAATAGAAATATAGAAGAGTTTACCTCTCCACTCAGCAGATAATAGAAATATAGAAGAGTTTACCTGTCCACTCAGCAGATAATAGATATATAGAAGAGTTTACCTCTCCACTCAGCAGATAATGATAGAAATATAGAAGAGTTTACCTCTCCACTCAGCAGATAATAGAAATATAGAAGAGTTTACCTCTCCACTCAGCAGATAATAATAGAAATATAGAAGAGTTTACCTCTCCACTCAGCAGATAATAGATATATAGAGGAGTTTACCTCTCCACTCAGCAGATAATAGAAATATAGAAGAGTTTACCTCTCCACTCAGTAGATAATAATAGAAATATAGAAGAGTTTACCTCTCCACTCAGCAGATAATAGATATATAGAAGAGTTTACCTCTCCACTCAGCATATAATAATAGAAATATAGAAGAGTTTACCTCTCCACTCAGCAGATAATAGAAATATAGAAGAGTTTACCTCTCCACTCAGCAGATAATAATAGAAATATAGAAGAGTTTACCTCTCCACTCAGCAGATAATAATAGAAATATAGAAGAGTTTACCTCTCCACTCAGCAAATAGATATATAGAAGAGTTTACTTCTCCACTCAGCATATAATAATAGAAATATAGAAGAGTTTACCTCTCCACTCAGCAGATAATAGAAATATAGAAGAGTTTACCTCTCCACTCAGCAGATAATAGAAATATAGAAGAGTTTACCTCTCCACTCAGCAGATAATAATAGAAATATAGAAGAGTTTACCTCTCCACTCAGCAGATAATAGATATATAGAAGAGTTTACCTCTCCACTCAGCAGATAATAGAAATATAGAAGAGTTTACCTCTCCACTCAGCAGATAATAATAGAAATATAGAAGAGTTTACCTCTCCACTCAGCAGATAATAATAGAAATATAGAAGAGTTTACCTCTCCACTCAGCAGATAATAGATATATAGAAGAGTTTACCTCTCCACTCAGCATATAATAATAGAAATATAGAAGAGTTTACCTCTCCACTCAGCAGATAATAATAGAAATATAGAAGAGTTTACCTCTCCACTCAGCAGATAATAGATATATAGAAGAGTTTACCTCTCCACTCAGCATATAATAATAGAAATATAGAAGAGTTTACCTCTCCACTCAGCAGATAATAGAAATATAGAAGAGTTTACCTCTCCACTCAGCAGATAATAGAAATATAGAAGAGTTTACCTCTCCACTCAGCAGATAATAGAAATATAGAAGAGTTTACCTCTCCGCTCAGCAGATAATAGATATATAGAAGAGTTTACCTCTCCACTCAGCAGATAATAATAGAAATATAGAAGAGTTTACCTCTCCACTCAGCAGATAATAGATATATAGAAGAGTTTACCTCTCCACTCAGCATATAATAATAGAAATATAGAAGAGTTTACCTCTCCACTCAGCAGATAATAATAGAAATATAGAAGAGTTTACCTCTTCACTCAGCAGATAATAGATATATAGAAGAGTTTACCTCTCCACTCAGCATATAATAATAGAAATATAGAAGAGTTTACCTCTCCACTCAGCAGATAATAGAAATATAGAAGAGTTTACCTCTCCACTCAGCAGATAATAGAAATATAGAAGAGTTTACCTCTCCACTCAGCAGATAATAGAAATATAGAAGAGTTTACCTCTCCACTCAGCAGATAATAGAAATATAGAAGAGTTTACCTCTCCACTCAGCAGATAATAATAGAAATATAGAAGAGTTTACCTCTCCACTCAGCAGATAATAGATATATAGAAGAGTTTACCTCTCCACTCAGCAGATAATAATAGAAATATAGAAAAGTTTACCTCTCCGCTCAGCAGATAATAATAGAAATATAGAAGAGTTTACCTCTCCACTCAGCAGATGATAGAAATATAGAAGAGTTTACCTCTCCACTCAGCAGATAATAATAGAAATATAGAAGAGTTTACCTCTCCACTCAGCAGATAATGATAGAAATATAGAAGAGTTTACCTCTCCACTCAGCAGACAATAACAGAAATATAGAAGAGTTTACCTCTCCACTCAGCAGATAATAATAGAAATATAGAAGAGTTTACCTCTCCACTCAGCAGATAATAATAGAAATATAGAAGAGTTTACCTCTCCACTCAACAGATAATGATAGAAATATAGAAGAGTTTACCTCTCCACTCAGCAGATAAGAGAAATATAGAAGAGTTTACCTCTCCACTCAGCATATAATAATAGAAATATAGAAGAGTTTACCTCTCCACTCAGCAGATAATAATAGAAATATAGAAGAGTTTACCTCTCCACTCAGCAGATAATAGATATATAGAAGAGTTTACCTCTCCACTCAGCATATAATAATAGAAATATAGAAGAGTTTACCTCTCCACTCAGCAGATAATAGAAATATAGAAGAGTTTACCTCTCCACTCAGCAGATAATAGAAATATAGAAGAGTTTACCTCTCCACTCAGCAGATAATAGAAATATAGAAGAGTTTACCTCTCCGCTCAGCAGATAATAGATATATAGAAGAGTTTACCTCTCCACTCAGCAGATAATAATAGAAATATAGAAGAGTTTACCTCTCCACTCAGCAGATAATAGAAATATAGAAGAGTTTACCTCTCCACTCAGCAGATAATAGAAATATAGAAGAGTTTACCTCTCCACTCAGCAGATAATAGAAATATAGAAGAGTTTACCTCTCCACTCAGCAGATAATAATAGAAATATAGAAGAGTTTACCTCTCCACTCAGCAGATAATAGATATATAGAAGAGTTTACCTCTCCACTCAGCAGATAATAGAAATATAGAAGAGTTTACCTCTCCACTCAGCAGATAATAATAGAAATATAGAAGAGTTTACCTCTCCACTCAGCAGATAATAATAGAAATATAGAAGAGTTTACCTCTCCGCTCAGCAGATAATAATAGAAATATAGAAGAGTTTACCTCTCCACTCAGCAGATAATAATAGAAATATAGAAGAGTTTACCTCTCCACTCAGCAGATAATAATAGATATATAGAAGAGTTTACCTCTCCGCTCAGCAGATAATAGAAATATAAAAGAGTTTACCTCTCCACTCAGCAGATAATAATAGAAATATAGAAGAGTTTACCTCTCCACTCAGTAGATAATAATAGAAATATAGAAGAGTTTACCTCTCCAATCAGCAGATAATAGAAATATAGAAGAGTTTACCTCTCCACTCAGCAGATAATAATAGAAATATAGAAGAGTTTACCTCTCCACTCAGCAGATAATAGAAATATAGAAGAGTTTACCTCTCCACTCAGCAGATAGTAATAGAAATATAGAAGAGTTTACCTCTCCGCTCAGCAGATAATAGAAATATAGAAGAGTTTACCTCTCCACTCAGCAGATAATAATAGAAATATAGAAGAGTTTACCTCTCCACTCAGCAGATAATAATAGAAATATAGAAGAGTTTACCTCTCCACTCAGCAGATAATAATAGAAATATAGAAGAGTTTACCTCTCCGCTCAGCAGATAATAATAGAAATATAGAAGAGTTTACCTCTCCACTCAGCAGATAATGAGAGAAATATAGAAGAGTTTACCTCTCCACTCAGCAGATAATAATAGAAACATAGAAGAGTTTACCTCTCCACTCAGCAGATAATAATAGATATATAGAAGAGTTTACCTCTCCACTCAGCAGATAATAATAGAAATATAGAAGAGTTTACCTCTCCACTCAGCAGATAATAGATATATAGAAGAGTTTACCTCTCCACTCAGCAGATAATAGAAATATAGAAGAGTTTACCTCTCCACTCAGCAGATAATAGAAATATAGAAGAGTTTACCTCTCCACTCAGCAGATAATAGAAATATAGAAGAGTTTACCTCTCCACTCAGCAGATAATAATAGAAATATAGAAGAGTTTACCTCTCCACTCAGCAGATAATAGAAATATAGAAGAGTTTACCTCTCCACTCAGCAGATAATAGAAATATAGAAGAGTTTACCTCTCCACTCAGCAGATAATAATAGAAATATAGAAGAGGTTACCTCTCCACTCAGCAGATAATAATAGAAATATAGAAGAGTTTACCTCTTCACTCAGCAGATAATAATAGAAAGATAGAAGAGTTTACCTCTCCGCTCAGCAGATAATGGAAATATAGAAGAGTTTACCTCTCCACTCAGCAGATAATAGAAATGTAGAAGAGTTTACCTCTCCACTCAGCAGATAATAGAAATATAGAAGAGTTTACCTCTCCACTCAGCAGATAATAATAGAAATATAGAAGAGTTTACCTCTCCGCTCAGCAGATAATGGAAATATAGAAGAGTTTACCTCTCCACTCAGCAGATAATAATAGAAATATAGAAGAGTTTACCTCTCCACTCAGCAGATAGTAATAGAAATATAGAAGAGTTTACCTCTCCACTCAGCAGATAATAGAAATATAGAAGAGTTTACCTCTCCACTCAGCAGATAATAATAGAAATATAGAAGAGTTTACCTCTCCACTCAGCAGATAATAATAGAAATATAGAAGAGTTTACCTCTCCACTCAGCAGATAATGATAGAAATATAGAAGAGTTTACCTCTCCACTCAGCAGATAATAGAAATATAGAAGAGTTTACCTCTCCACTCAGCAGATAATAATAGAAATATAGAAGAGTTTACCTCTCCACTCAGCAGATAATGATAGAAATATAGAAGAGTTTACCTCTCCGCTCAGCAGATAATAGAAATATAGAAGAGTTTACCTCTCCACTCAGCAGATAATAGAAATATAGAAGAGTTTACCTCTCCACTCAGCAGATAATAGAAATATAGAAGAGTTTACCTCTCCGCTCAGCAGATAATAGAAATATAGAAGAGTTTACCTCTCCCCTCAGCAGATAATAGAAATATAGAAGAGTTTACCTCTCCACTCAGCAGATAATAGAAGTATAGAAGAGTTTACCTCTCCACTCAGCAGATAATAATAGAAATATAGAAGAGTTTACCTCTCCACTCAGCAGATAATAATAGATATATAGAAGAGTTTACCTCTCCACTCAGCAGATAATAGATACATAGAAGAGTTTACCTCTCCACTCAGCAGATAATAATAGAAATATAGAAGAGTTTACCTCTCCACTCAGCAGATAATAGATATATAGAAGAGTTTACCTCTCCACTCAGCAGATAATAGAAATATAGAAGAGTTTACCTCTCCACTCAGCAGATAATAGAAATATAGAAGAATTTACCTCTCCACTCAGCAGATAATAATAGAAATATAGAAGAGTTTACCTCTCCACTCAGCAGATAATAATAGAAATATAGAAGAGTTTACCTCTCCACTCAGCAGATAATAGAAATATAGAAGAGTTTACCTCTCCACTCAGCAGATAATAGAAATATAGAAGAGTTTACCTCTCCACTCAGCAGATAATAATAGAAATATAGAAGAGTTTACCTCTCCACTCAGCAGATAATAATAGAAATATAGAAGAGTTTACCTCTTCACTCAGCAGATAATAATAGAAAGATAGAAGAGTTTACCTCTCCGCTCAGCAGATAATGGAAATATAGAAGAGTTTACCTCTCCACTCAGCAGATAATAGAAATATAGAAGAGTTTACCTCTCCACTCAGCAGATAATAGAAATATAGAAGAGTTTACCTCTCCACTCAGCAGATAATAATAGAAATATAGAAGAGTTTACCTCTCCACTCAGCAGATAATAATATAAATATAGAAGAGTTTACCTCTCCACTCAGCAGATAATAATAGAAATATAGAAGAGTTTACCTCTCCACTCAGCAGATAATAATAGAAAGATAGAAGAGTTTACCTCTCCGCTCAGCAGATAATGGAAATATAGAAGAGTTTACCTCTCCACTCAGCAGATAATAATAGAAATATAGAAGAGTTTACCTCTCCACTCAGCAGATAGTAATAGAAATATAGAAGAGTTTACCTCTCCACTCAGCAGATAATAGAAATATAGAAGAGTTTACCTCTCCACTCAGCAGATAATAATAGAAATATAGAAGAGTTTACCTCTCCACTCAGCAGATAATAATAGAAATATAGAAGAGTTTACCTCTCCACTCAGCAGATAATGATAGAAATATAGAAGAGTTTACCTCTCCACTCAGCAGATAATAGAAATATAGAAGAGTTTACCTCTCCACTCAGCAGATAATAATAGAAATATAGAAGAGTTTACCTCTCCACTCAGCAGATAATGATAGAAATATAGAAGAGTTTACCTCTCCGCTCAGCAGATAATAGAAATATAGAAGAGTTTACCTCTCCACTCAGCAGATAATAGAAATATAGAAGAGTTTACTTCTCCACTCAGCAGATAATAGAAATATAGAAGAGTTTACCTCTCCGCTCAGCAGATAATAGAAATATAGAAGAGTTTACCTCTCCACTCAGCAGATAATAGAAATATAGAAGAGTTTACCTCTCCACTCAGCAGATAATAGAAATATAGAAGAGTTTACCTCTCCACTCAGCAGATAATAATAGAAATATAGAAGAGTTTACCTCTCCACTCAGCAGATAATAATAGAAATATAGAAGAGTTTACCTCTCCACTCAGCAGATAATAATAGAAATATAGAAGAGTTTACCTCTCCACTCAGCAGATAATAATAGAAATATAGAAGAGTTTACCTCTCCACTCAGCAGATAATAGATATATAGAAGAGTTTACCTCTCCACTCAGCAGATAATAGAAATATAGAAGAGTTTACCTCTCCACTCAGCAGATAATAATAGAAATATAGAAGAGTTTACCTCTCCACTCAGCAGATAATAATAGAAATATAGAAGAGTTTACCTCTCCGCTCAGCAGATAATAATAGAAATATAGAAGAGTTTACCTCTCCACTCAGCAGATAATAATAGAAATATAGAAGAGTTTACCTCTCCACTCAGCAGATAATAATAGATATATAGAAGAGTTTACCTCTCCGCTCAGCAGATAATAGAAATATAAAAGAGTTTACCTCTCCACTCAGCAGATAATAATAGAAATATAGAAGAGTTTACCTCTCCACTCAGTAGATAATAATAGAAATATAGAAGAGTTTACCTCTCCAATCAGCAGATAATAGAAATATAGAAGAGTTTACCTCTCCACTCAGCAGATAATAATAGAAATATAGAAGAGTTTACCTCTCCACTCAGCAGATAATAGAAATATAGAAGAGTTTACCTCTCCACTCAGCAGATAATAATAGAAATATAGAAGAGTTTACCTCTCCGCTCAGCAGATAATAGAAATATAGAAGAGTTTACCTCTCCACTCAGCAGATAATAATAGAAATATAGAAGAGTTTACCTCTCCACTCAGCAGATAATAATAGAAATATAGAAGAGTTTACCTCTCCACTCAGCAGATAATAATAGAAATATAGAAGAGTTTACCTCTCCGCTCAGCAGATAATAATAGAAATATAGAAGAGTTTACCTCTCCACTCAGCAGATGATAGAAATATAGAAGAGTTTACCTCTCCACTCAGCAGATAATAATAGAAACATAGAAGAGTTTACCTCTCCACTCAGCAGATAATGATAGAAATATAGAAGAGTTTACCTCTCCACTCAGCAGATAATAATAGAAATATAGAAGAGTTTACCTCTCCACTCAGCAGATAATGAGAGAAATATAGAAGAGTTTACCTCTCCACTCAGCAGATAATAATAGAAACATAGAAGAGTTTACCTCTCCACTCAGCAGATAATGATAGAAATATAGAAGAGTTTACCTCTCCACTCAGCAGATAATGATAGAAATATAGAAGAGTTTACCTCTCCACTCAGCAGATAATGAGAGAAATATAGAAGAGTTTACCTCTCCACTCAGCAGACAATAACAGAAATATAGAAGAGTTTACCTCTCCACTCAGCAGATAATAGATATATAGAAGAGTTTACCTCTCCACTCAGCAGATAATAGAAATATAGAAGAGTTTACCTCTCCACTCAGCAGATAATAGAAATATAGAAGAGTTTACCTCTCCACTCAGCAGATAATAATAGAAATATAGAAGAGTTTACCTCTCCACTCAGCAGATAATAGATATATAGAAGAGTTTACCTCTCCACTCAGCAGATAATAGAAATATAGAAGAGTTTACCTCTCCACTCAGCAGATAATAGAAATATAGAAGAGTTTACCTCTCCACTCAGCAGATAATAATAGAAATATAGAAGAGTTTACCTCTCCACTCAGCAGATAATAATAGAAATATAGAAGAGTTTACCTCTCCACTCAGCAGATAATAGAAATATAGAAGAGTTTACCTCTCCACTCAGCAGATAATAGAAATATAGAAGAGTTTACCTCTCCACTCAGCAGATAATAATAGAAATATAGAAGAGGTTACCTCTCCACTCAGCAGATAATAATAGAAATATAGAAGAGTTTACCTCTTCACTCAGCAGATAATAATAGAAAGATAGAAGAGTTTACCTCTCCGCTCAGCAGATAATGGAAATATAGAAGAGTTTACCTCTCCACTCAGCAGATAATAGAAATGTAGAAGAGTTTACCTCTCCACTCAGCAGATAATAGAAATATAGAAGAGTTTACCTCTCCACTCAGCAGATAATAATAGAAATATAGAAGAGTTTACCTCTCCGCTCAGCAGATAATGGAAATATAGAAGAGTTTACCTCTCCACTCAGCAGATAATAATAGAAATATAGAAGAGTTTACCTCTCCACTCAGCAGATAGTAATAGAAATATAGAAGAGTTTACCTCTCCACTCAGCAGATAATAGAAATATAGAAGAGTTTACCTCTCCACTCAGCAGATAATAATAGAAATATAGAAGAGTTTACCTCTCCACTCAGCAGATAATAATAGAAATATAGAAGAGTTTACCTCTCCACTCAGCAGATAATGATAGAAATATAGAAGAGTTTACCTCTCCACTCAGCAGATAATAGAAATATAGAAGAGTTTACCTCTCCACTCAGCAGATAATAATAGAAATATAGAAGAGTTTACCTCTCCACTCAGCAGATAATGATAGAAATATAGAAGAGTTTACCTCTCCGCTCAGCAGATAATAGAAATATAGAAGAGTTTACCTCTCCACTCAGCAGATAATAGAAATATAGAAGAGTTTACCTCTCCACTCAGCAGATAATAGAAATATAGAAGAGTTTACCTCTCCGCTCAGCAGATAATAGAAATATAGAAGAGTTTACCTCTCCCCTCAGCAGATAATAGAAATATAGAAGAGTTTACCTCTCCACTCAGCAGATAATAGAAGTATAGAAGAGTTTACCTCTCCACTCAGCAGATAATAATAGAAATATAGAAGAGTTTACCTCTCCACTCAGCAGATAATAATAGATATATAGAAGAGTTTACCTCTCCACTCAGCAGATAATAGATACATAGAAGAGTTTACCTCTCCACTCAGCAGATAATAATAGAAATATAGAAGAGTTTACCTCTCCACTCAGCAGATAATAGATATATAGAAGAGTTTACCTCTCCACTCAGCAGATAATAGAAATATAGAAGAGTTTACCTCTCCACTCAGCAGATAATAGAAATATAGAAGAATTTACCTCTCCACTCAGCAGATAATAATAGAAATATAGAAGAGTTTACCTCTCCACTCAGCAGATAATAATAGAAATATAGAAGAGTTTACCTCTCCACTCAGCAGATAATAGAAATATAGAAGAGTTTACCTCTCCACTCAGCAGATAATAGAAATATAGAAGAGTTTACCTCTCCACTCAGCAGATAATAATAGAAATATAGAAGAGTTTACCTCTCCACTCAGCAGATAATAATAGAAATATAGAAGAGTTTACCTCTTCACTCAGCAGATAATAATAGAAAGATAGAAGAGTTTACCTCTCCGCTCAGCAGATAATGGAAATATAGAAGAGTTTACCTCTCCACTCAGCAGATAATAGAAATATAGAAGAGTTTACCTCTCCACTCAGCAGATAATAGAAATATAGAAGAGTTTACCTCTCCACTCAGCAGATAATAATAGAAATATAGAAGAGTTTACCTCTCCACTCAGCAGATAATAATATAAATATAGAAGAGTTTACCTCTCCACTCAGCAGATAATAATAGAAATATAGAAGAGTTTACCTCTCCACTCAGCAGATAATAATAGAAAGATAGAAGAGTTTACCTCTCCGCTCAGCAGATAATGGAAATATAGAAGAGTTTACCTCTCCACTCAGCAGATAATAATAGAAATATAGAAGAGTTTACCTCTCCACTCAGCAGATAGTAATAGAAATATAGAAGAGTTTACCTCTCCACTCAGCAGATAATAGAAATATAGAAGAGTTTACCTCTCCACTCAGCAGATAATAATAGAAATATAGAAGAGTTTACCTCTCCACTCAGCAGATAATAATAGAAATATAGAAGAGTTTACCTCTCCACTCAGCAGATAATGATAGAAATATAGAAGAGTTTACCTCTCCACTCAGCAGATAATAGAAATATAGAAGAGTTTACCTCTCCACTCAGCAGATAATAATAGAAATATAGAAGAGTTTACCTCTCCACTCAGCAGATAATGATAGAAATATAGAAGAGTTTACCTCTCCGCTCAGCAGATAATAGAAATATAGAAGAGTTTACCTCTCCACTCAGCAGATAATAGAAATATAGAAGAGTTTACTTCTCCACTCAGCAGATAATAGAAATATAGAAGAGTTTACCTCTCCGCTCAGCAGATAATAGAAATATAGAAGAGTTTACCTCTCCACTCAGCAGATAATAGAAATATAGAAGAGTTTACCTCTCCACTCAGCAGATAATAGAAATATAGAAGAGTTTACCTCTCCACTCAGCAGATAATAATAGAAATATAGAAGAGTTTACCTCTCCACTCAGCAGATAATAATAGAAATATAGAAGAGTTTACCTCTCCAATCAGCAGATAATAGAAATATAGAAGAGTTTACCTCTCCACTCAGCAGATAATAATAGATATATAGAAGAGTTTACCTCTCCACTCAGCAGATAATAGATACATAGAAGAGTTTACCTCTCCACTCAGCAGATAATAATAGAAATATAGAAGAGTTTACCTCTCCACTCAGCAGATAATAGAAATATAGAAGAGTTTACCTGTCCACTCAGCAGATAATAGATATATAGAAGAGTTTACCTCTCCACTCAGCAGATAATGATAGAAATATAGAAGAGTTTACCTCTCCACTCAGCAGATAATAGAAATATAGAAGAGTTTACCTCTCCACTCAGCAGATAATAGAAATATAGAAGAGTTTACCTCTCCGCTCAGCAGATAATAGAAATATAGAAGAGTTTACCTCTCCACTCAGCAGATAATAGAAATATAGAAGAGTTTACCTCTCCACTCAGCAGATAATAGAAATATAGAAGAGTTTACCTCTCCACTCAGCAGATAATAATAGAAATATAGAAGAGTTTACCTCTCCACTCAGCAGATAATAATAGAAATATAGAAGAGTTTACCTCTCCAATCAGCAGATAATAGAAATATAGAAGAGTTTACCTCTCCACTCAGCAGATAATAGAAATATAGAAGAGTTTACCTCTCCACTCAGCAGATAATAATAGAAATATAGAAGAGTTTACCTCTCCACTCAGCAGATAATAATAGATATATAGAAGAGTTTACCTCTCCACTCAGCAGATAATAGATACATAGAAGAGTTTACCTCTCCACTCAGCAGATAATAATAGAAATATAGAAGAGTTTACCTCTCCACTCAGCAGATAATAGAAATATAGAAGAGTTTACCTGTCCACTCAGCAGATAATAGATATATAGAAGAGTTTACCTCTCCACTCAGCAGATAATGATAGAAATATAGAAGAGTTTACCTCTCCACTCAGCAGATAATAGAAATATAGAAGAGTTTACCTCTCCACTCAGCAGATAATAATAGAAATATAGAAGAGTTTACCTCTCCGCTCAGCAGATAATAGAAATATAGAAGAGTTTACCTCTCCACTCAGCAGATAATAGAAATATAGAAGAGTTTACCTCTCCACTCAGCAGATAATAATAGAAATATAGAAGAGTTTACCTCTCCACTCAGCAGATAATAATAGAAATATAGAAGAGTTTACCTCTCCACTCAGCAGATAATAGAAATATAGAAGAGTTTACCTCTCCACTCAGCAGATAATAATAGAAATATAGAAGAGTTTACCTCTCCGCTCAGCAGATAATAATAGAAATATAGAAGAGTTTACCTCTCCACTCAGCAGATAATGATAGAAATATAGAAGAGTTTACCTCTCCACTCAGCAGATAATAATAGAAATATAGAAGAGTTTACCTCTCCGCTCAGCAGATAATAGAAATATAAAAGAGTTTACCTCTCCACTCAGCAGATAATAATAGAAATATAGAAGAGTTTACCTCTCCACTCAGTAGATAATAATAGAAATATAGAAGAGTTTACCTCTCCACTCAGCAGATAATAGAAATATAGAAGAGTTTACCTCTCCACTCAGCAGATAATAATAGAAATATAGAAGAGTTTACCTCTCCACTCAGCAGATAATGATAGAAATATAGAAGAGTTTACCTCTCCGCTCAGCAGATAATAGAAATATAGAAGAGTTTACCTCTCCACTCAGCAGATAATAGAAATATAGAAGAGTTTACCTCTCCACTCAGCAGATAATAGAAATATAGAAGAGTTTACCTCTCCGCTCAGCAGATAATAGAAATATAGAAGAGTTTACCTCTCCACTCAGCAGATAATAGAAATATAGAAGAGTTTACCTCTCCACTCAGCAGATAATAGAAATATAGAAGAGTTTACCTCTCCACTCAGCAGATAATAATAGAAATATAGAAGAGTTTACCTCTCCACTCAGCAGATAATAATAGAAATATAGAAGAGTTTACCTCTCCAATCAGCAGATAATAGAAATATAGAAGAGTTTACCTCTCCACTCAGCAGATAATAATAGATATATAGAAGAGTTTACCTCTCCACTCAGCAGATAATAGATACATAGAAGAGTTTACCTCTCCACTCAGCAGATAATAATAGAAATATAGAAGAGTTTACCTCTCCACTCAGCAGATAATAGAAATATAGAAGAGTTTACCTGTCCACTCAGCAGATAATAGATATATAGAAGAGTTTACCTCTCCACTCAGCAGATAATGATAGAAATATAGAAGAGTTTACCTCTCCACTCAGCAGATAATAGAAATATAGAAGAGTTTACCTCTCCGCTCAGCAGATAATAGAAATATAGAAGAGTTTACCTCTCCACTCAGCAGATAATAGAAATATAGAAGAGTTTACCTCTCCACTCAGCAGATAATAATAGAAATATAGAAGAGTTTACCTCTCCACTCAGCAGATAATAATAGAAAGATAGAAGAGTTTACCTCTCCGCTCAGCAGATAATGGAAATATAGAAGAGTTTACCTCTCCACTCAGCAGATAATAATAGAAATATAGAAGAGTTTACCTCTCCACTCAGCAGATAGTAATAGAAATATAGAAGAGTTTACCTCTCCACTCAGCAGATAATAGAAATATAGAAGAGTTTACCTCTCCACTCAGCAGATAATAATAGAAATATAGAAGAGTTTACCTCTCCACTCAGCAGATAATAATAGAAATATAGAAGAGTTTACCTCTCCACTCAGCAGATAATGATAGAAATATAGAAGAGTTTACCTCTCCACTCAGCAGATAATAGAAATATAGAAGAGTTTACCTCTCCACTCAGCAGATAATAATAGAAATATAGAAGAGTTTACCTCTCCACTCAGCAGATAATGATAGAAATATAGAAGAGTTTACCTCTCCGCTCAGCAGATAATAGAAATATAGAAGAGTTTACCTCTCCACTCAGCAGATAATAGAAATATAGAAGAGTTTACTTCTCCACTCAGCAGATAATAGAAATATAGAAGAGTTTACCTCTCCGCTCAGCAGATAATAGAAATATAGAAGAGTTTACCTCTCCACTCAGCAGATAATAGAAATATAGAAGAGTTTACCTCTCCACTCAGCAGATAATAGAAATATAGAAGAGTTTACCTCTCCACTCAGCAGATAATAATAGAAATATAGAAGAGTTTACCTCTCCACTCAGCAGATAATAATAGAAATATAGAAGAGTTTACCTCTCCAATCAGCAGATAATAGAAATATAGAAGAGTTTACCTCTCCACTCAGCAGATAATAATAGATATATAGAAGAGTTTACCTCTCCACTCAGCAGATAATAGATACATAGAAGAGTTTACCTCTCCACTCAGCAGATAATAATAGAAATATAGAAGAGTTTACCTCTCCACTCAGCAGATAATAGAAATATAGAAGAGTTTACCTGTCCACTCAGCAGATAATAGATATATAGAAGAGTTTACCTCTCCACTCAGCAGATAATGATAGAAATATAGAAGAGTTTACCTCTCCACTCAGCAGATAATAGAAATATAGAAGAGTTTACCTCTCCACTCAGCAGATAATAGAAATATAGAAGAGTTTACCTCTCCGCTCAGCAGATAATAGAAATATAGAAGAGTTTACCTCTCCACTCAGCAGATAATAGAAATATAGAAGAGTTTACCTCTCCACTCAGCAGATAATAGAAATATAGAAGAGTTTACCTCTCCACTCAGCAGATAATAATAGAAATATAGAAGAGTTTACCTCTCCACTCAGCAGATAATAATAGAAATATAGAAGAGTTTACCTCTCCAATCAGCAGATAATAGAAATATAGAAGAGTTTACCTCTCCACTCAGCAGATAATAGAAATATAGAAGAGTTTACCTCTCCACTCAGCAGATAATAATAGAAATATAGAAGAGTTTACCTCTCCACTCAGCAGATAATAATAGATATATAGAAGAGTTTACCTCTCCACTCAGCAGATAATAGATACATAGAAGAGTTTACCTCTCCACTCAGCAGATAATAATAGAAATATAGAAGAGTTTACCTCTCCACTCAGCAGATAATAGAAATATAGAAGAGTTTACCTGTCCACTCAGCAGATAATAGATATATAGAAGAGTTTACCTCTCCACTCAGCAGATAATGATAGAAATATAGAAGAGTTTACCTCTCCACTCAGCAGATAATAGAAATATAGAAGAGTTTACCTCTCCACTCAGCAGATAATAATAGAAATATAGAAGAGTTTACCTCTCCGCTCAGCAGATAATAGAAATATAGAAGAGTTTACCTCTCCACTCAGCAGATAATAATAGAAATATAGAAGAGTTTACCTCTCCACTCAGCAGATAATAATAGAAATATAGAAGAGTTTACCTCTCCACTCAGCAGATAATAGAAATATAGAAGAGTTTACCTCTCCACTCAGCAGATAATAATAGAAATATAGAAGAGTTTACCTCTCCGCTCAGCAGATAATAATAGAAATATAGAAGAGTTTACCTCTCCACTCAGCAGATAATGATAGAAATATAGAAGAGTTTACCTCTCCACTCAGCAGATAATAATAGAAATATAGAAGAGTTTACCTCTCCGCTCAGCAGATAATAGAAATATAAAAGAGTTTACCTCTCCACTCAGCAGATAATAATAGAAATATAGAAGAGTTTACCTCTCCACTCAGTAGATAATAATAGAAATATAGAAGAGTTTACCTCTCCACTCAGCAGATAATAGAAATATAGAAGAGTTTACCTCTCCACTCAGCAGATAATAATAGAAATATAGAAGAGTTTACCTCTCCACTCAGCAGATAATGATAGAAATATAGAAGAGTTTACCTCTCCGCTCAGCAGATAATAGAAATATAGAAGAGTTTACCTCTCCACTCAGCAGATAATAGAAATATAGAAGAGTTTACCTCTCCACTCAGCAGATAATAGAAATATAGAAGAGTTTACCTCTCCGCTCAGCAGATAATAGAAATATAGAAGAGTTTACCTCTCCACTCAGCAGATAATAGAAATATAGAAGAGTTTACCTCTCCACTCAGCAGATAATAGAAATATAGAAGAGTTTACCTCTCCACTCAGCAGATAATAATAGAAATATAGAAGAGTTTACCTCTCCACTCAGCAGATAATAATAGAAATATAGAAGAGTTTACCTCTCCAATCAGCAGATAATAGAAATATAGAAGAGTTTACCTCTCCACTCAGCAGATAATAATAGATATATAGAAGAGTTTACCTCTCCACTCAGCAGATAATAGATACATAGAAGAGTTTACCTCTCCACTCAGCAGATAATAATAGAAATATAGAAGAGTTTACCTCTCCACTCAGCAGATAATAGAAATATAGAAGAGTTTACCTGTCCACTCAGCAGATAATAGATATATAGAAGAGTTTACCTCTCCACTCAGCAGATAATGATAGAAATATAGAAGAGTTTACCTCTCCACTCAGCAGATAATAGAAATATAGAAGAGTTTACCTCTCCGCTCAGCAGATAATAGAAATATAGAAGAGTTTACCTCTCCACTCAGCAGATAATAGAAATATAGAAGAGTTTACCTCTCCACTCAGAAGATAATAGAAATATAGAAGAGTTTACCTCTCCACTCAGCAGATAATAATAGAAATATAGAAGAGTTTACCTCTCCACTCAGCAGATAATAGATATATAGAAGAGTTTACCTCTCCACTCAGCAGATAATGATAGAAATATAGAAGAGTTTACCTCTCCACTCAGCAGATAATAGAAATATAGAAGAGTTTACCTGTCCACTCAGCAGATAATAGATATATAGAAGAGTTTACCTCTCCACTCAGCAGATAATGATAGAAATATAGAAGAGTTTACCTCTCCACTCAGCAGATAATAGAAATATAGAAGAGTTTACCTCTCCACTCAGCAGATAATAATAGAAATATAGAAGAGTTTACCTCTCCGCTCAGCAGATAATAGAAATATAGAAGAGTTTACCTCTCCACTCAGCAGATAATAATAGAAATATAGAAGAGTTTACCTCTCCACTCAGCAGATAATAATAGAAATATAGAAGAGTTTACCTCTCCACTCAGCAGATAATAGAAATATAGAAGAGTTTACCTCTCCACTCAGCAGATAATAATAGAAATATAGAAGAGTTTACCTCTCCGCTCAGCAGATAATAATAGAAATATAGAAGAGTTTACCTCTCCACTCAGCAGATAATGATAGAAATATAGAAGAGTTTACCTCTCCACTCAGCAGATAATAATAGAAATATAGAAGAGTTTACCTCTCCGCTCAGCAGATAATAGAAATATAAAAGAGTTTACCTCTCCACTCAGCAGATAATAATAGAAATATAGAAGAGTTTACCTCTCCACTCAGTAGATAATAATAGAAATATAGAAGAGTTTACCTCTCCACTCAGCAGATAATAGAAATATAGAAGAGTTTACCTCTCCACTCAGCAGATAATAATAGAAATATAGAAGAGTTTACCTCTCCACTCAGTTGATAATAATAGAAATATAGAAGAGTTTACCTCTCCGCTCAGCAGATAATAATAGAAATATAGAAGAGTTTACCTCTCCACTCAGCAGATAATAGAAATATAGAAGAGTTTACCTCTCCACTCAGCAGATAATAATAGAAATATAGAAGAGTTTACCTCTCCACTCAGCAGATAATAATAGAAATATAGAAGAGTTTACATCTCCGCTCAGCAGATAATAATAGAAATATAGAAGAGTTTACCTCTCCACTCAGCAGATAATAGAAATATAGAAGAGTTTACCTCTCCACTCAGCAGATAATAATAGAATATAGAAGAGTTTACCTCTCTACTCAGCAGATAATAATAGATATATGGAGCAGTTACCTCTCCACTCAGCAGATAATAATAGAAATATAGAAGAGTTTACCTCTCCACTCAGCAGATAATAATAGAATATAGAAGAGTTTACCTCTCCACTCAGCAGATAATAATAGAAATATAGAAGAGTTTACCTCTCCACTCAGCAGATAATAATAGATATATGGAGCAGTTACCTCTCCACTCAGCAGATAATAATAGAAATATAGAAGAGTTTACCTCTCCACTCAGTAGATAATAATAGAAATATAGAAGAGTTTACCTCTCCACTCAGCAGATAATAGAAATATAGAAGAGTTTACCTCTCCACTCAGCAGATAATAATAGAAATATAGAAGAGTTTACCTCTCCACTCAGTTGATAATAATAGAAATATAGAAGAGTTTACATCTCCGCTCAGCAGATAATAATAGAAATATAGAAGAGTTTACCTCTCCACTCAGCAGATAATAGAAATATAGAAGAGTTTACCTCTCCACTCAGCAGATAATAATAGAAATATAGAAGAGTTTACCTCTCCACTCAGCAGATAATAATAGAAATATAGAAGAGTTTACATCTCCGCTCAGCAGATAATAATAGAAATATAGAAGAGTTTACCTCTCCACTCAGCAGATAATAGAAATATAGAAGAGTTTACCTCTCCACTCAGCAGATAATAATAGAAATATAGAAGAGTTTACCTCTCCACTCAGCAGATAATAGAAATATAGAAGAGTTTACCTCTCCGCTCAGCAGATAATAGAAATATAGAAGAGTTTACCTCTCCACTCAGCAGATAATAATAGAATATAGAAGAGTTTACCTCTCCACTCAGCAGATAATAATAGAAATATAGAAGAGTTTACCTCTCCACTCAGCAGATAATAATAGAAATATAGAAGAGTTTACATCTCCGCTCAGCAGATAATAATAGAAATATAGAAGAGTTTACCTCTCCACTCAGCAGATAATAGAAATATAGAAGAGTTTACCTCTCCACTCAGCAGATAATAATAGAAATATAGAAGAGTTTACCTCTCCACTCAGCAGATAATAATAGAAATATAGAAGAGTTTACCTCTCCACTCAGCAGATAATAATAGATATATGGAGCAGTTACCTCTCCGCTCAGCAGATAATAATAGAAATATAGAAGAGTTTACCTCTCCACTCAGTAGATAATAATAGAAATATAGAAGAGTTTACCTCTCCACTCAGCAGATAATAATAGAAATATAGAAGAGTTTACCTCTCCACTCAGCAGATAATAATAGAAATATAGAAGAGTTTACCTCTCCGCTCAGCAGATAATAGAAATATAGAAGAGTTTACCTCTCCACTCAGCAGATAATAATAGAAATATAGAAGAGTTTACCTCTCCACTCAGCAGATAATTATAGAAATATAGAAGAGTTTACCTCTCCACTCAGCAGATAATAATAGATATATGGAGCAGTTACCTCTCCGCTCAGCAGATAATAATAGAAATATAGAAGAGTTTACCTCTCCACTCAGCAGATAATAATAGAAATATAGAAGAGTTTACCTCTCCACTCAACAGATAATAGAAATATAGAAGAGTTTACCTCTCCACTCAGCAGATAATAATAGAAATATAGAAGAGTTTACCTCTCCACTCAGCAGATAATAGAAATATAGAAGAGTTTACCTCTCCACTCAGCAGATAATAGAAATATAGAAGAGTTTACCTCTCCACTCAGCAGATAATAATAGAAATATAGAAGAGTTTACCTCTCCACTCAGCAGATAATAATAGAAATATAGAAGAGTTTACCTCTCCGCTCAGCAGATAATAATAGATATATAGAAGAGTTTACCTGTCCACTCAGCAGATAATAGAAATATAGAAGAGTTTACCTCTCCACTCAGCAGATAATAATAGAAATATAGAAGAGTTTACCTCTCCACTCAGCAGATAATAATAGAAATATAGAAGAGTTTACCTCTCCACTCAGCAGATAATAGATATATAGAAGAGTTTACCTCTCCACTCAGCAGATAATAATAGAAATATAGAAGAGTTTACCTCTCCACTCAGCAGATAATGATAGAAATATAGAAGAGTTTACCTCTCCACTCAGCAGATAATAGAAATATAGAAGAGTTTACCTCTCCACTCAGCAGATAATAATAGAAATATAGAAGAGTTTACCTCTCCACTCAGCAGATAATAGAAATATAGAAGAGTTTACCTCTCCGCTCAGCAGATAATAATAGATATATAGAAGAGTTTACCTCTCCGCTCAGCAGATAATGATAGAAATATAGAAGAGTTTACCTCTCCACTCAGCAGATAATAGAAATATAGAAGAGTTTACCTCTCCACTCAGCAGATAATAATAGAAATATAGAAGAGTTTACCTCTCCACTCAGCAGATAATAATAGAAATATAGAAGAGTTTACCTCTCCACTCAGCAGATAATAATAGAGATATAGAAGAGTTTACCTCTCCACTCAGCAGATAATAGAAATATAGAAGAGTTTACCTCTCCACTCAGCAGATAATAATAGATATATAGAAGAGTTTACCTCTCCACTCAGCAGATAATAGATATATAGAAGAGTTTACCTCTCCACTCAGCAGATAATAATAGAAATATAGAAGAGTTTACCTCTCCACTCAGCAGATAATAATAGTAATATAGAAGAGTTTACCTCTCCACTCAGCAGATAATAGAAATATAGAAGAGTTTACCTCTCCGCTCAGCAGATAATGATAGAAATATAGAAGAGTTTACCTCTCCACTCAGCAGATAATAGAAATATAGAAGAGTTTACCTCTCCACTCAGCAGATAATGATAGAAATATAGAAGAGTTTACCTCTCCACTCAGCAGATAATAATAGAAATATAGAAGAGTTTACCTCTCCACTCAGCAGATATGATAGAAATATAGAAGAGTTTACCTCTCCACTCAGAAGATAATAATAGAAATATAGAAGAGTTTACCTCTCCACTCAGCAGATAATAGAAATATAGAAGAGTTTAACTCTCCACTCAGGAGATAATAATAGAAATATAGAAGAGTTTACCTCTCCACTCAGCAGATAATAATAGAAATATAGAAGAGTTTACCTCTCCACTCAGCAGATAATAGAAATATAGAAGAGTTTACCTCTCCACTCAGCAGATAATAGAAATATAGAAGAGTTTAACTCTCCACTCAGGAGATAATAATAGAAATATAGAAGAGTTTACCTCTCCGCTCAGCAGATAATAATAGAAATATAGAAGAGTTTACCTCTCCACTCAGCAGATAATAATAGAAATATAGAAGAGTTTACCTCTCCACTCAGCAGATTATAGAAATATAGAAGAGTTTACCTCTCCACTCAGCAGATAATAATAGAAATATAGAAGAGTTTACCTCTCCACTCACAGATAATAGAAATATAGAAGAGTTTACCTCTCCACTCAGCAGATAATAATAGATATATAGAAGAGTTTACCTCTCCACTCAGCAGATAATAATAGAAATATAGAAGAGTTTACCTCTCCACTCAGCAGATAATAATAGAATATAGAAGAGTTTACCTCTCCGCTCAGCAGATAATAATAGAATATAGAAGAGTTTACCTCTCCACTCAGCAGATAATAGAAATATAGAAGAGTTTACCTCTCCACTCAGCAGATAATGATAGAAATATAGAAGAGTTTACCTCTCCACTCAGCAGATAATAGAAATATAGAAGAGTTTACCTCTCCGCTCAGCAGATAATGATAGAAATATAGAAGAGTTTACCTCTCCACTCAGCAGATAGTAATAGAAATATAGAAGAGTTTACCTCTCCGCTCAGCAGATAATAATAGAAATATAGAAGAGTTTACCTCTCCACTCAGCAGATAATAATAGAAATATAGAAGAGTTTACCTCTCCACTCAGCAGATAATAATAGATATATAGAAGAGTTTACCTCTCCACTCAGCAGATAATAGAAATATAGAAGAGTTTACCTCTCCACTCAGCAGATAATAATAGATATATAGAAGAGTTTACCTCTCCACTCAGCAGATAATAATAGATATATAGAAGAGTTTACCTCTCCACTCAGCAGATAATAATAGAAATATAGAAGAGTTTACCTCTCCACTCAGCAGATAATGAGAGAAATATAGAAGAGTTTACCTCTCCACTCAGCAGATAGTAATAGAAATATAGAAGAGTTTACCTCTCCGCTCAGCAGATAATAATAGAAATATAGAAGAGTTTACCTCTCCACTCAGCAGATAATAATAGAAATATAGAAGAGTTTACCTCTCCGCTCAGCAGATAATAGAAATATAGAAGAGTTTACCTCTCCACTCAGCAGATAATAATATAAATATAGAAGAGTTTACCTCTCCGCTCAGCAGATAATAGAAATATAGAAGAGTTTACCTCTCCGCTCAGCAGATAATAATAGAAATATAGAAGAGTTTACCTCTCCACTCAGCAGATAATAATAGATATATAGAAGAGTTTACCTCTCCACTCAGCAGATAATAGATACATAGAAGAGTTTACCTCTCCACTCAGCAGATAATAATAGAAATATAGAAGAGTTTACCTCTCCACTCAGCAGATAATAGAAATATAGAAGAGTTTACCTGTCCACTCAGCAGATAATAGATATATAGAAGAGTTTACCTCTCCACTCAGCAGATAATGATAGAAATATAGAAGAGTTTACCTCTCCACTCAGCAGATAATAGAAATATAGAAGAGTTTACCTCTCCGCTCAGCAGATAATAGAAATATAGAAGAGTTTACCTCTCCACTCAGCAGATAATAGAAATATAGAAGAGTTTACCTCTCCACTCAGAAGATAATAGAAATATAGAAGAGTTTACCTCTCCACTCAGCAGATAATAATAGAAATATAGAAGAGTTTACCTCTCCACTCAGCAGATAATAGATATATAGAAGAGTTTACCTCTCCACTCAGCAGATAATGATAGAAATATAGAAGAGTTTACCTCTCCACTCAGCAGATAATAGAAATATAGAAGAGTTTACCTGTCCACTCAGCAGATAATAGATATATAGAAGAGTTTACCTCTCCACTCAGCAGATAATGATAGAAATATAGAAGAGTTTACCTCTCCACTCAGCAGATAATAGAAATATAGAAGAGTTTACCTCTCCACTCAGCAGATAATAATAGAAATATAGAAGAGTTTACCTCTCCGCTCAGCAGATAATAGAAATATAGAAGAGTTTACCTCTCCACTCAGCAGATAATAATAGAAATATAGAAGAGTTTACCTCTCCACTCAGCAGATAATAATAGAAATATAGAAGAGTTTACCTCTCCACTCAGCAGATAATAGAAATATAGAAGAGTTTACCTCTCCACTCAGCAGATAATAATAGAAATATAGAAGAGTTTACCTCTCCGCTCAGCAGATAATAATAGAAATATAGAAGAGTTTACCTCTCCACTCAGCAGATAATGATAGAAATATAGAAGAGTTTACCTCTCCACTCAGCAGATAATAATAGAAATATAGAAGAGTTTACCTCTCCGCTCAGCAGATAATAGAAATATAAAAGAGTTTACCTCTCCACTCAGCAGATAATAATAGAAATATAGAAGAGTTTACCTCTCCACTCAGTAGATAATAATAGAAATATAGAAGAGTTTACCTCTCCACTCAGCAGATAATAGAAATATAGAAGAGTTTACCTCTCCACTCAGCAGATAATAATAGAAATATAGAAGAGTTTACCTCTCCACTCAGTTGATAATAATAGAAATATAGAAGAGTTTACCTCTCCGCTCAGCAGATAATAATAGAAATATAGAAGAGTTTACCTCTCCACTCAGCAGATAATAGAAATATAGAAGAGTTTACCTCTCCACTCAGCAGATAATAATAGAAATATAGAAGAGTTTACCTCTCCACTCAGCAGATAATAATAGAAATATAGAAGAGTTTACATCTCCGCTCAGCAGATAATAATAGAAATATAGAAGAGTTTACCTCTCCACTCAGCAGATAATAGAAATATAGAAGAGTTTACCTCTCCACTCAGCAGATAATAATAGAATATAGAAGAGTTTACCTCTCTACTCAGCAGATAATAATAGATATATGGAGCAGTTACCTCTCCACTCAGCAGATAATAATAGAAATATAGAAGAGTTTACCTCTCCACTCAGCAGATAATAATAGAATATAGAAGAGTTTACCTCTCCACTCAGCAGATAATAATAGAAATATAGAAGTTTACCTCTCCACTCAGCAGATAATAATAGATATATGGAGCAGTTACCTCTCCACTCAGCAGATAATAATAGAAATATAGAAGAGTTTACCTCTCCACTCAGTAGATAATAATAGAAATATAGAAGAGTTTACCTCTCCACTCAGCAGATAATAGAAATATAGAAGAGTTTACCTCTCCACTCAGCAGATAATAATAGAAATATAGAAGAGTTTACCTCTCCACTCAGTTGATAATAATAGAAATATAGAAGAGTTTACATCTCCGCTCAGCAGATAATAATAGAAATATAGAAGAGTTTACCTCTCCACTCAGCAGATAATAGAAATATAGAAGAGTTTACCTCTCCACTCAGCAGATAATAATAGAAATATAGAAGAGTTTACCTCTCCACTCAGCAGATAATAATAGAAATATAGAAGAGTTTACATCTCCGCTCAGCAGATAATAATAGAAATATAGAAGAGTTTACCTCTCCACTCAGCAGATAATAGAAATATAGAAGAGTTTACCTCTCCACTCAGCAGATAATAATAGAAATATAGAAGAGTTTACCTCTCCACTCAGCAGATAATAGAAATATAGAAGAGTTTACCTCTCCGCTCAGCAGATAATAGAAATATAGAAGAGTTTACCTCTCCACTCAGCAGATAATAATAGAATATAGAAGAGTTTACCTCTCCACTCAGCAGATAATAATAGAAATATAGAAGAGTTTACCTCTCCACTCAGCAGATAATAATAGAAATATAGAAGAGTTTACATCTCCGCTCAGCAGATAATAATAGAAATATAGAAGAGTTTACCTCTCCACTCAGCAGATAATAGAAATATAGAAGAGTTTACCTCTCCACTCAGCAGATAATAATAGAAATATAGAAGAGTTTACCTCTCCACTCAGCAGATAATAATAGAAATATAGAAGAGTTTACCTCTCCGCTCAGCAGATAATAGAAATATAGAAGAGTTTACCTCTCCACTCAGCAGATAATAATAGAAATATAGAAGAGTTTACCTCTCCACTCAGCAGATAATAATAGATATATGGAGCAGTTACCTCTCCGCTCAGCAGATAATAATAGAAATATAGAAGAGTTTACCTCTCCACTCAGTAGATAATAATAGAAATATAGAAGAGTTTACCTCTCCACTCAGCAGATAATAATAGAAATATAGAAGAGTTTACCTCTCCACTCAGCAGATAATAATAGAAATATAGAAGAGTTTACCTCTCCGCTCAGCAGATAATAGAAATATAGAAGAGTTTACCTCTCCACTCAGCAGATAATAATAGAAATATAGAAGAGTTTACCTCTCCACTCAGCAGATAATTATAGAAATATAGAAGAGTTTACCTCTCCACTCAGCAGATAATAATAGATATATGGAGCAGTTACCTCTCCGCTCAGCAGATAATAATAGAAATATAGAAGAGTTTACCTCTCCACTCAGCAGATAATAATAGAAATATAGAAGAGTTTACCTCTCCACTCAGCAGATAATAGATATATAGAAGAGTTTACCTCTCCACTCAACAGATAATAGAAATATAGAAGAGTTTACCTCTCCACTCAGCAGATAATAATAGAAATATAGAAGAGTTTACCTCTCCACTCAGCAGATAATAGAAATATAGAAGAGTTTACCTCTCCACTCAGCAGATAATAGAAATATAGAAGAGTTTACCTCTCCACTCAGCAGATAATAATAGAAATATAGAAGAGTTTACCTCTCCACTCAGCAGATAATAATAGAAATATAGAAGAGTTTACCTCTCCGCTCAGCAGATAATAATAGATATATAGAAGAGTTTACCTGTCCACTCAGCAGATAATAGAAATATAGAAGAGTTTACCTCTCCACTCAGCAGATAATAATAGAAATATAGAAGAGTTTACCTCTCCACTCAGCAGATAATAATAGAAATATAGAAGAGTTTACCTCTCCACTCAGCAGATAATAGATATATAGAAGAGTTTACCTCTCCACTCAGCAGATAATAATAGAAATATAGAAGAGTTTACCTCTCCACTCAGCAGATAATGATAGAAATATAGAAGAGTTTACCTCTCCACTCAGCAGATAATAGAAATATAGAAGAGTTTACCTCTCCACTCAGCAGATAATAATAGAAATATAGAAGAGTTTACCTCTCCACTCAGCAGATAATAGAAATATAGAAGAGTTTACCTCTCCGCTCAGCAGATAATAATAGATATATAGAAGAGTTTACCTCTCCGCTCAGCAGATAATGATAGAAATATAGAAGAGTTTACCTCTCCACTCAGCAGATAATAGAAATATAGAAGAGTTTACCTCTCCACTCAGCAGATAATAATAGAAATATAGAAGAGTTTACCTCTCCACTCAGCAGATAATAATAGAAATATAGAAGAGTTTACCTCTCCACTCAGCAGATAATAATAGAGATATAGAAGAGTTTACCTCTCCACTCAGCAGATAATAGAAATATAGAAGAGTTTACCTCTCCACTCAGCAGATAATAATAGATATATAGAAGAGTTTACCTCTCCACTCAGCAGATAATAGATATATAGAAGAGTTTACCTCTCCACTCAGCAGATAATAATAGAAATATAGAAGAGTTTACCTCTCCACTCAGCAGATAATAATAGTAATATAGAAGAGTTTACCTCTCCACTCAGCAGATAATAGAAATATAGAAGAGTTTACCTCTCCGCTCAGCAGATAATGATAGAAATATAGAAGAGTTTACCTCTCCACTCAGCAGATAATAGAAATATAGAAGAGTTTACCTCTCCACTCAGCAGATAATGATAGAAATATAGAAGAGTTTACCTCTCCACTCAGCAGATAATAATAGAAATATAGAAGAGTTTACCTCTCCACTCAGCAGATATGATAGAAATATAGAAGAGTTTACCTCTCCACTCAGAAGATAATAATAGAAATATAGAAGAGTTTACCTCTCCACTCAGCAGATAATAGAAATATAGAAGAGTTTAACTCTCCACTCAGGAGATAATAATAGAAATATAGAAGAGTTTACCTCTCCACTCAGCAGATAATAATAGAAATATAGAAGAGTTTACCTCTCCACTCAGCAGATAATAGAAATATAGAAGAGTTTACCTCTCCACTCAGCAGATAATAGAAATATAGAAGAGTTTAACTCTCCACTCAGGAGATAATAATAGAAATATAGAAGAGTTTACCTCTCCGCTCAGCAGATAATAATAGAAATATAGAAGAGTTTACCTCTCCACTCAGCAGATAATAATAGAAATATAGAAGAGTTTACCTCTCCACTCAGCAGATTATAGAAATATAGAAGAGTTTACCTCTCCACTCAGCAGATAATAATAGAAATATAGAAGAGTTTACCTCTCCACTCACAGATAATAGAAATATAGAAGAGTTTACCTCTCCACTCAGCAGATAATAATAGATATATAGAAGAGTTTACCTCTCCACTCAGCAGATAATAATAGAAATATAGAAGAGTTTACCTCTCCACTCAGCAGATAATAATAGAATATAGAAGAGTTTACCTCTCCGCTCAGCAGATAATAATAGAATATAGAAGAGTTTACCTCTCCACTCAGCAGATAATAGAAATATAGAAGAGTTTACCTCTCCACTCAGCAGATAATGATAGAAATATAGAAGAGTTTACCTCTCCACTCAGCAGATAATAGAAATATAGAAGAGTTTACCTCTCCGCTCAGCAGATAATGATAGAAATATAGAAGAGTTTACCTCTCCACTCAGCAGATAGTAATAGAAATATAGAAGAGTTTACCTCTCCGCTCAGCAGATAATAATAGAAATATAGAAGAGTTTACCTCTCCACTCAGCAGATAATAATAGAAATATAGAAGAGTTTACCTCTCCACTCAGCAGATAATAATAGATATATAGAAGAGTTTACCTCTCCACTCAGCAGATAATAGAAATATAGAAGAGTTTACCTCTCCACTCAGCAGATAATAATAGATATATAGAAGAGTTTACCTCTCCACTCAGCAGATAATAATAGATATATAGAAGAGTTTACCTCTCCACTCAGCAGATAATAATAGAAATATAGAAGAGTTTACCTCTCCACTCAGCAGATAATGAGAGAAATATAGAAGAGTTTACCTCTCCACTCAGCAGATAGTAATAGAAATATAGAAGAGTTTACCTCTCCGCTCAGCAGATAATAATAGAAATATAGAAGAGTTTACCTCTCCACTCAGCAGATAATAATAGAAATATAGAAGAGTTTACCTCTCCGCTCAGCAGATAATAGAAATATAGAAGAGTTTACCTCTCCACTCAGCAGATAATAATATAAATATAGAAGAGTTTACCTCTCCGCTCAGCAGATAATAGAAATATAGAAGAGTTTACCTCTCCGCTCAGCAGATAATAATAGAAATATAGAAGAGTTTACCTCTCCACTCAGCAGATAATAGAAATATAGAAGAGTTTACCTCTCCACTCAGCAGATATTGATAGAAATATAGAAGAGTTTACCTCTCCACTCAGTAGATAATGACAGAAATATAGAAGAGTTTACCTCTCCACTCAGCAGATAATAATAGAAATATAGAAGAGTTTACCTCTCCACTCAGCAGATAATAATAGAAATATAGAAGAGTTTACCTCTCCACTCAGCAGATAATAATAGATATATAGAAGAGTTTACCTCTCCACTCAGCAGATAATAGATATATAGAGGAGTTTACCTCTCCACTCAGCAGATAATAATAGATATATAGAAGAGTTTACCTCTCCACTCAGCAGATAATAATAGAAATATAGAAGAGTTTACCTCTCCACTCAGCAGATAATAGATATATAGAAGAGTTTACCTCTCCACTCAGCAGATAATGATAGATATATAGAAGAGTTTACCTCTCCACTCAGCAGATAATAATAGAAATATAGAAGAGTTTACCTCTCCACTCAGCAGGTAATAATAGAAATATAGAAGAGTTTACCTCTCCACTCAGCAGATAATAATAGAAATATAGAAGAGTTTACCTCTCCACTCAGCAGATAATAATAGAAATATAGAAGAGTTTACCTCTCCACTCAGCAGATAATAGAAATATAGAAGAGTTTACCTCTCCGCTCAGCAGATAATGATAGAAATATAGAAGTGTTTACCTCTCCACTCAGCAGATAATAATAAAAATATAGAAGAGTTTACCTCTCCACTCAGCAGATAATAGAAATATAGAAGAGTTTACCTCTCCACTCAGCAGATAATAATAGAAATATAGAAGAGTTTACCTCTCCACTCAGCAGATAATAGATATATAGAAGAGTTTACCTCTCCACTCAACAGATAATAGAAATATAGAAGAGTTTACCTCTCCACTCAGCAGATAATAATAGAAATATAGAAGAGTTTACCTCTCCACTCAGCAGATAATAGAAATATAGAAGAGTTTACCTCTCCACTCAGCAGATAATAGAAATATAGAAGAGTTTACCTCTCCACTCAGCAGATAATAATAGAAATATAGAAGAGTTTACCTCTCCACTCAGCAGATAATAATAGAAATATAGAAGAGTTTACCTCTCCGCTCAGCAGATAATAATAGATATATAGAAGAGTTTACCTGTCCACTCAGCAGATAATAGAAATATAGAAGAGTTTACCTCTCCACTCAGCAGATAATAATAGAAATATAGAAGAGTTTACCTCTCCACTCAGCAGATAATAATAGAAATATAGAAGAGTTTACCTCTCCACTCAGCAGATAATAGATATATAGAAGAGTTTACCTCTCCACTCAGCAGATAATAATAGAAATATAGAAGAGTTTACCTCTCCACTCAGCAGATAATGATAGAAATATAGAAGAGTTTACCTCTCCACTCAGCAGATAATAGAAATATAGAAGAGTTTACCTCTCCACTCAGCAGATAATAATAGAAATATAGAAGAGTTTACCTCTCCACTCAGCAGATAATAGAAATATAGAAGAGTTTACCTCTCCGCTCAGCAGATAATAATAGATATATAGAAGAGTTTACCTCTCCGCTCAGCAGATAATGATAGAAATATAGAAGAGTTTACCTCTCCACTCAGCAGATAATAGAAATATAGAAGAGTTTACCTCTCCACTCAGCAGATAATAATAGAAATATAGAAGAGTTTACCTCTCCACTCAGCAGATAATAATAGAAATATAGAAGAGTTTACCTCTCCACTCAGCAGATAATAATAGAGATATAGAAGAGTTTACCTCTCCACTCAGCAGATAATAGAAATATAGAAGAGTTTACCTCTCCACTCAGCAGATAATGATAGATATATAGAAGAGTTTACCTCTCCACTCAGCAGATAATAATAGAAATATAGAAGAGTTTACCTCTCCACTCAGCAGGTAATAATAGAAATATAGAAGAGTTTACCTCTCCACTCAGCAGATAATAATAGAAATATAGAAGAGTTTACCTCTCCACTCAGCAGATAATAATAGAAATATAGAAGAGTTTACCTCTCCACTCAGCAGATAATAGAAATATAGAAGAGTTTACCTCTCCGCTCAGCAGATAATGATAGAAATATAGAAGTGTTTACCTCTCCACTCAGCAGATAATAATAAAAATATAGAAGAGTTTACCTCTCCACTCAGCAGATAATAGAAATATAGAAGAGTTTACCTCTCCACTCAGCAGATAATAATAGAAATATAGAAGAGTTTACCTCTCCACTCAGCAGATAATAGATATATAGAAGAGTTTACCTCTCCACTCAACAGATAATAGAAATATAGAAGAGTTTACCTCTCCACTCAGCAGATAATAATAGAAATATAGAAGAGTTTACCTCTCCACTCAGCAGATAATAGAAATATAGAAGAGTTTACCTCTCCACTCAGCAGATAATAGAAATATAGAAGAGTTTACCTCTCCACTCAGCAGATAATAATAGAAATATAGAAGAGTTTACCTCTCCACTCAGCAGATAATAATAGAAATATAGAAGAGTTTACCTCTCCGCTCAGCAGATAATAATAGATATATAGAAGAGTTTACCTGTCCACTCAGCAGATAATAGAAATATAGAAGAGTTTACCTCTCCACTCAGCAGATAATAATAGAAATATAGAAGAGTTTACCTCTCCACTCAGCAGATAATAATAGAAATATAGAAGAGTTTACCTCTCCACTCAGCAGATAATAGATATATAGAAGAGTTTACCTCTCCACTCAGCAGATAATAATAGAAATATAGAAGAGTTTACCTCTCCACTCAGCAGATAATGATAGAAATATAGAAGAGTTTACCTCTCCACTCAGCAGATAATAGAAATATAGAAGAGTTTACCTCTCCACTCAGCAGATAATAATAGAAATATAGAAGAGTTTACCTCTCCACTCAGCAGATAATAGAAATATAGAAGAGTTTACCTCTCCGCTCAGCAGATAATAATAGATATATAGAAGAGTTTACCTCTCCGCTCAGCAGATAATGATAGAAATATAGAAGAGTTTACCTCTCCACTCAGCAGATAATAGAAATATAGAAGAGTTTACCTCTCCACTCAGCAGATAATAATAGAAATATAGAAGAGTTTACCTCTCCACTCAGCAGATAATAATAGAAATATAGAAGAGTTTACCTCTCCACTCAGCAGATAATAATAGAGATATAGAAGAGTTTACCTCTCCACTCAGCAGATAATAGAAATATAGAAGAGTTTACCTCTCCACTCAGCAGATAATAATAGATATATAGAAGAGTTTACCTCTCCACTCAGCAGATAATAGATATATAGAAGAGTTTACCTCTCCACTCAGCAGATAATGATAGAAATATAGAAGAGTTTACCTCTCCACTTAGCAGATAATAATAGAAATATAGAAGAGTTTACCTCTCCACTCAGCAGATAATAATAGTAATATAGAAGAGTTTACCTCTCCACTCAGCAGATAATAGAAATATAGAAGAGTTTACCTCTCCGCTCAGCAGATAATGATAGAAATATAGAAGAGTTTACCTCTCCACTCAGCAGATAATAGAAATATAGAAGAGTTTACCTCTCCACTCAGCAGATAATGATAGAAATATAGAAGAGTTTACCTCTCCACTCAGCAGATAATAGAAATATAGAAGAGTTTACCTCTCCACTCAGCAGATATGATAGAAATATAGAAGAGTTTACCTCTCCACTCAGAAGATAATAATAGAAATATAGAAGAGTTTACCTCTCCACTCAGCAGATAATAGAAATATAGAAGAGTTTAACTCTCCACTCAGGAGATAATAATAGAAATATAGAAGAGTTTACCTCTCCGCTCAGCAGATAATAATAGAAATATAGAAGAGTTTACCTCTCCACTCAGCAGATAATAATAGAAATATAGAAGAGTTTACCTCTCCACTCAGCAGATAATAGAAATATAGAAGAGTTTACCTCTCCACTCAGCAGATAATAGAAATATAGAAGAGTTTACCTCTCCACTCAGCAGATAATAATAGAAATATAGAAGAGTTTACCTCTCCGCTCAGCAGATAATAGAAATATAGAAGAGTTTACCTCTCCACTCAGCAGACAATAATATAAATATAGAAGAGTTTACCTCTCCGCTCAGCAGATAATAGAAATATAGAAGAGTTTACCTCTCCGCTCAGCAGATAATAATAGAAATATAGAAGAGTTTACCTCTCCACTCAGCAGATAATAGAAATATAGAAGAGTTTACCTCTCCACTCAGCAGATAATGACAGAAATATAGAAGAGTTTACCTCTCCACTCAGCAGATAATAATAGAAATATAGAAGAGTTTACCTCTCCACTCAGCAGATAATAATAGAAATATAGAAGAGTTTACCTCTCCACTCAGCAGATAATAATAGATATATAGAAGAGTTTACCTCTCCACTCAGCAGATAATAGATATATAGAAGAGTTTACCTCTCCACTAAGCAGATAATAATAGAAATATAGAAGAGTTTACCTCTCCACTCAGCAGATAATAATAGATATATAGAAGAGTTTACCTCTCCACTCAGCAGATAATAATAGAAATATAGAAGAGTTTACCTCTCCACTCAGCAGATAATAGATATATAGAAGAGTTTACCTCTCCACTCAGCAGATAATAATAGATATATAGAAGAGTTTACCTCTCCACTCAGCAGATAATAATAGAAATATAGAAGAGTTTACCTCTCCACTCAGCAGGTAATAATAGAAATATAGAAGAGTTTACCTCTCCACTCAGCAGATAATAATAGAAATATAGAAGAGTTTACCTCTCCACTCAGCAGATAATAGATATATAGAAGAGTTTACCTCTCCGCTCAGCAGATGATAGAAATATAGAAGAGTTTACCTCTCCACTCAGCAGATAATAATAGAAATATAGAAGAGTTTACCTCTCCACTCAGCAGATAATACTAGAAATATAGAAGAGTTTACCTCTCCACTCAGCAGATAATAATAGAAATATAGAAGAGTTTACCTCTCCGCTCAGCAGATAATAGAAATATAGAAGAGTTTACCTCTCCGCTCAGCAGATAATGATAGAAATATAGAAGAGTTTACCTCTCCACTCAGCAGATAATAGATATATAGAAGAGTTTACCTCTCCACTCAGCAGATAATAAAAATATAGAAGAGTTTACCTCTCCACTCAGCAGATAATAGAAATATAGAAGAGTTTACCTCTCCACTCAGCAGATAATAATAGAAATATAGAAGAGTTTACCTCTCCGCTCAGCAGATAATAATAGAAATATAGAAGAGTTTACCTCTCCACTCAGCAGATAATAGAAATATAGAAGAGTTTACCTCTCCGCTCAGCAGATAATGATATATAGAAGAGTTTACCTCTCCACTCAGCAGATAATGATATATAGAAGAGTTTACCTCTCCACTCAGCAGATAATGATAGAAATATAGAAGAGTTTACCTCTCCACTCAGCAGATAATAGAAATATAGAAGAGTATACCTCTCCACTCAGCAGATAATGATAGATATATAGAAGAGTTTACCTCTCCACTCAGCAGATAATAATAGAAATATAGAAGAGTTTACCTCTCCACTCAGCAGATAATAGAAATATAGAAGAGTTTACCTCTCCACTCAGCAGATAATAATAGAAATATAGAAGAGTTTACCTCTCCACTCAGCAGATAATAATAGAAATATAGAAGAGTTTACCTCTCCACTCAGCAGATAATAGAAATATAGAAGAGTTTACCTCTCCACTCAGCAGATAATAATAGATATATAGAAGAGTTTACCTCTCCACTCAGCAGATAATAGATATATAGAAGAGTTTACCTCTCCACTAAGCAGATAATAATAGAAATATAGAAGAGTTTACCTCTCCACTCAGCAGATAATAATAGATATATAGAAGAGTTTACCTCTCCACTCAGCAGATAATAATAGAAATATAGAAGAGTTTACCTCTCCACTCAGCAGATAATAGATATATAGAAGAGTTTACCTCTCCACTCAGCAGATAATAATAGATATATAGAAGAGTTTACCTCTCCACTCAGCAGATAATAATAGAAATATAGAAGAGTTTACCTCTCCACTCAGCAGGTAATAATAGAAATATAGAAGAGTTTACCTCTCCACTCAGCAGATAATAATAGAAATATAGAAGAGTTTACCTCTCCACTCAGCAGATAATAGATATATAGAAGAGTTTACCTCTCCGCTCAGCAGATGATAGAAATATAGAAGAGTTTACCTCTCCACTCAGCAGATAATAATAGAAATATAGAAGAGTTTACCTCTCCACTCAGCAGATAATACTAGAAATATAGAAGAGTTTACCTCTCCACTCAGCAGATAATAATGGAAATATAGAAGAGTTTACCTCTCCGCTCAGCAGATAATAGAAATATAGAAGAGTTTACCTCTCCGCTCAGCAGATAATGATAGAAATATAGAAGAGTTTACCTCTCCACTCAGCAGATAATAGATATATAGAAGAGTTTACCTCTCCACTCAGCAGATAATAAAAATATAGAAGAGTTTACCTCTCCACTCAGCAGATAATAGAAATATAGAAGAGTTTACCTCTCCACTCAGCAGATAATAATAGAAATATAGAAGAGTTTACCTCTCCGCTCAGCAGATAATAATAGAAATATAGAAGAGTTTACCTCTCCACTCAGCAGATAATAGAAATATAGAAGAGTTTACCTCTCCGCTCAGCAGATAATGATATATAGAAGAGTTTACCTCTCCACTCAGCAGATAATGATATATAGAAGAGTTTACCTCTCCACTCAGCAGATAATGATAGAAATATAGAAGAGTTTACCTCTCCACTCAGCAGATAATAGAAATATAGAAGAGTATACCTCTCCACTCAGCAGATAATGATAGATATATAGAAGAGTTTACCTCTCCACTCAGCAGATAATAATAGAAATATAGAAGAGTTTACCTCTCCACTCAGCAGATAATAGAAATATAGAAGAGTTTACCTCTCCACTCAGCAGATAATAATAGAAATATAGAAGAGTTTACCTCTCCACTCAGCAGATAATAATAGAAATATAGAAGAGTTTACCTCTCCACTCAGCAGATAATAGAAATATAGAAGAGTTTACCTCTCCACTCAGCAGATAATAATATAAATATAGAAGAGTTTACCTCTCCACTCAGCAGATAATAATATAAATATAGAAGAGTTTACCTCTTCACTCAGCAGATAATAATATAAATATAGAAGAGTTTACCTCTCCACTCAGCAGATAATAGAAATATAGAAGAGTTTACCTCTCCACTCAGCAGATAATAATAGAAATATAGAAGAGTTTACCTCTCCGCTCAGCAGATAATAATATAAATATAGAAGAGTTTACCTCTCCACTCAGCAGATAATAGAAATATAGAAGAGTTTACCTCTCCACTCAGCAGATAATAATAGAAATATAGAAGAGTTTACCTCTCCACTCAGCAGATAATAATAGAAATATAGAAGAGTTTACCTCTCCACTCAGCAGATAATGATAGAAATATAGAAGAGTTTACCTCTCCACTCAGCATATAATAATAGAAATATAGAAGAGTTTACCTCTCCACTCAGCAAATAATAATAGAAATATAGAAGAGTTTACCTCTCCACTCAGCAGATAATAATAGAAATATAGAAGAGTTTACCTCTCCACTCAGCAGATAATAATAGAAATATAGAAGAGTTTACCTCTCCACTCAGGAGATAATAATAGAAATATAGAAGAGTTTACCTCTCCACTCAGCAGATAATGATAATATAGAAGAGTTTACCTCTCCACTCAGCAGATAATAATAGAAATATAGAAGAGTTTACCTCTCCACTCAGGAGATAATAATAGAAATATAGAAGAGTTTACCTCTCCACTCAGCAGATAATAGAAATATAGAAGAGTTTACCTCTCCACTCAGCAGATAATAGAAATATAGAAGAGTTTACCTCTCCACTCAGCAGATAATAATAGAAATATAGAAGGGTTTACCTCTCCACTCAGCAGATAATGATAGAAATATAGAAGAGTTTACCTCTCCACTCAGCAGATAATAGAAATATAGAAGAGTTTACCTCTCCGCTCAGCAGATAATAATAGAGATATAGAAGAGTTTACCTCTCCACTCAGCATATAATAGAAATATAGAAGAGTTTACCTCTCCACTCAGCAGATAATAGAAATATAGAAGAGTTTACCTCTCCACTCAGGAGATAATAATAGAAATATAGAAGAGTTTACCTCTCCACTCAGCAGATAATAATAGAAATATAGAAGAGTTTACCTCTCCACTCAGGAGATAATAATAGAAATATAGAAGAGTTTACCTCTCCACTCAGCAGATAATAGAAATATAGAAGAGTTTACCTCTCCACTCAGCAGATAATAATAGAAATATAGAAGAGTTTACCTCTCCACTCAGCAGATAATAATAGAAATATAGAAGAGTTTACCTCTCCACTCAGCAGATAATAGAAATATAGAAGAGTTTACCTCTCCACTCAGCAGATAATAATAGAAATATAGAAGAGTTTACCTCTCCACTCAGCAGATAATAATAGAAATATAGAAGAGTTTACCTCTCCACTCAGCAGATAATAGAAATATAGAAGAGTTTACCTCTCCACTCAGCAGATAATAATAGAAATATAGAAGAGTTTACCTCTCCACTCAGCAGATAATAATAGAAATATAGAAGAGTTTACCTCTCCACTCAGCAGATAATAGAAATATAGAAGAGTTTACCTCTCCACTCAGCAGATAATAATAGAAATATAGAAGAGTTTACCTCTCCACTCAGGAGATAATAATAGAAATATAGAAGAGTTTACCTCTCCACTCAGCAGATAATAATAGAAATATAGAAGAGTTTACCTCTCCACTCAGGAGATAATAATAGAAATATAGAAGAGTTTACCTCTCCACTCAGCAGATAATAGAAATATAGAAGAGTTTACCTCTCCACTCAGCAGATAATAATAGAAATATAGAAGAGTTTACCTCTCCACTCAGCAGATAATAATAGAAATATAGAAGAGTTTACCTCTCCACTCAGCAGATAATAGAAATATAGAAGAGTTTACCTCTCCACTCAGCAGATAATAATAGAAATATAGAAGAGTTTACCTCTCCACTCAGCAGATAATAATAGAAATATAGAAGAGTTTACCTCTCCACTCAGGAGATAATAATAGAAATATAGAAGAGTTTACCTCTCCACTCAGCAGATAATGATAATATAGAAGAGTTTACCTCTCCACTCAGCAGATAATAATAGAAATATAGAAGAGTTTACCTCTCCACTCAGCAGATAATGATAGAAATATAGAAGAGTTTACCTCTCCGCTCAGCAGATAATAATAGAAATATAGAAGAGTTTACCTCTCCACTCAGCAGATAATAGAAATATAGAAGAGTTTACCTCTCCACTCAGCAGATAATAATAGAAATATAGAAGAGTTTACCTCTCCACTCAGCAGATAATAATAGAAATATAGAAGAGTTTACCTTTCCACTCAGCAGATAATAATAGAAATATAGAAGAGTTTACCTCTCCACTCAGCAGATAATAATAGAAATATAGAAGAGTTTACCTCTCCGCTCAGCAGATAATAATAGAAATATAGAAGAGTTTACCTCTCCACTTAGCAAATAATAATAGAAATATAGAAGAGTTTACCTCTCCGCTCAGCAGATAATAATAGAGATATAGAAGAGTTTACCTCTCCGCTCAGCAGATAATAGAAATATAGAAGAGTTTACCTCTCCACTCAGCAGATAATAGAAATATAGAAGAGTTTACCTCTCCACTCAGCAGATAATAGAAATATAGAAGAGTTTACCTCTCCACTCAGCAGATAATAATAGAAATATAGAAGAGTTTACCTCTCCGCTCAGCAGATAATGATAGAAATATAGAAGAGTTTACCTCTCCACTCAGCAGATAATAATAGAAATATAGAAGAGTTTACCTCTCCACTCAGCAGATAATAGAAATATAGAAGAGTTTACCTCTCCACTCAGCAGATAATAGAAATATAGAAGAGTTTACCTCTCCACTCAGCAGATGATAATAGAAATATAGAAGAGTTTACCTCTCCGCTCAGCAGATAATAATAGATATATAGAAGAGTTTACCTCTCCACTCAGCATATAATAATAGATATATAGAAGAGTTTACCTCTCCACTCAGCAGATAATAATAGATATATAGAAGAGTTTACCTCTCCACTCAGCAGATAATAGAAATATAGAAGAGTTTACCTCTCCACTCAGCAGATAATAGAAATATAGAAGAGTTTACCTCTCCACTCAGCAGATAATAATAGAAATATAGAAGAGTTTACCTCTCCGCTCAGCAGATAATGATAGAAATATAGAAGAGTTTACCTCTCCACTCAGCAGATAATAATAGAAATATAGAAGAGTTTACCTCTCCACTCAGCAGATAATAGAAATATAGAAGAGTTTACCTCTCCACTCAGCAGATAATAGAAATATAGAAGAGTTTACCTCTCCACTCAGCAGATAATAATAGAAATATAGAAGAGTTTACCTCTCCGCTCAGCAGATAATAATAGAAATATAGAAGAGTTTACCTCTCCACTCAGCATATAATAATAGATATATAGAAGAGTTTACCTCTCCACTCAGCAGATAATAATAGATATATAGAAGAGTTTACCTCTCCGCTCAGCAGATAATAGAAATATAGAAGAGTTTACCTCTCCGCTCAGCAGATAATGATAGAAATATAGAAGAGTTTACCTCTCCACTCAGCAGATAATAATAGAAATATAGAAGAGTTTACCTCTCCACTCAGCAGATAATAATAGAAATATAGAAGAGTTTACCTCTCCACTCAGCAGATAATAGAAATATAGAAGAGTTTACCTCTCCACTCAGCAGATAATAATAGAAATATAGAAGAGTTTACCTCTCCACTCAGCAGATAATAATAGAAATATAGAAGAGTTTACCTCTCCACTCAGCAGATAATAGAAATATAGAAGAGTTTACCTCTCCACTCAGCAGATAATAATAGATATATAGAAGAGTTTACCTCTCCACTCAGCAGATAATAGATATATAGAAGAGTTTACCTCTCCACTAAGCAGATAATAATAGAAATATAGAAGAGTTTACCTCTCCACTCAGCAGATAATAATAGATATATAGAAGAGTTTACCTCTCCACTCAGCAGATAATAATAGAAATATAGAAGAGTTTACCTCTCCACTCAGCAGATAATAGATATATAGAAGAGTTTACCTCTCCACTCAGCAGATAATAATAGATATATAGAAGAGTTTACCTCTCCACTCAGCAGATAATAATAGAAATATAGAAGAGTTTACCTCTCCACTCAGCAGGTAATAATAGAAATATAGAAGAGTTTACCTCTCCACTCAGCAGATAATAATAGAAATATAGAAGAGTTTACCTCTCCACTCAGCAGATAATAGATATATAGAAGAGTTTACCTCTCCGCTCAGCAGATGATAGAAATATAGAAGAGTTTACCTCTCCACTCAGCAGATAATAATAGAAATATAGAAGAGTTTACCTCTCCACTCAGCAGATAATACTAGAAATATAGAAGAGTTTACCTCTCCACTCAGCAGATAATAATGGAAATATAGAAGAGTTTACCTCTCCGCTCAGCAGATAATAGAAATATAGAAGAGTTTACCTCTCCGCTCAGCAGATAATGATAGAAATATAGAAGAGTTTACCTCTCCACTCAGCAGATAATAGATATATAGAAGAGTTTACCTCTCCACTCAGCAGATAATAAAAATATAGAAGAGTTTACCTCTCCACTCAGCAGATAATAGAAATATAGAAGAGTTTACCTCTCCACTCAGCAGATAATAATAGAAATATAGAAGAGTTTACCTCTCCGCTCAGCAGATAATAATAGAAATATAGAAGAGTTTACCTCTCCACTCAGCAGATAATAGAAATATAGAAGAGTTTACCTCTCCGCTCAGCAGATAATGATATATAGAAGAGTTTACCTCTCCACTCAGCAGATAATGATATATAGAAGAGTTTACCTCTCCACTCAGCAGATAATGATAGAAATATAGAAGAGTTTACCTCTCCACTCAGCAGATAATAGAAATATAGAAGAGTATACCTCTCCACTCAGCAGATAATGATAGATATATAGAAGAGTTTACCTCTCCACTCAGCAGATAATAATAGAAATATAGAAGAGTTTACCTCTCCACTCAGCAGATAATAGAAATATAGAAGAGTTTACCTCTCCACTCAGCAGATAATAATAGAAATATAGAAGAGTTTACCTCTCCACTCAGCAGATAATAATAGAAATATAGAAGAGTTTACCTCTCCACTCAGCAGATAATAGAAATATAGAAGAGTTTACCTCTCCACTCAGCAGATAATAATATAAATATAGAAGAGTTTACCTCTCCACTCAGCAGATAATAATATAAATATAGAAGAGTTTACCTCTTCACTCAGCAGATAATAATATAAATATAGAAGAGTTTACCTCTCCACTCAGCAGATAATAGAAATATAGAAGAGTTTACCTCTCCACTCAGCAGATAATAATAGAAATATAGAAGAGTTTACCTCTCCGCTCAGCAGATAATAATATAAATATAGAAGAGTTTACCTCTCCACTCAGCAGATAATAGAAATATAGAAGAGTTTACCTCTCCACTCAGCAGATAATAATAGAAATATAGAAGAGTTTACCTCTCCACTCAGCAGATAATAATAGAAATATAGAAGAGTTTACCTCTCCACTCAGCAGATAATGATAGAAATATAGAAGAGTTTACCTCTCCACTCAGCATATAATAATAGAAATATAGAAGAGTTTACCTCTCCACTCAGCAAATAATAATAGAAATATAGAAGAGTTTACCTCTCCACTCAGCAGATAATAATAGAAATATAGAAGAGTTTACCTCTCCACTCAGCAGATAATAATAGAAATATAGAAGAGTTTACCTCTCCACTCAGGAGATAATAATAGAAATATAGAAGAGTTTACCTCTCCACTCAGCAGATAATGATAATATAGAAGAGTTTACCTCTCCACTCAGCAGATAATAATAGAAATATAGAAGAGTTTACCTCTCCACTCAGGAGATAATAATAGAAATATAGAAGAGTTTACCTCTCCACTCAGCAGATAATAGAAATATAGAAGAGTTTACCTCTCCACTCAGCAGATAATAGAAATATAGAAGAGTTTACCTCTCCACTCAGCAGATAATAATAGAAATATAGAAGGGTTTACCTCTCCACTCAGCAGATAATGATAGAAATATAGAAGAGTTTACCTCTCCACTCAGCAGATAATAGAAATATAGAAGAGTTTACCTCTCCGCTCAGCAGATAATAATAGAGATATAGAAGAGTTTACCTCTCCACTCAGCATATAATAGAAATATAGAAGAGTTTACCTCTCCACTCAGCAGATAATAGAAATATAGAAGAGTTTACCTCTCCACTCAGGAGATAATAATAGAAATATAGAAGAGTTTACCTCTCCACTCAGCAGATAATAATAGAAATATAGAAGAGTTTACCTCTCCACTCAGGAGATAATAATAGAAATATAGAAGAGTTTACCTCTCCACTCAGCAGATAATAGAAATATAGAAGAGTTTACCTCTCCACTCAGCAGATAATAATAGAAATATAGAAGAGTTTACCTCTCCACTCAGCAGATAATAATAGAAATATAGAAGAGTTTACCTCTCCACTCAGCAGATAATAGAAATATAGAAGAGTTTACCTCTCCACTCAGCAGATAATAATAGAAATATAGAAGAGTTTACCTCTCCACTCAGCAGATAATAATAGAAATATAGAAGAGTTTACCTCTCCACTCAGCAGATAATAGAAATATAGAAGAGTTTACCTCTCCACTCAGCAGATAATAATAGAAATATAGAAGAGTTTACCTCTCCACTCAGCAGATAATAATAGAAATATAGAAGAGTTTACCTCTCCACTCAGCAGATAATAGAAATATAGAAGAGTTTACCTCTCCACTCAGCAGATAATAATAGAAATATAGAAGAGTTTACCTCTCCACTCAGGAGATAATAATAGAAATATAGAAGAGTTTACCTCTCCACTCAGCAGATAATAATAGAAATATAGAAGAGTTTACCTCTCCACTCAGGAGATAATAATAGAAATATAGAAGAGTTTACCTCTCCACTCAGCAGATAATAGAAATATAGAAGAGTTTACCTCTCCACTCAGCAGATAATAATAGAAATATAGAAGAGTTTACCTCTCCACTCAGCAGATAATAATAGAAATATAGAAGAGTTTACCTCTCCACTCAGCAGATAATAGAAATATAGAAGAGTTTACCTCTCCACTCAGCAGATAATAATAGAAATATAGAAGAGTTTACCTCTCCACTCAGCAGATAATAATAGAAATATAGAAGAGTTTACCTCTCCACTCAGGAGATAATAATAGAAATATAGAAGAGTTTACCTCTCCACTCAGCAGATAATGATAATATAGAAGAGTTTACCTCTCCACTCAGCAGATAATAATAGAAATATAGAAGAGTTTACCTCTCCACTCAGCAGATAATGATAGAAATATAGAAGAGTTTACCTCTCCGCTCAGCAGATAATAATAGAAATATAGAAGAGTTTACCTCTCCACTCAGCAGATAATAGAAATATAGAAGAGTTTACCTCTCCACTCAGCAGATAATAATAGAAATATAGAAGAGTTTACCTCTCCACTCAGCAGATAATAATAGAAATATAGAAGAGTTTACCTTTCCACTCAGCAGATAATAATAGAAATATAGAAGAGTTTACCTCTCCACTCAGCAGATAATAATAGAAATATAGAAGAGTTTACCTCTCCGCTCAGCAGATAATAATAGAAATATAGAAGAGTTTACCTCTCCACTTAGCAAATAATAATAGAAATATAGAAGAGTTTACCTCTCCGCTCAGCAGATAATAATAGAGATATAGAAGAGTTTACCTCTCCGCTCAGCAGATAATAGAAATATAGAAGAGTTTACCTCTCCACTCAGCAGATAATAGAAATATAGAAGAGTTTACCTCTCCACTCAGCAGATAATAGAAATATAGAAGAGTTTACCTCTCCACTCAGCAGATAATAATAGAAATATAGAAGAGTTTACCTCTCCGCTCAGCAGATAATGATAGAAATATAGAAGAGTTTACCTCTCCACTCAGCAGATAATAATAGAAATATAGAAGAGTTTACCTCTCCACTCAGCAGATAATAGAAATATAGAAGAGTTTACCTCTCCACTCAGCAGATAATAGAAATATAGAAGAGTTTACCTCTCCACTCAGCAGATGATAATAGAAATATAGAAGAGTTTACCTCTCCGCTCAGCAGATAATAATAGATATATAGAAGAGTTTACCTCTCCACTCAGCATATAATAATAGATATATAGAAGAGTTTACCTCTCCACTCAGCAGATAATAATAGATATATAGAAGAGTTTACCTCTCCACTCAGCAGATAATAGAAATATAGAAGAGTTTACCTCTCCACTCAGCAGATAATAGAAATATAGAAGAGTTTACCTCTCCACTCAGCAGATAATAATAGAAATATAGAAGAGTTTACCTCTCCGCTCAGCAGATAATGATAGAAATATAGAAGAGTTTACCTCTCCACTCAGCAGATAATAATAGAAATATAGAAGAGTTTACCTCTCCACTCAGCAGATAATAGAAATATAGAAGAGTTTACCTCTCCACTCAGCAGATAATAGAAATATAGAAGAGTTTACCTCTCCACTCAGCAGATAATAATAGAAATATAGAAGAGTTTACCTCTCCGCTCAGCAGATAATAATAGAAATATAGAAGAGTTTACCTCTCCACTCAGCATATAATAATAGATATATAGAAGAGTTTACCTCTCCACTCAGCAGATAATAATAGATATATAGAAGAGTTTACCTCTCCGCTCAGCAGATAATAGAAATATAGAAGAGTTTACCTCTCCGCTCAGCAGATAATGATAGAAATATAGAAGAGTTTACCTCTCCACTCAGCAGATAATAATAGAAATATAGAAGAGTTTACCTCTCCACTCAGCAGATAATAATAGAAATATAGAAGAGTTTACCTCTCCGCTCAGCAGATAATAGAAATATAGAAGAGTTTACCTCTCCACTCAGCAGATAATAGAAATATAGAAGAGTTTACCTCTCCACTCAGCAGATAATAGAAATATAGAAGAGTTTACCTCTCCGCTCAGCAGATAATAGAAATATAGAAGAGTTTACCTCTCCACTCAGCAGATAATAGAAATATAGAAGAGTTTACCTCTCCGCTCACCAGATAATAATAGATATATAGAAGAGTTTACCTCTCCACTCAGCAGATAATAATAGAAATATAGAAGAGTTTACCTCTCCACTCAGCAGATAATAATAGAAATATAGAAGAGTTTACCTCTCCACTCAGCAGATAATAATAGAAATATAGAAGAGTTTACCTCTCCGCTCAGCAGATAATAATAGATATATAGAAGAGTTTACCTGTCCACTCAGCAGATAATAGAAATATAGAAGAGTTTACCTCTCCACTCAGCAGATAATAATAGAAATATAGAAGAGTTTACCTCTCCACTCAGCAGATAATAATAGAAATATAGAAGAGTTTACCTCTCCACTCAGCAGATAATAGATATATAGAAGAGTTTACCTCTCCACTCAGCAGATAATAATAGAAATATAGAAGAGTTTACCTCTCCACTCAGCAGATAATGATAGAAATATAGAAGAGTTTACCTCTCCACTCAGCAGATAATAGAAATATAGAAGAGTTTACCTCTCCACTCAGCAGATAATAATAGAAATATAGAAGAGTTTACCTCTCCACTCAGCAGATAATAGAAATATAGAAGAGTTTACCTCTCCGCTCAGCAGATAATAATAGATATATAGAAGAGTTTACCTCTCCGCTCAGCAGATAATGATAGAAATATAGAAGAGTTTACCTCTCCACTCAGCAGATAATAGAAATATAGAAGAGTTTACCTCTCCACTCAGCAGATAATAATAGAAATATAGAAGAGTTTACCTCTCCACTCAGCAGATAATAATAGAAATATAGAAGAGTTTACCTCTCCACTCAGCAGATAATAATAGAGATATAGAAGAGTTTACCTCTCCACTCAGCAGATAATAGAAATATAGAAGAGTTTACCTCTCCACTCAGCAGATAATGATAGATATATAGAAGAGTTTACCTCTCCACTCAGCAGATAATAATAGAAATATAGAAGAGTTTACCTCTCCACTCAGCAGGTAATAATAGAAATATAGAAGAGTTTACCTCTCCACTCAGCAGATAATAATAGAAATATAGAAGAGTTTACCTCTCCACTCAGCAGATAATAATAGAAATATAGAAGAGTTTACCTCTCCACTCAGCAGATAATAGAAATATAGAAGAGTTTACCTCTCCGCTCAGCAGATAATGATAGAAATATAGAAGTGTTTACCTCTCCACTCAGCAGATAATAATAAAAATATAGAAGAGTTTACCTCTCCACTCAGCAGATAATAGAAATATAGAAGAGTTTACCTCTCCACTCAGCAGATAATAATAGAAATATAGAAGAGTTTACCTCTCCACTCAGCAGATAATAGATATATAGAAGAGTTTACCTCTCCACTCAACAGATAATAGAAATATAGAAGAGTTTACCTCTCCACTCAGCAGATAATAATAGAAATATAGAAGAGTTTACCTCTCCACTCAGCAGATAATAGAAATATAGAAGAGTTTACCTCTCCACTCAGCAGATAATAGAAATATAGAAGAGTTTACCTCTCCACTCAGCAGATAATAATAGAAATATAGAAGAGTTTACCTCTCCACTCAGCAGATAATAATAGAAATATAGAAGAGTTTACCTCTCCGCTCAGCAGATAATAATAGATATATAGAAGAGTTTACCTGTCCACTCAGCAGATAATAGAAATATAGAAGAGTTTACCTCTCCACTCAGCAGATAATAATAGAAATATAGAAGAGTTTACCTCTCCACTCAGCAGATAATAATAGAAATATAGAAGAGTTTACCTCTCCACTCAGCAGATAATAGATATATAGAAGAGTTTACCTCTCCACTCAGCAGATAATAATAGAAATATAGAAGAGTTTACCTCTCCACTCAGCAGATAATGATAGAAATATAGAAGAGTTTACCTCTCCACTCAGCAGATAATAGAAATATAGAAGAGTTTACCTCTCCACTCAGCAGATAATAATAGAAATATAGAAGAGTTTACCTCTCCACTCAGCAGATAATAGAAATATAGAAGAGTTTACCTCTCCGCTCAGCAGATAATAATAGATATATAGAAGAGTTTACCTCTCCGCTCAGCAGATAATGATAGAAATATAGAAGAGTTTACCTCTCCACTCAGCAGATAATAGAAATATAGAAGAGTTTACCTCTCCACTCAGCAGATAATAATAGAAATATAGAAGAGTTTACCTCTCCACTCAGCAGATAATAATAGAAATATAGAAGAGTTTACCTCTCCACTCAGCAGATAATAATAGAGATATAGAAGAGTTTACCTCTCCACTCAGCAGATAATAGAAATATAGAAGAGTTTACCTCTCCACTCAGCAGATAATAATAGATATATAGAAGAGTTTACCTCTCCACTCAGCAGATAATAGATATATAGAAGAGTTTACCTCTCCACTCAGCAGATAATGATAGAAATATAGAAGAGTTTACCTCTCCACTTAGCAGATAATAATAGAAATATAGAAGAGTTTACCTCTCCACTCAGCAGATAATAATAGTAATATAGAAGAGTTTACCTCTCCACTCAGCAGATAATAGAAATATAGAAGAGTTTACCTCTCCGCTCAGCAGATAATGATAGAAATATAGAAGAGTTTACCTCTCCACTCAGCAGATAATAGAAATATAGAAGAGTTTACCTCTCCACTCAGCAGATAATGATAGAAATATAGAAGAGTTTACCTCTCCACTCAGCAGATAATAATAGAAATATAGAAGAGTTTACCTCTCCACTCAGCAGATAATAATAGAAATATAGAAGAGTTTACCTTTCCACTCAGCAGATAATAATAGAAATATAGAAGAGTTTACCTCTCCACTCAGCAGATAATAATAGAAATATAGAAGAGTTTACCTCTCCGCTCAGCAGATAATAATAGAAATATAGAAGAGTTTACCTCTCCACTTAGCAAATAATAATAGAAATATAGAAGAGTTTACCTCTCCGCTCAGCAGATAATAATAGAGATATAGAAGAGTTTACCTCTCCGCTCAGCAGATAATAGAAATATAGAAGAGTTTACCTCTCCACTCAGCAGATAATAGAAATATAGAAGAGTTTACCTCTCCACTCAGCAGATAATAGAAATATAGAAGAGTTTACCTCTCCACTCAGCAGATAATAATAGAAATATAGAAGAGTTTACCTCTCCGCTCAGCAGATAATGATAGAAATATAGAAGAGTTTACCTCTCCACTCAGCAGATAATAATAGAAATATAGAAGAGTTTACCTCTCCACTCAGCAGATAATAGAAATATAGAAGAGTTTACCTCTCCACTCAGCAGATAATAGAAATATAGAAGAGTTTACCTCTCCACTCAGCAGATGATAATAGAAATATAGAAGAGTTTACCTCTCCGCTCAGCAGATAATAATAGATATATAGAAGAGTTTACCTCTCCACTCAGCATATAATAATAGATATATAGAAGAGTTTACCTCTCCACTCAGCAGATAATAATAGATATATAGAAGAGTTTACCTCTCCACTCAGCAGATAATAGAAATATAGAAGAGTTTACCTCTCCACTCAGCAGATAATAGAAATATAGAAGAGTTTACCTCTCCACTCAGCAGATAATAATAGAAATATAGAAGAGTTTACCTCTCCGCTCAGCAGATAATGATAGAAATATAGAAGAGTTTACCTCTCCACTCAGCAGATAATAATAGAAATATAGAAGAGTTTACCTCTCCACTCAGCAGATAATAGAAATATAGAAGAGTTTACCTCTCCACTCAGCAGATAATAGAAATATAGAAGAGTTTACCTCTCCACTCAGCAGATAATAATAGAAATATAGAAGAGTTTACCTCTCCGCTCAGCAGATAATAATAGAAATATAGAAGAGTTTACCTCTCCACTCAGCATATAATAATAGATATATAGAAGAGTTTACCTCTCCACTCAGCAGATAATAATAGATATATAGAAGAGTTTACCTCTCCGCTCAGCAGATAATAGAAATATAGAAGAGTTTACCTCTCCGCTCAGCAGATAATGATAGAAATATAGAAGAGTTTACCTCTCCACTCAGCAGATAATAATAGAAATATAGAAGAGTTTACCTCTCCACTCAGCAGATAATAATAGAAATATAGAAGAGTTTACCTCTCCACTCAGCAGATAATAGAAATATAGAAGAGTTTACCTCTCCACTCAGCAGATAATAATAGAAATATAGAAGAGTTTACCTCTCCACTCAGCAGATAATAATAGAAATATAGAAGAGTTTACCTCTCCACTCAGCAGATAATAGAAATATAGAAGAGTTTACCTCTCCACTCAGCAGATAATAATAGATATATAGAAGAGTTTACCTCTCCACTCAGCAGATAATAGATATATAGAAGAGTTTACCTCTCCACTAAGCAGATAATAATAGAAATATAGAAGAGTTTACCTCTCCACTCAGCAGATAATAATAGATATATAGAAGAGTTTACCTCTCCACTCAGCAGATAATAATAGAAATATAGAAGAGTTTACCTCTCCACTCAGCAGATAATAGATATATAGAAGAGTTTACCTCTCCACTCAGCAGATAATAATAGATATATAGAAGAGTTTACCTCTCCACTCAGCAGATAATAATAGAAATATAGAAGAGTTTACCTCTCCACTCAGCAGGTAATAATAGAAATATAGAAGAGTTTACCTCTCCACTCAGCAGATAATAATAGAAATATAGAAGAGTTTACCTCTCCACTCAGCAGATAATAGATATATAGAAGAGTTTACCTCTCCGCTCAGCAGATGATAGAAATATAGAAGAGTTTACCTCTCCACTCAGCAGATAATAATAGAAATATAGAAGAGTTTACCTCTCCACTCAGCAGATAATACTAGAAATATAGAAGAGTTTACCTCTCCACTCAGCAGATAATAATGGAAATATAGAAGAGTTTACCTCTCCGCTCAGCAGATAATAGAAATATAGAAGAGTTTACCTCTCCGCTCAGCAGATAATGATAGAAATATAGAAGAGTTTACCTCTCCACTCAGCAGATAATAGATATATAGAAGAGTTTACCTCTCCACTCAGCAGATAATAAAAATATAGAAGAGTTTACCTCTCCACTCAGCAGATAATAGAAATATAGAAGAGTTTACCTCTCCACTCAGCAGATAATAATAGAAATATAGAAGAGTTTACCTCTCCGCTCAGCAGATAATAATAGAAATATAGAAGAGTTTACCTCTCCACTCAGCAGATAATAGAAATATAGAAGAGTTTACCTCTCCGCTCAGCAGATAATGATATATAGAAGAGTTTACCTCTCCACTCAGCAGATAATGATATATAGAAGAGTTTACCTCTCCACTCAGCAGATAATGATAGAAATATAGAAGAGTTTACCTCTCCACTCAGCAGATAATAGAAATATAGAAGAGTATACCTCTCCACTCAGCAGATAATGATAGATATATAGAAGAGTTTACCTCTCCACTCAGCAGATAATAATAGAAATATAGAAGAGTTTACCTCTCCACTCAGCAGATAATAGAAATATAGAAGAGTTTACCTCTCCACTCAGCAGATAATAATAGAAATATAGAAGAGTTTACCTCTCCACTCAGCAGATAATAATAGAAATATAGAAGAGTTTACCTCTCCACTCAGCAGATAATAGAAATATAGAAGAGTTTACCTCTCCACTCAGCAGATAATAATATAAATATAGAAGAGTTTACCTCTCCACTCAGCAGATAATAATATAAATATAGAAGAGTTTACCTCTTCACTCAGCAGATAATAATATAAATATAGAAGAGTTTACCTCTCCACTCAGCAGATAATAGAAATATAGAAGAGTTTACCTCTCCACTCAGCAGATAATAATAGAAATATAGAAGAGTTTACCTCTCCGCTCAGCAGATAATAATATAAATATAGAAGAGTTTACCTCTCCACTCAGCAGATAATAGAAATATAGAAGAGTTTACCTCTCCACTCAGCAGATAATAATAGAAATATAGAAGAGTTTACCTCTCCACTCAGCAGATAATAATAGAAATATAGAAGAGTTTACCTCTCCACTCAGCAGATAATGATAGAAATATAGAAGAGTTTACCTCTCCACTCAGCATATAATAATAGAAATATAGAAGAGTTTACCTCTCCACTCAGCAAATAATAATAGAAATATAGAAGAGTTTACCTCTCCACTCAGCAGATAATAATAGAAATATAGAAGAGTTTACCTCTCCACTCAGCAGATAATAATAGAAATATAGAAGAGTTTACCTCTCCACTCAGGAGATAATAATAGAAATATAGAAGAGTTTACCTCTCCACTCAGCAGATAATGATAATATAGAAGAGTTTACCTCTCCACTCAGCAGATAATAATAGAAATATAGAAGAGTTTACCTCTCCACTCAGGAGATAATAATAGAAATATAGAAGAGTTTACCTCTCCACTCAGCAGATAATAGAAATATAGAAGAGTTTACCTCTCCACTCAGCAGATAATAGAAATATAGAAGAGTTTACCTCTCCACTCAGCAGATAATAATAGAAATATAGAAGGGTTTACCTCTCCACTCAGCAGATAATGATAGAAATATAGAAGAGTTTACCTCTCCACTCAGCAGATAATAGAAATATAGAAGAGTTTACCTCTCCGCTCAGCAGATAATAATAGAGATATAGAAGAGTTTACCTCTCCACTCAGCATATAATAGAAATATAGAAGAGTTTACCTCTCCACTCAGCAGATAATAGAAATATAGAAGAGTTTACCTCTCCACTCAGGAGATAATAATAGAAATATAGAAGAGTTTACCTCTCCACTCAGCAGATAATAATAGAAATATAGAAGAGTTTACCTCTCCACTCAGGAGATAATAATAGAAATATAGAAGAGTTTACCTCTCCACTCAGCAGATAATAGAAATATAGAAGAGTTTACCTCTCCACTCAGCAGATAATAATAGAAATATAGAAGAGTTTACCTCTCCACTCAGCAGATAATAATAGAAATATAGAAGAGTTTACCTCTCCACTCAGCAGATAATAGAAATATAGAAGAGTTTACCTCTCCACTCAGCAGATAATAATAGAAATATAGAAGAGTTTACCTCTCCACTCAGCAGATAATAATAGAAATATAGAAGAGTTTACCTCTCCACTCAGCAGATAATAGAAATATAGAAGAGTTTACCTCTCCACTCAGCAGATAATAATAGAAATATAGAAGAGTTTACCTCTCCACTCAGCAGATAATAATAGAAATATAGAAGAGTTTACCTCTCCACTCAGCAGATAATAGAAATATAGAAGAGTTTACCTCTCCACTCAGCAGATAATAATAGAAATATAGAAGAGTTTACCTCTCCACTCAGGAGATAATAATAGAAATATAGAAGAGTTTACCTCTCCACTCAGCAGATAATAATAGAAATATAGAAGAGTTTACCTCTCCACTCAGGAGATAATAATAGAAATATAGAAGAGTTTACCTCTCCACTCAGCAGATAATAGAAATATAGAAGAGTTTACCTCTCCACTCAGCAGATAATAATAGAAATATAGAAGAGTTTACCTCTCCACTCAGCAGATAATAATAGAAATATAGAAGAGTTTACCTCTCCACTCAGCAGATAATAGAAATATAGAAGAGTTTACCTCTCCACTCAGCAGATAATAATAGAAATATAGAAGAGTTTACCTCTCCACTCAGCAGATAATAATAGAAATATAGAAGAGTTTACCTCTCCACTCAGGAGATAATAATAGAAATATAGAAGAGTTTACCTCTCCACTCAGCAGATAATGATAATATAGAAGAGTTTACCTCTCCACTCAGCAGATAATAATAGAAATATAGAAGAGTTTACCTCTCCACTCAGCAGATAATGATAGAAATATAGAAGAGTTTACCTCTCCGCTCAGCAGATAATAATAGAAATATAGAAGAGTTTACCTCTCCACTCAGCAGATAATAGAAATATAGAAGAGTTTACCTCTCCACTCAGCAGATAATAATAGAAATATAGAAGAGTTTACCTCTCCACTCAGCAGATAATAATAGAAATATAGAAGAGTTTACCTTTCCACTCAGCAGATAATAATAGAAATATAGAAGAGTTTACCTCTCCACTCAGCAGATAATAATAGAAATATAGAAGAGTTTACCTCTCCGCTCAGCAGATAATAATAGAAATATAGAAGAGTTTACCTCTCCACTTAGCAAATAATAATAGAAATATAGAAGAGTTTACCTCTCCGCTCAGCAGATAATAATAGAGATATAGAAGAGTTTACCTCTCCGCTCAGCAGATAATAGAAATATAGAAGAGTTTACCTCTCCACTCAGCAGATAATAGAAATATAGAAGAGTTTACCTCTCCACTCAGCAGATAATAGAAATATAGAAGAGTTTACCTCTCCACTCAGCAGATAATAATAGAAATATAGAAGAGTTTACCTCTCCGCTCAGCAGATAATGATAGAAATATAGAAGAGTTTACCTCTCCACTCAGCAGATAATAATAGAAATATAGAAGAGTTTACCTCTCCACTCAGCAGATAATAGAAATATAGAAGAGTTTACCTCTCCACTCAGCAGATAATAGAAATATAGAAGAGTTTACCTCTCCACTCAGCAGATGATAATAGAAATATAGAAGAGTTTACCTCTCCGCTCAGCAGATAATAATAGATATATAGAAGAGTTTACCTCTCCACTCAGCATATAATAATAGATATATAGAAGAGTTTACCTCTCCACTCAGCAGATAATAATAGATATATAGAAGAGTTTACCTCTCCACTCAGCAGATAATAGAAATATAGAAGAGTTTACCTCTCCACTCAGCAGATAATAGAAATATAGAAGAGTTTACCTCTCCACTCAGCAGATAATAATAGAAATATAGAAGAGTTTACCTCTCCGCTCAGCAGATAATGATAGAAATATAGAAGAGTTTACCTCTCCACTCAGCAGATAATAATAGAAATATAGAAGAGTTTACCTCTCCACTCAGCAGATAATAGAAATATAGAAGAGTTTACCTCTCCACTCAGCAGATAATAGAAATATAGAAGAGTTTACCTCTCCACTCAGCAGATAATAATAGAAATATAGAAGAGTTTACCTCTCCGCTCAGCAGATAATAATAGAAATATAGAAGAGTTTACCTCTCCACTCAGCATATAATAATAGATATATAGAAGAGTTTACCTCTCCACTCAGCAGATAATAATAGATATATAGAAGAGTTTACCTCTCCGCTCAGCAGATAATAGAAATATAGAAGAGTTTACCTCTCCGCTCAGCAGATAATGATAGAAATATAGAAGAGTTTACCTCTCCACTCAGCAGATAATAATAGAAATATAGAAGAGTTTACCTCTCCACTCAGCAGATAATAATAGAAATATAGAAGAGTTTACCTCTCCGCTCAGCAGATAATAGAAATATAGAAGAGTTTACCTCTCCACTCAGCAGATAATAGAAATATAGAAGAGTTTACCTCTCCACTCAGCAGATAATAGAAATATAGAAGAGTTTACCTCTCCGCTCAGCAGATAATAGAAATATAGAAGAGTTTACCTCTCCACTCAGCAGATAATAGAAATATAGAAGAGTTTACCTCTCCGCTCACCAGATAATAATAGATATATAGAAGAGTTTACCTCTCCACTCAGCAGATAATAATAGAAATATAGAAGAGTTTACCTCTCCACTCAGCAGATAATAATAGAAATATAGAAGAGTTTACCTCTCCACTCAGCAGATAATAATAGAAATATAGAAGAGTTTACCTCTCCGCTCAGCAGATAATAATAGATATATAGAAGAGTTTACCTGTCCACTCAGCAGATAATAGAAATATAGAAGAGTTTACCTCTCCACTCAGCAGATAATAATAGAAATATAGAAGAGTTTACCTCTCCACTCAGCAGATAATAATAGAAATATAGAAGAGTTTACCTCTCCACTCAGCAGATAATAGATATATAGAAGAGTTTACCTCTCCACTCAGCAGATAATAATAGAAATATAGAAGAGTTTACCTCTCCACTCAGCAGATAATGATAGAAATATAGAAGAGTTTACCTCTCCACTCAGCAGATAATAGAAATATAGAAGAGTTTACCTCTCCACTCAGCAGATAATAATAGAAATATAGAAGAGTTTACCTCTCCACTCAGCAGATAATAGAAATATAGAAGAGTTTACCTCTCCGCTCAGCAGATAATAATAGATATATAGAAGAGTTTACCTCTCCGCTCAGCAGATAATGATAGAAATATAGAAGAGTTTACCTCTCCACTCAGCAGATAATAGAAATATAGAAGAGTTTACCTCTCCACTCAGCAGATAATAATAGAAATATAGAAGAGTTTACCTCTCCACTCAGCAGATAATAATAGAAATATAGAAGAGTTTACCTCTCCACTCAGCAGATAATAATAGAGATATAGAAGAGTTTACCTCTCCACTCAGCAGATAATAGAAATATAGAAGAGTTTACCTCTCCACTCAGCAGATAATGATAGATATATAGAAGAGTTTACCTCTCCACTCAGCAGATAATAATAGAAATATAGAAGAGTTTACCTCTCCACTCAGCAGGTAATAATAGAAATATAGAAGAGTTTACCTCTCCACTCAGCAGATAATAATAGAAATATAGAAGAGTTTACCTCTCCACTCAGCAGATAATAATAGAAATATAGAAGAGTTTACCTCTCCACTCAGCAGATAATAGAAATATAGAAGAGTTTACCTCTCCGCTCAGCAGATAATGATAGAAATATAGAAGTGTTTACCTCTCCACTCAGCAGATAATAATAAAAATATAGAAGAGTTTACCTCTCCACTCAGCAGATAATAGAAATATAGAAGAGTTTACCTCTCCACTCAGCAGATAATAATAGAAATATAGAAGAGTTTACCTCTCCACTCAGCAGATAATAGATATATAGAAGAGTTTACCTCTCCACTCAACAGATAATAGAAATATAGAAGAGTTTACCTCTCCACTCAGCAGATAATAATAGAAATATAGAAGAGTTTACCTCTCCACTCAGCAGATAATAGAAATATAGAAGAGTTTACCTCTCCACTCAGCAGATAATAGAAATATAGAAGAGTTTACCTCTCCACTCAGCAGATAATAATAGAAATATAGAAGAGTTTACCTCTCCACTCAGCAGATAATAATAGAAATATAGAAGAGTTTACCTCTCCGCTCAGCAGATAATAATAGATATATAGAAGAGTTTACCTGTCCACTCAGCAGATAATAGAAATATAGAAGAGTTTACCTCTCCACTCAGCAGATAATAATAGAAATATAGAAGAGTTTACCTCTCCACTCAGCAGATAATAATAGAAATATAGAAGAGTTTACCTCTCCACTCAGCAGATAATAGATATATAGAAGAGTTTACCTCTCCACTCAGCAGATAATAATAGAAATATAGAAGAGTTTACCTCTCCACTCAGCAGATAATGATAGAAATATAGAAGAGTTTACCTCTCCACTCAGCAGATAATAGAAATATAGAAGAGTTTACCTCTCCACTCAGCAGATAATAATAGAAATATAGAAGAGTTTACCTCTCCACTCAGCAGATAATAGAAATATAGAAGAGTTTACCTCTCCGCTCAGCAGATAATAATAGATATATAGAAGAGTTTACCTCTCCGCTCAGCAGATAATGATAGAAATATAGAAGAGTTTACCTCTCCACTCAGCAGATAATAGAAATATAGAAGAGTTTACCTCTCCACTCAGCAGATAATAATAGAAATATAGAAGAGTTTACCTCTCCACTCAGCAGATAATAATAGAAATATAGAAGAGTTTACCTCTCCACTCAGCAGATAATAATAGAGATATAGAAGAGTTTACCTCTCCACTCAGCAGATAATAGAAATATAGAAGAGTTTACCTCTCCACTCAGCAGATAATAATAGATATATAGAAGAGTTTACCTCTCCACTCAGCAGATAATAGATATATAGAAGAGTTTACCTCTCCACTCAGCAGATAATGATAGAAATATAGAAGAGTTTACCTCTCCACTTAGCAGATAATAATAGAAATATAGAAGAGTTTACCTCTCCACTCAGCAGATAATAATAGTAATATAGAAGAGTTTACCTCTCCACTCAGCAGATAATAGAAATATAGAAGAGTTTACCTCTCCGCTCAGCAGATAATGATAGAAATATAGAAGAGTTTACCTCTCCACTCAGCAGATAATAGAAATATAGAAGAGTTTACCTCTCCACTCAGCAGATAATGATAGAAATATAGAAGAGTTTACCTCTCCACTCAGCAGATAATAGAAATATAGAAGAGTTTACCTCTCCACTCAGCAGATATGATAGAAATATAGAAGAGTTTACCTCTCCACTCAGAAGATAATAATAGAAATATAGAAGAGTTTACCTCTCCACTCAGCAGATAATAGAAATATAGAAGAGTTTAACTCTCCACTCAGGAGATAATAATAGAAATATAGAAGAGTTTACCTCTCCGCTCAGCAGATAATAATAGAAATATAGAAGAGTTTACCTCTCCACTCAGCAGATAATAATAGAAATATAGAAGAGTTTACCTCTCCACTCAGCAGATAATAGAAATATAGAAGAGTTTACCTCTCCACTCAGCAGATAATAGAAATATAGAAGAGTTTACCTCTCCACTCAGCAGATAATAATAGAAATATAGAAGAGTTTACCTCTCCGCTCAGCAGATAATAGAAATATAGAAGAGTTTACCTCTCCACTCAGCAGACAATAATATAAATATAGAAGAGTTTACCTCTCCGCTCAGCAGATAATAGAAATATAGAAGAGTTTACCTCTCCGCTCAGCAGATAATAATAGAAATATAGAAGAGTTTACCTCTCCACTCAGCAGATAATAGAAATATAGAAGAGTTTACCTCTCCACTCAGCAGATAATGACAGAAATATAGAAGAGTTTACCTCTCCACTCAGCAGATAATAATAGAAATATAGAAGAGTTTACCTCTCCACTCAGCAGATAATAATAGAAATATAGAAGAGTTTACCTCTCCACTCAGCAGATAATAATAGATATATAGAAGAGTTTACCTCTCCACTCAGCAGATAATAGATATATAGAAGAGTTTACCTCTCCACTAAGCAGATAATAATAGAAATATAGAAGAGTTTACCTCTCCACTCAGCAGATAATAATAGATATATAGAAGAGTTTACCTCTCCACTCAGCAGATAATAATAGAAATATAGAAGAGTTTACCTCTCCACTCAGCAGATAATAGATATATAGAAGAGTTTACCTCTCCACTCAGCAGATAATAATAGATATATAGAAGAGTTTACCTCTCCACTCAGCAGATAATAATAGAAATATAGAAGAGTTTACCTCTCCACTCAGCAGGTAATAATAGAAATATAGAAGAGTTTACCTCTCCACTCAGCAGATAATAATAGAAATATAGAAGAGTTTACCTCTCCACTCAGCAGATAATAGATATATAGAAGAGTTTACCTCTCCGCTCAGCAGATGATAGAAATATAGAAGAGTTTACCTCTCCACTCAGCAGATAATAATAGAAATATAGAAGAGTTTACCTCTCCACTCAGCAGATAATACTAGAAATATAGAAGAGTTTACCTCTCCACTCAGCAGATAATAATAGAAATATAGAAGAGTTTACCTCTCCGCTCAGCAGATAATAGAAATATAGAAGAGTTTACCTCTCCGCTCAGCAGATAATGATAGAAATATAGAAGAGTTTACCTCTCCACTCAGCAGATAATAGATATATAGAAGAGTTTACCTCTCCACTCAGCAGATAATAAAAATATAGAAGAGTTTACCTCTCCACTCAGCAGATAATAGAAATATAGAAGAGTTTACCTCTCCACTCAGCAGATAATAATAGAAATATAGAAGAGTTTACCTCTCCGCTCAGCAGATAATAATAGAAATATAGAAGAGTTTACCTCTCCACTCAGCAGATAATAGAAATATAGAAGAGTTTACCTCTCCGCTCAGCAGATAATGATATATAGAAGAGTTTACCTCTCCACTCAGCAGATAATGATATATAGAAGAGTTTACCTCTCCACTCAGCAGATAATGATAGAAATATAGAAGAGTTTACCTCTCCACTCAGCAGATAATAGAAATATAGAAGAGTATACCTCTCCACTCAGCAGATAATGATAGATATATAGAAGAGTTTACCTCTCCACTCAGCAGATAATAATAGAAATATAGAAGAGTTTACCTCTCCACTCAGCAGATAATAGAAATATAGAAGAGTTTACCTCTCCACTCAGCAGATAATAATAGAAATATAGAAGAGTTTACCTCTCCACTCAGCAGATAATAATAGAAATATAGAAGAGTTTACCTCTCCACTCAGCAGATAATAGAAATATAGAAGAGTTTACCTCTCCACTCAGCAGATAATAATAGATATATAGAAGAGTTTACCTCTCCACTCAGCAGATAATAGATATATAGAAGAGTTTACCTCTCCACTAAGCAGATAATAATAGAAATATAGAAGAGTTTACCTCTCCACTCAGCAGATAATAATAGATATATAGAAGAGTTTACCTCTCCACTCAGCAGATAATAATAGAAATATAGAAGAGTTTACCTCTCCACTCAGCAGATAATAGATATATAGAAGAGTTTACCTCTCCACTCAGCAGATAATAATAGATATATAGAAGAGTTTACCTCTCCACTCAGCAGATAATAATAGAAATATAGAAGAGTTTACCTCTCCACTCAGCAGGTAATAATAGAAATATAGAAGAGTTTACCTCTCCACTCAGCAGATAATAATAGAAATATAGAAGAGTTTACCTCTCCACTCAGCAGATAATAGATATATAGAAGAGTTTACCTCTCCGCTCAGCAGATGATAGAAATATAGAAGAGTTTACCTCTCCACTCAGCAGATAATAATAGAAATATAGAAGAGTTTACCTCTCCACTCAGCAGATAATACTAGAAATATAGAAGAGTTTACCTCTCCACTCAGCAGATAATAATGGAAATATAGAAGAGTTTACCTCTCCGCTCAGCAGATAATAGAAATATAGAAGAGTTTACCTCTCCGCTCAGCAGATAATGATAGAAATATAGAAGAGTTTACCTCTCCACTCAGCAGATAATAGATATATAGAAGAGTTTACCTCTCCACTCAGCAGATAATAAAAATATAGAAGAGTTTACCTCTCCACTCAGCAGATAATAGAAATATAGAAGAGTTTACCTCTCCACTCAGCAGATAATAATAGAAATATAGAAGAGTTTACCTCTCCGCTCAGCAGATAATAATAGAAATATAGAAGAGTTTACCTCTCCACTCAGCAGATAATAGAAATATAGAAGAGTTTACCTCTCCGCTCAGCAGATAATGATATATAGAAGAATTTACCTCTCCACTCAGCAGATAATGATATATAGAAGAGTTTACCTCTCCACTCAGCAGATAATGATAGAAATATAGAAGAGTTTACCTCTCCACTCAGCAGATAATAGAAATATAGAAGAGTATACCTCTCCACTCAGCAGATAATGATAGATATATAGAAGAGTTTACCTCTCCACTCAGCAGATAATAATAGAAATATAGAAGAGTTTACCTCTCCACTCAGCAGATAATAGAAATATAGAAGAGTTTACCTCTCCACTCAGCAGATAATAATAGAAATATAGAAGAGTTTACCTCTCCACTCAGCAGATAATAATAGAAATATAGAAGAGTTTACCTCTCCACTCAGCAGATAATAGAAATATAGAAGAGTTTACCTCTCCACTCAGCAGATAATAATATAAATATAGAAGAGTTTACCTCTCCACTCAGCAGATAATAATATAAATATAGAAGAGTTTACCTCTTCACTCAGCAGATAATAATATAAATATAGAAGAGTTTACCTCTCCACTCAGCAGATAATAGAAATATAGAAGAGTTTACCTCTCCACTCAGCAGATAATAATAGAAATATAGAAGAGTTTACCTCTCCGCTCAGCAGATAATAATATAAATATAGAAGAGTTTACCTCTCCACTCAGCAGATAATAGAAATATAGAAGAGTTTACCTCTCCACTCAGCAGATAATAATAGAAATATAGAAGAGTTTACCTCTCCACTCAGCAGATAATAATAGAAATATAGAAGAGTTTACCTCTCCACTCAGCAGATAATGATAGAAATATAGAAGAGTTTACCTCTCCACTCAGCATATAATAATAGAAATATAGAAGAGTTTACCTCTCCACTCAGCAAATAATAATAGAAATATAGAAGAGTTTACCTCTCCACTCAGCAGATAATAATAGAAATATAGAAGAGTTTACCTCTCCACTCAGCAGATAATAATAGAAATATAGAAGAGTTTACCTCTCCACTCAGGAGATAATAATAGAAATATAGAAGAGTTTACCTCTCCACTCAGCAGATAATGATAATATAGAAGAGTTTACCTCTCCACTCAGCAGATAATAATAGAAATATAGAAGAGTTTACCTCTCCACTCAGGAGATAATAATAGAAATATAGAAGAGTTTACCTCTCCACTCAGCAGATAATAGAAATATAGAAGAGTTTACCTCTCCACTCAGCAGATAATAGAAATATAGAAGAGTTTACCTCTCCACTCAGCAGATAATAATAGAAATATAGAAGGGTTTACCTCTCCACTCAGCAGATAATGATAGAAATATAGAAGAGTTTACCTCTCCACTCAGCAGATAATAGAAATATAGAAGAGTTTACCTCTCCGCTCAGCAGATAATAATAGAGATATAGAAGAGTTTACCTCTCCACTCAGCATATAATAGAAATATAGAAGAGTTTACCTCTCCACTCAGCAGATAATAGAAATATAGAAGAGTTTACCTCTCCACTCAGGAGATAATAATAGAAATATAGAAGAGTTTACCTCTCCACTCAGCAGATAATAATAGAAATATAGAAGAGTTTACCTCTCCACTCAGGAGATAATAATAGAAATATAGAAGAGTTTACCTCTCCACTCAGCAGATAATAGAAATATAGAAGAGTTTACCTCTCCACTCAGCAGATAATAATAGAAATATAGAAGAGTTTACCTCTCCACTCAGCAGATAATAATAGAAATATAGAAGAGTTTACCTCTCCACTCAGCAGATAATAGAAATATAGAAGAGTTTACCTCTCCACTCAGCAGATAATAATAGAAATATAGAAGAGTTTACCTCTCCACTCAGCAGATAATAATAGAAATATAGAAGAGTTTACCTCTCCACTCAGCAGATAATAGAAATATAGAAGAGTTTACCTCTCCACTCAGCAGATAATAATAGAAATATAGAAGAGTTTACCTCTCCACTCAGCAGATAATAATAGAAATATAGAAGAGTTTACCTCTCCACTCAGCAGATAATAGAAATATAGAAGAGTTTACCTCTCCACTCAGCAGATAATAATAGAAATATAGAAGAGTTTACCTCTCCACTCAGGAGATAATAATAGAAATATAGAAGAGTTTACCTCTCCACTCAGCAGATAATAATAGAAATATAGAAGAGTTTACCTCTCCACTCAGGAGATAATAATAGAAATATAGAAGAGTTTACCTCTCCACTCAGCAGATAATAGAAATATAGAAGAGTTTACCTCTCCACTCAGCAGATAATAATAGAAATATAGAAGAGTTTACCTCTCCACTCAGCAGATAATAATAGAAATATAGAAGAGTTTACCTCTCCACTCAGCAGATAATAGAAATATAGAAGAGTTTACCTCTCCACTCAGCAGATAATAATAGAAATATAGAAGAGTTTACCTCTCCACTCAGCAGATAATAATAGAAATATAGAAGAGTTTACCTCTCCACTCAGGAGATAATAATAGAAATATAGAAGAGTTTACCTCTCCACTCAGCAGATAATGATAATATAGAAGAGTTTACCTCTCCACTCAGCAGATAATAATAGAAATATAGAAGAGTTTACCTCTCCACTCAGCAGATAATGATAGAAATATAGAAGAGTTTACCTCTCCGCTCAGCAGATAATAATAGAAATATAGAAGAGTTTACCTCTCCACTCAGCAGATAATAGAAATATAGAAGAGTTTACCTCTCCACTCAGCAGATAATAATAGAAATATAGAAGAGTTTACCTCTCCACTCAGCAGATAATAATAGAAATATAGAAGAGTTTACCTTTCCACTCAGCAGATAATAATAGAAATATAGAAGAGTTTACCTCTCCACTCAGCAGATAATAATAGAAATATAGAAGAGTTTACCTCTCCGCTCAGCAGATAATAATAGAAATATAGAAGAGTTTACCTCTCCACTTAGCAAATAATAATAGAAATATAGAAGAGTTTACCTCTCCGCTCAGCAGATAATAATAGAGATATAGAAGAGTTTACCTCTCCGCTCAGCAGATAATAGAAATATAGAAGAGTTTACCTCTCCACTCAGCAGATAATAGAAATATAGAAGAGTTTACCTCTCCACTCAGCAGATAATAGAAATATAGAAGAGTTTACCTCTCCACTCAGCAGATAATAATAGAAATATAGAAGAGTTTACCTCTCCGCTCAGCAGATAATGATAGAAATATAGAAGAGTTTACCTCTCCACTCAGCAGATAATAATAGAAATATAGAAGAGTTTACCTCTCCACTCAGCAGATAATAGAAATATAGAAGAGTTTACCTCTCCACTCAGCAGATAATAGAAATATAGAAGAGTTTACCTCTCCACTCAGCAGATGATAATAGAAATATAGAAGAGTTTACCTCTCCGCTCAGCAGATAATAATAGATATATAGAAGAGTTTACCTCTCCACTCAGCATATAATAATAGATATATAGAAGAGTTTACCTCTCCACTCAGCAGATAATAATAGATATATAGAAGAGTTTACCTCTCCACTCAGCAGATAATAGAAATATAGAAGAGTTTACCTCTCCACTCAGCAGATAATAGAAATATAGAAGAGTTTACCTCTCCACTCAGCAGATAATAATAGAAATATAGAAGAGTTTACCTCTCCGCTCAGCAGATAATGATAGAAATATAGAAGAGTTTACCTCTCCACTCAGCAGATAATAATAGAAATATAGAAGAGTTTACCTCTCCACTCAGCAGATAATAGAAATATAGAAGAGTTTACCTCTCCACTCAGCAGATAATAGAAATATAGAAGAGTTTACCTCTCCACTCAGCAGATAATAATAGAAATATAGAAGAGTTTACCTCTCCGCTCAGCAGATAATAATAGAAATATAGAAGAGTTTACCTCTCCACTCAGCATATAATAATAGATATATAGAAGAGTTTACCTCTCCACTCAGCAGATAATAATAGATATATAGAAGAGTTTACCTCTCCGCTCAGCAGATAATAGAAATATAGAAGAGTTTACCTCTCCGCTCAGCAGATAATGATAGAAATATAGAAGAGTTTACCTCTCCACTCAGCAGATAATAATAGAAATATAGAAGAGTTTACCTCTCCACTCAGCAGATAATAATAGAAATATAGAAGAGTTTACCTCTCCGCTCAGCAGATAATAGAAATATAGAAGAGTTTACCTCTCCACTCAGCAGATAATAGAAATATAGAAGAGTTTACCTCTCCACTCAGCAGATAATAGAAATATAGAAGAGTTTACCTCTCCGCTCAGCAGATAATAGAAATATAGAAGAGTTTACCTCTCCACTCAGCAGATAATAGAAATATAGAAGAGTTTACCTCTCCGCTCACCAGATAATAATAGATATATAGAAGAGTTTACCTCTCCACTCAGCAGATAATAATAGAAATATAGAAGAGTTTACCTCTCCACTCAGCAGATAATAATAGAAATATAGAAGAGTTTACCTCTCCACACAGCAGATAATAGAAATATAGAAGAGTTTACCTCTCCACTCAGCAGATAATGATAGAAATATAGAAGAGTTTACCTCTCCGCTCAGCAGATAATAATAGAAATATAGAAGAGTTTACCTCTCCACTCAGCAGATAATAATAGATATATAGAAGAGTTTACCTCTCCACTCAGATAATAGAAATATAGAAGAGTTTACCTCTCCACTCAGCAGATAATAATAGAAATATAGAAGAGTTTACCTCTCCACTCAGCAGATAATAATAGAAATATAGAAGAGTTTACCTCTCCACTCAGCAGATAATAGAAATATAGAAGAGTTTACCTCTCCACTCAGCAGATAATAATAGAAATATAGAAGAGTTTACCTCTCCGCTCAGCAGATAATAATAGAAATATAGAAGAGTTTACCTCTTCACTCAGCAGATGATAGAAATATAGAAGAGTTTACCTCTCCGCTCAGCAGATAATAATAGAAATATAGAAGAGTTTACCTCTCCACTCAGCAGATAATAATAGAAATATAGAAGAGTTTACCTCTCCACTCAGGAGATAATAATAGAAATATAGAAGAGTTTACCTCTCCACTCAGCAGATAATGATAATATAGAAGAGTTTACCTCTCCACTCAGCAGATAATAATAGAAATATAGAAGAGTTTACCTCTCCACTCAGCAGATAATAATAGAAATATAGAAGAGTTTACCTCTCCGCTCAGCAGATAATAATAGAAATATAGAAGAGTTTACCTCTCCACTCAGCAGATAATAATAGAAATATAGAAGAGTTTACCTCTCCACTCAGGAGATAATAATAGAAATATAGAAGAGTTTACCTCTCCACTCAGCAGATAATAATAGATATATAGAAGAGTTTACCTCTCCACTCAGCAGATAATAATAGAAATATAGAAGAGTTTACCTCTCCACTCAGCAGATAATAATAGAAATATAGAAGAGTTTACCTCTCCACTCAGCAGATAATAATAGAAATATAGAAGAGTTTACCTCTCCACTCAGCAGATAATAATAGAAATATAGAAGAGTTTACCTCTCCGCTCAGCAGATAATAATAGAAATATAGAAGAGTTTACCTCTCCACTCAGCAGATAATAATAGATATATAGAGGAGTTTACCTCTCCACTCAGCAGATAATAATAGAAATATAGAAGAGTTTACCTCTCCCCTCAGCAGATAATGATAATATAGAAGAGTTTACCTCTCCACTCAGCAGATAATAATAGAAATATAGAAGAGTTTACCTCTCCACTCAGCAGATAATAGAAATATAGAAGAGTTTACCTCTCCACTCAGCAGATAATAATAGAAATATAGAAGAGTTTACCTCTCCGCTCAGCAGATAATAATAGAAATATAGAAGAGTTTACCTCTTCACTCAGCAGATAATGATAGAAATATAGAAGAGTTTACCTCTTCACTCAGCAGATAATGATAGAAATATAGAAGAGTTTACCTCTCCACTCAGCAGATAATAATAGAAATATAGAAGAGTTTACCTCTCCACTCAGCAGATAATGATAATATAGAAGAGTTTACCTCTCCACTCAGCAGATAATAATAGAAATATAGAAGAGTTTACCTCTCCACTCAGCAGATAATAGAAATATAGAAGAGTTTACCTCTCCACTCAGCAGATAATAATAGAAATATAGAAGAGTTTACCTCTCCGCTCAGCAGATAATAATAGAAATATAGAAGAGTTTACCTCTTCACTCAGCAGATAATGATAGAAATATAGAAGAGTTTACCTCTTCACTCAGCAGATAATGATAGAAATATAGAAGAGTTTACCTCTCCACTCAGCAGATAATAATAGAAATATAGAAGAGTTTACCTCTCCACTCAGCAGATAATGATAGAAATATAGAAGAGTTTACCTCTCCACTCAGCAGATAATAATAGAAATATAGAAGAGTTTACCTCTCCACTCAGCAGATAATGATAGAAATATAGAAGAGTTTACCTCTCCACTCAGCAGATAATGATAATATAGAAGAGTTTACCTCTCCACTCAGCAGATAATAATAGAAATATAGAAGAGTTTACCTCTCCACTCAGCAGATAATAGAAATATAGAAGAGTTTACCTCTCCACTCAGCAGATAATAATAGAAATATAGAAGAGTTTACCTCTCCGCTCAGCAGATAATAATAGAAATATAGAAGAGTTTACCTCTTCACTCAGCAGATAATGATAGAAATATAGAAGAGTTTACCTCTTCACTCAGCAGATAATGATAGAAATATAGAAGAGTTTACCTCTCCACTCAGCAGATAATAATAGAAATATAGAAGAGTTTACCTCTCCACTCAGCAGATAATAATAGAAATATAGAAGAGTTTACCTCTCCACTCAGCAGATAATAATAGAAATATAGAAGAGTTTACCTCTCCGCTCAGCAGATAATAATAGAAATATAGAAGAGTTTACCTCTCCGCTCAGCAGATAATAATAGAAATATAGAAGAGTTTACCTCTTCACTCAGCAGATAATGATAGAAATATAGAAGAGTTTACCTCTTCACTCAGCAGATAATGATAGAAATATAGAAGAGTTTACCTCTCCACTCAGCAGATAATAATAGAAATATAGAAGAGTTTACCTCTCCACTCAGCAGATAATGATAGAAATATAGAAGAGTTTACCTCTCCACTCAGCAGATAATGATAGAAATATAGAAGAGTTTACCTCTCCACTCAGCAGATAATAATAGAAATATAGAAGAGTTTACCTCTCCACTCAGCAGATAATAGAAATATAGAAGAGTTTACCTCTCCACTCAGCAGATAATGATAGAAATATAGAAGAGTTTACCTCTCCACTCAGCAGATAATGATAGAAATATAGAAGAGTCTACCTCTCCACTCAGCAGATAATAGAAATATAGAAGAGTTTACCTCTCCACTCAGGAGATAATAATAGAAATATAGAAGAGTTTACCTCTCCACTCAGCAGATAATAATAGAAATATAGAAGAGTTTACCTCTCCACTCAGGAGATAATAATAGAAATATAGAAGAGTTTACCTCTCCACTCAGCAGATAATGATAGAAATATAGAAGAGTTTACCTCTCCACTCAGCAGATAATAATAGAAATATAGAAGAGTTTACCTCTCCACTCAGCAGATAATAATAGAAATATAGAAGAGTTTACCTCTCCACTCAGCAGATAATGATAGAAATATAGAAGAGTTTACCTCTCCACTCAGCAGATAATGATAGAAATATAGAAGAGTTTACCTCTCCACTCAGCAGATAATAATAGATATATAGAAGAGTTTACCTCTCCACTCAGCAGATAATAGAAATATAGAAGAGTTTACCTCTCCACTCAGGAGATAATAATAGAAATATAGAAGAGTTTACCTCTCCACTCAGCAGATAATAATAGATATATAGAAGAGTTTACCTCTCCACTCAGGAGATAATAATAGAAATATAGAAGAGTTTACCTCTCCACTCAGCAGATAATGATAGAAATATAGAAGAGTTTACCTCTCCACTCAGCAGATAATAATAGAAATATAGAAGAGTTTACCTCTCCACTCAGCAGATAATAATAGATATATAGAAGAGTTTACCTCTCCACTCAGCAGATAATGATAGAAATATAGAAGAGTTTACCTCTCCACTCAGCAGATAATAGAAATATAGAAGAGTTTACCTCTCCACTCAGGAGATAATAATAGAAATATAGAAGAGTTTACCTCTCCACTCAGCAGATAATAATAGAAATATAGAAGAGTTTACCTCTCCACTCAGCAGATAATGATAGAAATATAGAAGAGTTTACCTCTCCACTCAGCAGATAATAGAAATATAGAAGAGTTTACCTCTCCACTCAGGAGATAATAATAGAAATATAGAAGAGTTTACCTCTCCACTCAGCAGATAATAATAGAAATATAGAAGAGTTTACCTCTCCACTCAGCAGATAATAGAAATATAGAAGAGTTTACCTCTCCACTCAGCAGATAATGATAGAAATATAGAAGAGTTTACCTCTCCACTCAGCAGATAATGATAGAAATATAGAAGAGTTTACCTCTCCACTCAGCAGATAATAGAAATATAGAAGAGTTTACCTCTCCACTCAGGAGATAATAATAGAAATATAGAAGAGTTTACCTCTCCACTCAGCAGATAATGATAGAAATATAGAAGAGTTTACCTCTCCACTCAGCAGATAATAATAGAAATATAGAAGAGTTTACCTCTCCACTCAGCAGATAATAATAGATATATAGAAGAGTTTACCTCTCCACTCAGCAGATAATGATAGAAATATAGAAGAGTTTACCTCTCCACTCAGCAGATAATAGAAATATAGAAGAGTTTACCTCTCCACTCAGGAGATAATAATAGAAATATAGAAGAGTTTACCTCTCCACTCAGCAGATAATGATAGAAATATAGAAGAGTTTACCTCTCCGCTCAGCAGATAATAATAGAAATATAGAAGAGTTTACCTCTCCACTCAGCAGATAATAATAGATGTATAGAAGAGTTTACCTCTCCACTCAGCAGATAATAATAGAAATATAGAAGAGTTTACCTCTCCACTCAGCAGATAATAATAGAAATATAGAAGAGTTTACCTCTCCACTCAGCAGATAATAATAGAAATATAGAAGAGTTTATCTCTCCGCTCAGCAGATAATGATAGAAATATAGAAGAGTTTACCTCTCCACTCAGCAGATAATAGATATATAGAAGAGTTTACCTCTCCGCTCAGCAGATAATGATAGATATATAGAAGAGTTTACCTCTCCACTCAGCAGATAATAATAGAAATATAGAAGAGTTTACCTCTCCACTCAGCAGATAATAGATATATAGAAGAGTTTACCTCTCCACTCAGGAGATAATAATAGAAATATAGAAGAGTTTACCTCTCCACTCAGCAGATAATAATAGAAATATAGAAGAGTTTACCTCTCCGCTCAGCAGATAATAATAGAAATATAGAAGAGTTTACCTCTCCGCTCAGCAGATAATAATAGAAATATAGAAGAGTTTACCTCTCCACTCACCAGATAATGATAGAAATATAGAAGAGTTTACCTCTCCGCTCAGCAGATAATAATAGAAATATAGAAGAGTTTACCTCTCCACTCAGGAGATAATAATAGAAATATAGAAGAGTTTACCTCTCCACTCAGCAGATAATAGAAATATAGAAGAGTTTACCTCTCCGTTCAGCAGATAATAATAGAAATATAGAAGAGTTTACCTCTCCGCTCAGCAGATAATAATAGAATTATAGAAGAGTTTACCTCTCCACTCAGCAGATAATAATAGATATATAGAAGAGTTTACCTCTCCACTCAGCAGATAATGATAGAAATATAGAAGAGTTTACCTCTCCGCTCAGCAGATAATAATAGAAATATAGAAGAGTTTACCTCTCCGCTCAGCAGATAATAATAGAAATATAGAAGAGTTTACCTCTCCACTCAGCAGATAATGATAGAAATATAGAAGAGTTTACCTCTCCACTCAGCAGATAATAGAAATATAGAAGAGTTTACCTCTCCGCTCAGCAGATAATAATAGAAATATAGAAGAGTTTACCTCTCCACTCAGCAGATAATAGAAATATAGAAGAGTTTACCTCTCCGCTCAGCAGATAATAATAGAAATATAGAAGAGTTTACCTCTCCGCTCAGCAGATAATAATAGAAATATAGAAGAGTTTACCTCTCCACTCAGCAGATAATAATAGAAATATAGAAGAGTTTACCTCTCCACTCAGCAGATAATAGAAATATAGAAGAGTTTACCTCTCCACTCAGCAGATAATAATAGAATTATAGAAGAGTTTACCTCTCCACTCAGCAGATAATGATAGAAATATAGAAGAGTTTACCTCTCCACTCAGCAGATAATAATAGATATATAGAAGAGTTTACCTCTCCACTCAGCAGATAATGATAGAAATATAGAAGAGTTTACCTCTCCACTCAGCAGATAATAATAGAAATATAGAAGAGTTTACCTCTCCACTCAGCAGATAATAGAAATATAGAAGAGTTTACCTCTCCACTCAGCAGATAATAATAGATATATAGAAGAGTTTACCTCTCCACTCAGCAGATAATAATAGATATATAGAACAGTTTACCTCTCCACTCAGCAGATAATGATAGAAATATACAAGAGTTTACCTCTCCGCTCAGCAGATAATAATAGAAATATAGAAGAGTTTACCTCTCCACTCAGCAGATAATAATAGAAATATAGAAGAGTTTACCTCTCCGCTCAGCAGATAATAATAGAAATATAGAAGAGTTTACCTCTCTACTCAGCAGATAATAATAGAAATATAGAAGAGTTTACCTCTCCACTCAGCAGATAATAGAAATATAGAAGAGTTTACCTCTCCACTCAGCAGATAATAATAGAAATATAGAAGAGTTTACCTCTCCACTCAGCAGATAATAATAGAAATATAGAAGAGTTTACCTCTCCACTCAGCAGATAATAGAAATATAGAAGAGTTTACCTCTCCACTCAGCAGATAATAATAGAAATATAGAAGAGTTTACCTCTCCACTCAGCAGATAATAATAGAAATATAGAAGAGTTTACCTCTCCACTCAGCAGATAATAGAAATATAGAAGAGTTTACCTCTCCACTCAGCAGATAATAATAGAATTATAGAAGAGTTTACCTCTCCACTCAGCAGATAATAATAGAAATATAGAAGAGTTTACCTGTCCACTCAGCAGATAATAATAGAAATATAGAAGAGTTTACCTCTCCACTCAGCAGATAATGATAGAGATATAGAAGAGTTTACCTCTCCACTCAGCAGATAATAATAGATATATAGAAGAGTTTACCTCTCCACTCAGCAGATAATAGAAATATAGAAGAGTTTACCTCTCCACTCAGCAGATAATAATAGAAATATAGAAGAGTTTACCTCTCCACTCAGCAGATAATGATAGAGATATAGAAGAGTTTACCTCTCCACTCAGCAGATAATAATAGATATATAGAAGAGTTTACCTCTCCACTCAGCAGATAATAATAGAAATATAGAAGAGTTTACCTCTCCACTCAGCAGATAATAATAGAAATATAGAAGAGTTTACCTCTCCACTCAGCAGATAATAATAGATATATAGAAGAGTTTACCTCTCCACTCAGCAGATAATAATAGAAATATAGAAGAGTTTACCTCTCCACTCAGCAGATAATAGAAATATAGAAGAGTTTACCTCTCCACTCAGCAGATAATAATAGAAATATAGAAGAGTTTACCTCTCCACTCAGCAGATAATAGAAATATAGAAGAGTTTACCTCTCCGCTCAGCAGATAATAGAAATATAGAAGAGTTTACCTCTCCACTCAGCAGATAATAATAGAAATATAGAAGAGTTTACCTCTCCACTCAGCAGATAATAATAGAATTATAGAAGAGTTTACCTCTCCACTCAGCAGGTAATAGAAATATAGAAGAGTTTACCTCTCCGCTCAGCAGATAATAGAAATATAGAAGAGTTTACCTCTCCACTCAGCAGATAATAATAGAAATATAGAAGAGTTTACCTCTCCACTCAGCAGATAATAATAGATATATATAAGAGTTTACCTCTCCACTCAGCAGATAATAATAGAATTATAGAAGAGTTTACCTCTCCACTCAGCAGATAATAGAAATATAGAAGAGTTTACCTCTCCGCTCAGCAGATAATAGAAATATAGAAGAGTTTACCTCTCCACTCAGCAGATAATAATAGAAATATAGAAGAGTTTACCTCTCCACTCAGCAGATAATAATAGAATTATAGAAGAGTTTACCTCTCCACTCAGCAGATAATAATAGAAATATAGAAGAGTTTACCTCTCCACTCAGCAGATAATAATAGAAATATAGAAGAGTTTACCTCTCCACTCAGCAGATAATAATAGAAATATAGAAGAGTTTACCTCTCCACTCAGCAGATAATAATAGAAATATAGAAGAGTTTACCTCTCCACTCAGCAGATAATAATAGATATATAGAAGAGTTTACCTCTCCACTCAGCAGATAATAATAGATATATAGAAGAGTTTACCTCTCCACTCAGCAGATAATAATAGATATATAGAACAGTTTACCTCTCCACTCAGCAGATAATGATAGAAATATACAAGAGTTTACCTCTCCGCTCAGCAGATAATAATAGAAATATAGAAGAGTTTACCTCTCCACTCAGCAGATAATAATAGAAATATAGAAGAGTTTACCTCTCCGCTCAGCAGATAATAATAGAAATATAGAAGAGTTTACCTCTCTACTCAGCAGATAATAATAGAAATATAGAAGAGTTTACCTCTCCACTCAGCAGATAATAGAAATATAGAAGAGTTTACCTCTCCACTCAGCAGATAATAATAGAAATATAGAAGAGTTTACCTCTCCACTCAGCAGATAATAATAGAAATATAGAAGAGTTTACCTCTCCACTCAGCAGATAATAGAAATATAGAAGAGTTTACCTCTCCACTCAGCAGATAATAATAGAAATATAGAAGAGTTTACCTCTCCACTCAGCAGATAATAATAGAAATATAGAAGAGTTTACCTCTCCACTCAGCAGATAATAGAAATATAGAAGAGTTTACCTCTCCACTCAGCAGATAATAATAGAATTATAGAAGAGTTTACCTCTCCACTCAGCAGATAATAATAGAAATATAGAAGAGTTTACCTGTCCACTCAGCAGATAATAATAGAAATATAGAAGAGTTTACCTCTCCACTCAGCAGATAATGATAGAGATATAGAAGAGTTTACCTCTCCACTCAGCAGATAATAATAGATATATAGAAGAGTTTACCTCTCCACTCAGCAGATAATAGAAATATAGAAGAGTTTACCTCTCCACTCAGCAGATAATAATAGAAATATAGAAGAGTTTACCTCTCCACTCAGCAGATAATGATAGAGATATAGAAGAGTTTACCTCTCCACTCAGCAGATAATAATAGATATATAGAAGAGTTTACCTCTCCACTCAGCAGATAATAATAGAAATATAGAAGAGTTTACCTCTCCACTCAGCAGATAATAATAGAAATATAGAAGAGTTTACCTCTCCACTCAGCAGATAATAATAGATATATAGAAGAGTTTACCTCTCCACTCAGCAGATAATAATAGAAATATAGAAGAGTTTACCTCTCCACTCAGCAGATAATAGAAATATAGAAGAGTTTACCTCTCCACTCAGCAGATAATAATAGAAATATAGAAGAGTTTACCTCTCCACTCAGCAGATAATAGAAATATAGAAGAGTTTACCTCTCCGCTCAGCAGATAATAGAAATATAGAAGAGTTTACCTCTCCACTCAGCAGATAATAATAGAAATATAGAAGAGTTTACCTCTCCACTCAGCAGATAATAATAGAATTATAGAAGAGTTTACCTCTCCACTCAGCAGGTAATAGAAATATAGAAGAGTTTACCTCTCCGCTCAGCAGATAATAGAAATATAGAAGAGTTTACCTCTCCACTCAGCAGATAATAATAGAAATATAGAAGAGTTTACCTCTCCACTCAGCAGATAATAATAGATATATATAAGAGTTTACCTCTCCACTCAGCAGATAATAATAGAATTATAGAAGAGTTTACCTCTCCACTCAGCAGATAATAGAAATATAGAAGAGTTTACCTCTCCGCTCAGCAGATAATAGAAATATAGAAGAGTTTACCTCTCCACTCAGCAGATAATAATAGAAATATAGAAGAGTTTACCTCTCCACTCAGCAGATAATAATAGAATTATAGAAGAGTTTACCTCTCCACTCAGCAGATAATAATAGAAATATAGAAGAGTTTACCTCTCCACTCAGCAGATAATAATAGAAATATAGAAGAGTTTACCTCTCCACTCAGCAGATAATAATAGAAATATAGAAGAGTTTACCTCTCCACTCAGCAGATAATAATAGAAATATAGAAGAGTTTACCTCTCCACTCAGCAGATAATAATAGATATATAGAAGAGTTTACCTCTCCACTCAGCAGATAATAATAGATATATAGAAGAGTTTACCTCTCCACTCAGCAGATAATAATAGATATATAGAACAGTTTACCTCTCCACTCAGCAGATAATGATAGAAATATACAAGAGTTTACCTCTCCGCTCAGCAGATAATAATAGAAATATAGAAGAGTTTACCTCTCCACTCAGCAGATAATAATAGAAATATAGAAGAGTTTACCTCTCCGCTCAGCAGATAATAATAGAAATATAGAAGAGTTTACCTCTCTACTCAGCAGATAATAATAGAAATATAGAAGAGTTTACCTCTCCACTCAGCAGATAATAGAAATATAGAAGAGTTTACCTCTCCACTCAGCAGATAATAATAGAAATATAGAAGAGTTTACCTCTCCACTCAGCAGATAATAATAGAAATATAGAAGAGTTTACCTCTCCACTCAGCAGATAATAGAAATATAGAAGAGTTTACCTCTCCACTCAGCAGATAATAATAGAAATATAGAAGAGTTTACCTCTCCACTCAGCAGATAATAATAGAAATATAGAAGAGTTTACCTCTCCACTCAGCAGATAATAGAAATATAGAAGAGTTTACCTCTCCACTCAGCAGATAATAATAGAATTATAGAAGAGTTTACCTCTCCACTCAGCAGATAATAATAGAAATATAGAAGAGTTTACCTGTCCACTCAGCAGATAATAATAGAAATATAGAAGAGTTTACCTCTCCACTCAGCAGATAATGATAGAGATATAGAAGAGTTTACCTCTCCACTCAGCAGATAATAATAGATATATAGAAGAGTTTACCTCTCCACTCAGCAGATAATAGAAATATAGAAGAGTTTACCTCTCCACTCAGCAGATAATAATAGAAATATAGAAGAGTTTACCTCTCCACTCAGCAGATAATGATAGAGATATAGAAGAGTTTACCTCTCCACTCAGCAGATAATAATAGATATATAGAAGAGTTTACCTCTCCACTCAGCAGATAATAATAGAAATATAGAAGAGTTTACCTCTCCACTCAGCAGATAATAATAGAAATATAGAAGAGTTTACCTCTCCACTCAGCAGATAATAATAGATATATAGAAGAGTTTACCTCTCCACTCAGCAGATAATAATAGAAATATAGAAGAGTTTACCTCTCCACTCAGCAGATAATAGAAATATAGAAGAGTTTACCTCTCCACTCAGCAGATAATAATAGAAATATAGAAGAGTTTACCTCTCCACTCAGCAGATAATAGAAATATAGAAGAGTTTACCTCTCCGCTCAGCAGATAATAGAAATATAGAAGAGTTTACCTCTCCACTCAGCAGATAATAATAGAAATATAGAAGAGTTTACCTCTCCACTCAGCAGATAATAATAGAATTATAGAAGAGTTTACCTCTCCACTCAGCAGGTAATAGAAATATAGAAGAGTTTACCTCTCCGCTCAGCAGATAATAGAAATATAGAAGAGTTTACCTCTCCACTCAGCAGATAATAATAGAAATATAGAAGAGTTTACCTCTCCACTCAGCAGATAATAATAGATATATATAAGAGTTTACCTCTCCACTCAGCAGATAATAATAGAATTATAGAAGAGTTTACCTCTCCACTCAGCAGATAATAGAAATATAGAAGAGTTTACCTCTCCGCTCAGCAGATAATAGAAATATAGAAGAGTTTACCTCTCCACTCAGCAGATAATAATAGAAATATAGAAGAGTTTACCTCTCCACTCAGCAGATAATAATAGAATTATAGAAGAGTTTACCTCTCCACTCAGCAGATAATAATAGAAATATAGAAGAGTTTACCTCTCCACTCAGCAGATAATAATAGAAATATAGAAGAGTTTACCTCTCCACTCAGCAGATAATAATAGAAATATAGAAGAGTTTACCTCTCCACTCAGCAGATAATAATAGAAATATAGAAGAGTTTACCTCTCCACTCAGCAGATAATAATAGATATATAGAAGAGTTTACCTCTCCACTCAGCAGATAATAGAAATATAGAAGAGTTTACCTCTCCACTCAGCAGATAATAATAGATATATAGAAGAGTTTACCTCTCCACTCAGCAGATAATAATAGATATATAGAAGAGTTTACCTCTCCACTCAGCAGATAATAATAGAAATATAGAAGAGTTTACCTCTCCACTCAGCAGATAATGATAGAGATATAGAAGAGTTTACCTCTCCACTCAGCAGATAATAATAGAAATATAGAAGAGTTTACCTCTCCACTCAGCAGATAATAATAGATATATAGAAGAGTTTACCTCTCCACTCAGCAGATAATAGAAATATAGAAGAGTTTACCTCTCCACTCAGCAGATAATAATAGATATATAGAAGAGTTTACCTCTCCACTCAGCAGATAATAATAGAAATATAGAAGAGTTTACCTCTCCACTCAGCAGATAATAATAGAAATATAGAAGAGTTTACCTCTCCACTCAGCAGATAATAGAAATATAGAAGAGTTTACCTCTCCACTCAGCAGATAATAATAGATATATAGAAGAGTTTACCTCTCCACTCAGCAGATAATAATAGATATATAGAAGAGTTTACCTCTCCACTCAGCAGATAATAATAGATATATAGAAGAGTTTACCTCTCCACTCAGCAGATAATAGATATATAGAAGAGTTTACCTCTCCACTCAGCAGATAATAATAGAAATATAGAAGAGTTTACCTCTCCACTCAGCATATAATAGAAATATAGAAGAGTTTACCTCTCCACTCAGCATATAATAGAAATATAGAAGAGTTTACCTCTCCACTCAGCAGATAATAATAGAAATATAGAAGAGTTTACCTCTCCACTCAGCAGATAATAATAGAAATATAGAAGAGTTTACCTCTCCACTCAGCAGATAATAGATATATAGAAGAGTTTACCTCTCCACTCAGCAGATAATAATAGAAATATAGAAGAGTTTACCTCTCCACTCAGCAGATAATAATAGATATATAGAAGAGTTTACCTCTCCACTCAGCAGATAATGATAGAAATATAGAAGAGTTTACCTCTCCACTCAGCAGATAATAATAGAAATATAGAAGAGTTTACCTCTCCACTCAGCAGATAATAATAGAAATATAGAAGAGTTTACCTCTCCACTCAGCAGATAATAATAGAAATATAGAAGAGTTTACCTCTCCACTCAGCAGATAATGATAGAGATATAGAAGAGTTTACCTCTCCACTCAGCAGATAATAATAGATATATAGAAGAGTTTACCTCTCCACTCAGCAGATAATAATAGATATATAGAAGAGTTTACCTCTCCACTCAGCAGATAATAATAGAAATATAGAAGAGTTTACCTCTCCACTCAGCAGATAATGATAGAGATATAGAAGAGTTTACCTCTCCACTCAGCAGATAATAATAGAAATATAGAAGAGTTTACCTCTCCACTCAGCAGATAATAATAGATATATAGAAGAGTTTACCTCTCCACTCAGCAGATAATAATAGAAATATAGAAGAGTTTACCTCTCCACTCAGCAGATAATAGAAATATAGAAGAGTTTACCTCTCCACTCAGCAGATAATAGAAATATAGAAGAGTTTACCTCTCCACTCAGCAGATAATAGAAATATAGAAGAGTTTACCTCTCCACTCAGCAGATAATAATAGATATATAGAAGAGTTTACCTCTCCACTCAGCAGATAATAATAGATATATAGAAGAGTTTACCTCTCCACTCAGCAGATAATAATAGAAATATAGAAGAGTTTACCTCTCCACTCAGCAGATAATAGAAATATAGAAAAGTTTACCTCTCCACTCAGCAGATAATAGAAATATAGAAGAGTTTACCTCTCCACTCAGCAGATAATAGAAATATAGAAGAGTTTACCTCTCCACTCAGCAGATAATAATAGATATATAGAAGAGTTTACCTCTCCACTCAGCAGATAATAATAGAAATATAGAAGAGTTTACCTCTCCACTCAGCAGATAATAATAGAAATATAGAAGAGTTTACCTCTCCACTCAGCAGATAATAGAAATATAGAAGAGTTTACCTCTCCACTCAGCAGATAATAATAGATATATAGAAGAGTTTACCTCTCCACTCAGCAGATAATAATAGATATATAGAAGAGTTTACCTCTCCACTCAGCAGATAATAATAGATATATAGAAGAGTTTACCTCTCCACTCAGCAGATAATAGATATATAGAAGAGTTTACCTCTCCACTCAGCAGATAATAATAGAAATATAGAAGAGTTTACCTCTCCACTCAGCAGATAATAATAGAAATATAGAAGAGTTTACCTCTCCACTCAGCAGATAATAGATATATAGAAGAGTTTACCTCTCCACTCAGCAGATAATAATAGAAATATAGAAGAGTTTACCTCTCCACTCAGCAGATAATAATAGAAATATAGAAGAGTTTACCTCTCCACTCAGCAGATAATAGATATATAGAAGAGTTTACCTCTCCACTCAGCAGATAATAATAGAAATATAGAAGAGTTTACCTCTCCACTCAGCAGATAATAATAGATATATAGAAGAGTTTACCTCTCCACTCAGCAGATAATGATAGAAATATAGAAGAGTTTACCTCTCCACTCAGCAGATAATAATAGAAATATAGAAGAGTTTACCTCTCCACTCAGCAGATAATAATAGAAATATATAAGAGTTTACCTCTCCACTCAGCAGATAATAATAGATATATAGAAGAGTTTACCTCTCCACTCAGCAGATAATAATAGAAATATAGAAGAGTTTACCTCTCCGCTCAGCAGATAATGATAGAAATATAGAAGAGTTTACCTCTCCACTCAGCAGATAATGATAGAAATATAGAAGAGTTTACCTCTCCACTCAGCAGATAATAATAGAAATATAGAAGAGTTTACCTCTCCACTCAGCAGATAATAATAGAAATATAGAAGAGTTTACCTCTCCGCTCAGCAGATAATAATAGAAATATAGAAGAGTTTACCTCTCCACTCAGCAGATAATAGAAATATAGAAGAGTTTACCTCTCCACTCAGCAGATAATAGAAATATAGAAGTTTACCTCTCCGTTCAGCAGATAATAATAGAAATATAGAAGAGTTTACCTCTCCGCTCAGCAGATAATAATAGAATTATAGAAGAGTTTACCTCTCCACTCAGCAGATAATTATAGATATATAGAAGAGTTTACCTCTCCACTCAGCAGATAATGATAGAAATATAGAAGAGTTTACCTCTCCGCTCAGCAGATAATAATAGAAATATAGAAGAGTTTACCTCTCCGCTCAGCAGATAATAATAGAAATATAGAAGAGTTTACCTCTCCACTCAGCAGATAATGATAGAAATATAGAAGAGTTTACCTCTCCACTCAGCAGATAATAGAAATATAGAAGAGTTTACCTCTCCGCTCAGCAGATAATAATAGAAATATAGAAGAGTTTACCTCTCCACTCAGCAGATAATAGAAATATAGAAGAGTTTACCTCTCCGCTCAGCAGATAATAATAGAAATATAGAAGAGTTTACCTCTCCGCTCAGCAGATAATAATAGAAATATAGAAGAGTTTACCTCTCCACTCAGCAGATAATAATAGAAATATAGAAGAGTTTACCTCTCCACTCAGCAGATAATAGAAATATAGAAGAGTTTACCTCTCCACTCAGCAGATAATAATAGAAATATAGAAGAGTTTACCTCTCCACTCAGCAGATAATGATAGAAATATAGAAGAGTTTACCTCTCCACTCAGCAGATAATAATAGATATATAGAAGAGTTTACCTCTCCACTCAGCAGATAATGATAGAAATATAGAAGAGTTTACCTCTCCACTCAGCAGATAATAATAGAAATATAGAAGAGTTTACCTCTCCACTCAGCAGATAATAGAAATATAGAAGAGTTTACCTCTCCACTCAGCAGATAATAATAGATATATAGAAGAGTTTACCTCTCCACTCAGCAGATAATAATAGATATATAGAACAGTTTACCTCTCCACTCAGCAGATAATGATAGAAATATAGAAGAGTTTACCTCTCCGCTCAGCAGATAATAATAGAAATATAGAAGAGTTTACCTCTCCACTCAGCAGATAATAATAGAAATATAGAAGAGTTTACCTCTCCGCTCAGCAGATAATAATAGAAATATAGAAGAGTTTACCTCTCTACTCAGCAGATAATAATAGAAATATAGAAGAGTTTACCTCTCCACTCAGCAGATAATAGAAATATAGAAGAGTTTACCTCTCCACTCAGCAGATAATAATAGAAATATAGAAGAGTTTACCTCTCCACTCAGCAGATAATAATAGAAATATAGAAGAGTTTACCTCTCCACTCAGCAGATAATAGAAATATAGAAGAGTTTACCTCTCCACTCAGCAGATAATAATAGAAATATAGAAGAGTTTACCTCTCCACTCAGCAGATAATAATAGAAATATAGAAGAGTTTACCTCTCCACTCAGCAGATAATAGAAATATAGAAGAGTTTACCTCTCCACTCAGCAGATAATAATAGAATTATAGAAGAGTTTACCTCTCCACTCAGCAGATAATAATAGAAATATAGAAGAGTTTACCTCTCCACTCAGCAGATAATAATAGAAATATAGAAGAGTTTACCTCTCCACTCAGCAGATAATGATAGAGATATAGAAGAGTTTACCTCTCCACTCAGCAGATAATAATAGATATATAGAAGAGTTTACCTCTCCACTCAGCAGATAATAATAGAAATATAGAAGAGTTTACCTCTCCACTCAGCAGATAATAATAGAAATATAGAAGAGTTTACCTCTCCACTCAGCAGATAATAATAGATATATAGAAGAGTTTACCTCTCCACTCAGCAGATAATAATAGAAATATAGAAGAGTTTACCTCTCCACTCAGCAGATAATAGAAATATAGAAGAGTTTACCTCTCCACTCAGCAGATAATAATAGAAATATAGAAGAGTTTACCTCTCCACTCAGCAGATAATAGAAATATAGAAGAGTTTACCTCTCCGCTCAGCAGATAATAGAAATATAGAAGAGTTTACCTCTCCACTCAGCAGATAATAATAGAAATATAGAAGAGTTTACCTCTCCACTCAGCAGATAATAATAGAATTATAGAAGAGTTTACCTCTCCACTCAGCAGATAATAGAAATATAGAAGAGTTTACCTCTCCGCTCAGCAGATAATAGAAATATAGAAGAGTTTACCTCTCCACTCAGCAGATAATAATAGAAATATAGAAGAGTTTACCTCTCCACTCAGCATATAATAGAAATATAGAAGAGTTTACCTCTCCACTCAGCATATAATAGAAATATAGAAGAGTTTACCTCTCCACTCAGCAGATAATAATAGAAATATAGAAGAGTTTACCTCTCCACTCAGCAGATAATAATAGAAATATAGAAGAGTTTACCTCTCCACTCAGCAGATAATAGATATATAGAAGAGTTTACCTCTCCACTCAGCAGATAATAATAGAAATATAGAAGAGTTTACCTCTCCACTCAGCAGATAATAATAGATATATAGAAGAGTTTACCTCTCCACTCAGCAGATAATGATAGAAATATAGAAGAGTTTACCTCTCCACTCAGCAGATAATAATAGAAATATAGAAGAGTTTACCTCTCCACTCAGCAGATAATAATAGAAATATAGAAGAGTTTACCTCTCCACTCAGCAGATAATAATAGAAATATAGAAGAGTTTACCTCTCCACTCAGCAGATAATGATAGAGATATAGAAGAGTTTACCTCTCCACTCAGCAGATAATAATAGATATATAGAAGAGTTTACCTCTCCACTCAGCAGATAATAATAGATATATAGAAGAGTTTACCTCTCCACTCAGCAGATAATAATAGAAATATAGAAGAGTTTACCTCTCCACTCAGCAGATAATGATAGAGATATAGAAGAGTTTACCTCTCCACTCAGCAGATAATAATAGAAATATAGAAGAGTTTACCTCTCCACTCAGCAGATAATAATAGATATATAGAAGAGTTTACCTCTCCACTCAGCAGATAATAGAAATATAGAAGAGTTTACCTCTCCACTCAGCAGATAATAATAGATATATAGAAGAGTTTACCTCTCCACTCAGCAGATAATAATAGATATATAGAAGAGTTTACCTCTCCACTCAGCAGATAATAATAGAAATATAGAAGAGTTTACCTCTCCACTCAGCAGATAATGATAGAGATATAGAAGAGTTTACCTCTCCACTCAGCAGATAATAATAGATATATAGAAGAGTTTACCTCTCCACTCAGCAGATAATAATAGATATATAGAAGAGTTTACCTCTCCACTCAGCAGATAATAATAGAAATATAGAAGAGTTTACCTCTCCACTCAGCAGATAATGATAGAGATATAGAAGAGTTTACCTCTCCACTCAGCAGATAATAATAGAAATATAGAAGAGTTTACCTCTCCGCTCAGCAGATAATAATAGATATATAGAAGAGTTTGCCTCTCCACTCAGCAGATAATAATAGAAATATAGAAGAGTTTACCTCTCCACTCAGCAGATAATAATAGAAATATAGAAAAGTTTACCTCTCCACTCAGCAGATAATAGAAATATAGAAGAGTTTACCTCTCCACTCAGCAGATAATAATAGATATATAGAAGAGTTTACCTCTCCACTCAGCAGATAATAATAGATATATAGAAGAGTTTACCTCTCCACTCAGCAGATAATAATAGATATATAGAAGAGTTTACCTCTCCACTCAGCAGATAATAGATATATAGAAGAGTTTACCTCTCCACTCAGCAGATAATAATAGAAATATAGAAGAGTTTACCTCTCCACTCAGCATATAATAGAAATATAGAAGAGTTTACCTCTCCACTCAGCATATAATAGAAATATAGAAGAGTTTACCTCTCCACTCAGCAGATAATAATAGAAATATAGAAGAGTTTACCTCTCCACTCAGCAGATAATAATAGAAATATAGAAGAGTTTACCTCTCCACTCAGCAGATAATAGATATATAGAAGAGTTTACCTCTCCACTCAGCAGATAATAATAGAAATATAGAAGAGTTTACCTCTCCACTCAGCAGATAATAATAGATATATAGAAGAGTTTACCTCTCCACTCAGCAGATAATGATAGAAATATAGAAGAGTTTACCTCTCCACTCAGCAGATAATAATAGAAATATAGAAGAGTTTACCTCTCCACTCAGCAGATAATAATAGAAATATATAAGAGTTTACCTCTCCACTCAGCAGATAATAATAGATATATAGAAGAGTTTACCTCTCCACTCAGCAGATAATAATAGAAATATAGAAGAGTTTACCTCTCCGCTCAGCAGATAATGATAGAAATATAGAAGAGTTTACCTCTCCACTCAGCAGATAATGATAGAAATATAGAAGAGTTTACCTCTCCACTCAGCAGATAATAATAGAAATATAGAAGAGTTTACCTCTCCACTCAGCAGATAATAATAGAAATATAGAAGAGTTTACCTCTCCACTCAGCAGATAATAGAAATATAGAAGAGTTTACCTCTCCACTCAGCAGATAATAATAGAATTATAGAAGAGTTTACCTCTCCACTCAGCAGATAATAATAGAAATATAGAAGAGTTTACCTCTCCACTCAGCAGATAATAATAGAAATATAGAAGAGTTTACCTCTCCACTCAGCAGATAATGATAGAGATATAGAAGAGTTTACCTCTCCACTCAGCAGATAATAATAGATATATAAAAGAGTTTACCTCTCCACTCAGCAGATAATAATAGAAATATAGAAGAGTTTACCTCTCCACTCAGCAGATAATAATAGAAATATAGAAGAGTTTACCTCTCCACTCAGCAGATAATGATAGAGATATAGAAGAGTTTACCTCTCCACTCAGCAGATAATAATAGATATATAGAAGAGTTTACCTCTCCACTCAGCAGATAATAATAGAAATATAGAAGAGTTTACCTCTCCACTCAGCAGATAATAATAGAAATATAGAAGAGTTTACCTCTCCACTCAGCAGATAATAATAGATATATAGAAGAGTTTACCTCTCCACTCAGCAGATAATAATAGAAATATAGAAGAGTTTACCTCTCCACTCAGCAGATAATAGAAATATAGAAGAGTTTACCTCTCCACTCAGCAGATAATAATAGAAATATAGAAGAGTTTACCTCTCCACTCAGCAGATAATAGAAATATAGAAGAGTTTACCTCTCCGCTCAGCAGATAATAGAAATATAGAAGAGTTTACCTCTCCACTCAGCAGATAATAATAGAAATATAGAAGAGTTTACGTCTCCACTCAGCAGATAATAATAGAATTATAGAAGAGTTTACCTCTCCACTCAGCAGGTAATAGAAATATAGAAGAGTTTACCTCTCCACTCAGCAGATAATAATAGAAATATAGAAGAGTTTACCTCTCCGCTCAGCAGATAATAGAAATATAGAGGAGTTTACCTCTCCACTCAGCAGATAATAATAGAAATATAGAAGAGTTTACCTCTCCACTCAGCAGATAATAATAGATATATATAAGAGTTTACCTCTCCACTCAGCAGATAATAATAGAATTATAGAAGAGTTTACCTCTCCACTCAGCAGATAATAGAAATATAGAAGAGTTTACCTCTCCGCTCAGCAGATAATAGAAATATAGAAGAGTTTACCTCTCCACTCAGCAGATAATAATAGAAATATAGAAGAGTTTACCTCTCCACTCAGCAGATAATAATAGAATTATAGAAGAGTTTACCTCTCCACTCAGCAGATAATAATAGAATTATAGAAGAGTTTACCTCTCCACTCAGCAGATAATAATAGAAATATAGAAGAGTTTACCTCTCCACTCAGCAGATAATAATAGAAATATAGAAGAGTTTACCTCTCCACTCAGCAGATAATAATAGAAATATAGAAGAGTTTACCTCTCCACTCAGCAGATAATAATAGATATATAGAAGAGTTTACCTCTCCACTCAGCAGATAATAGAAATATAGAAGAGTTTACCTCTCCACTCAGCAGATAATAATAGATATATAGAAGAGTTTACCTCTCCACTCAGCAGATAATAATAGATATATAGAAGAGTTTACCTCTCCACTCAGCAGATAATAATAGAAATATAGAAGAGTTTACCTCTCCACTCAGCAGATAATGATAGAGATATAGAAGAGTTTACCTCTCCACTCAGCAGATAATAATAGAAATATAGAAGAGTTTACCTCTCCACTCAGCAGATAATAATAGATATATAGAAGAGTTTACCTCTCCACTCAGCAGATAATAGAAATATAGAAGAGTTTACCTCTCCACTCAGCAGATAATAATAGATATATAGAAGAGTTTACCTCTCCACTCAGCAGATAATAATAGAAATATAGAAGAGTTTACCTCTCCACTCAGCAGATAATAATAGAAATATAGAAGAGTTTACCTCTCCACTCAGCAGATAATAGAAATATAGAAGAGTTTACCTCTCCACTCAGCAGATAATAATAGATATATAGAAGAGTTTACCTCTCCACTCAGCAGATAATAATAGATATATAGAAGAGTTTACCTCTCCACTCAGCAGATAATAATAGATATATAGAAGAGTTTACCTCTCCACTCAGCAGATAATAGATATATAGAAGAGTTTACCTCTCCACTCAGCAGATAATAATAGAAATATAGAAGAGTTTACCTCTCCACTCAGCATATAATAGAAATATAGAAGAGTTTACCTCTCCACTCAGCAGATAATAATAGAAATATAGAAGAGTTTACCTCTCCACTCAGCAGATAATAATAGAAATATAGAAGAGTTTACCTCTCCACTCAGCAGATAATAATAGAAATATAGAAGAGTTTACCTCTCCACTCAGCAGATAATAGATATATAGAAGAGTTTACCTCTCCACTCAGCAGATAATAATAGAAATATAGAAGAGTTTACCTCTCCACTCAGCAGATAATGATAGAAATATAGAAGAGTTTACCTCTCCACTCAGCAGATAATAATAGAAATATAGAAGAGTTTACCTCTCCACTCAGCAGATAATAATAGAAATATAGAAGAGTTTACCTCTCCACTCAGCAGATAATGATAGAAATATAGAAGAGTTTACCTCTCCACTCAGCAGATAATAATAGAAATATAGAAGAGTTTACCTCTCCACTCAGCAGATAATAATAGAAATATAGAAGAGTTTACCTCTCCACTCAGCAGATAATAATAGAAATATAGAAGAGTTTACCTCTCCACTCAGCAGATAATGATAGAGATATAGAAGAGTTTACCTCTCCACTCAGCAGATAATAATAGAAATATAGAAGAGTTTACCTCTCCACTCAGCAGATAATAATAGATATATAGAAGAGTTTACCTCTCCACTCAGCAGATAATAATAGAAATATAGAAGAGTTTACCTCTCCACTCAGCAGATAATAATAGATATATAGAAGAGTTTACCTCTCCACTCAGCAGATAATAATAGAAATATAGAAGAGTTTACCTCTCCACTCAGCAGATAATGATAGAGATATAGAAGAGTTTACCTCTCCACTCAGCAGATAATAATAGAAATATAGAAGAGTTTACCTCTCCACTCAGCAGATAATAATAGATATATAGAAGAGTTTACCTCTCCACTCAGCAGATAATAATAGATATATAGAAGAGTTTACCTCTCCACTCAGCAGATAATAATAGAAATATAGAAGAGTTTACCTCTCCACTCAGCAGATAATAGAGATATAGAAGAGTTTACCTCTCCACTCAGCAGATAATAATAGATATATAGAAGAGTTTACCTCTCCACTCAGCAGATAATAATAGATATATAGAAGAGTTTACCTCTCCACTCAGCAGATAATAATAGAAATATAGAAGAGTTTACCTCTCCACTCAGCAGATAATGATAGAGATATAGAAGAGTTTACCTCTCCACTCAGCAGATAATAGAAATATAGAAGAGTTTACCTCTCCACTCAGCAGATAATAATAGAAATATAGAAGAGTTTACCTCTCCACTCAGCAGATAATAGAAATATAGAAGAGTTTACCTCTCCACTCAGCAGATAATAATAGAAATATAGAAGAGTTTACCTCTCCACTCAGCAGATAATAATAGAAATATAGAAGAGTTTACCTCTCCACTCAGCAGATAATAATAGAAATATAGAAGAGTTTACCTCTCCACTCAGCAGATAATAATAGAAATATAGAAGAGTTTACCTCTCCACTCAGCAGATAATAGAAATATAGAAGAGTTTACCTCTCCACTCAGCAGATAATAGAAATATAGAAGAGTTTACCTCTCCCCTCAGTAGATAATAGAAATATAGAAGAGTTTACCTCTCCACTCAGCAGATAATAGAAATATAGAAGAGTTTACCTCTCCACTCAGCAGATAATAGAAATATAGAAGAGTTTACCTCTCCCCTCAGTAGATAATAGAAATATAGAAGAGTTTACCTCTCCACTCAGCAGATAATGATAGAAATATAGAAGAGTTTACCTCTCCACTCAGCAGATAATAGAAATATAGAAGAGTTTACCTCTCCACTCAGCAGATAATAATAGAAATATAGAAGAGTTTACCTCTCCGCTCAGCAGATAATAATAGAAATATAGAAGAGTTTACCTCTTCACTCAGCAGATAATGATAGAAATATAGAAGAGTTTACCTCTTCACTCAGCAGATAATGATAGAAATATAGAAGAGTTTACCTCTCCACTCAGCAGATAATAATAGAAATATAGAAGAGTTTACCTCTCCACTCAGCAGATAATAATAGAAATATAGAAGAGTTTACCTCTCCACTCAGCAGATAATAATAGAAATATAGAAGAGTTTACCTCTCCGCTCAGCAGATAATAATAGAAATATAGAAGAGTTTACCTCTCCGCTCAGCAGATAATAATAGAAATATAGAAGAGTTTACCTCTTCACTCAGCAGATAATGATAGAAATATAGAAGAGTTTACCTCTTCACTCAGCAGATAATGATAGAAATATAGAAGAGTTTACCTCTCCACTCAGCAGATAATAATAGAAATATAGAAGAGTTTACCTCTCCACTCAGCAGATAATGATAGAAATATAGAAGAGTTTACCTCTCCACTCAGCAGATAATGATAGAAATATAGAAGAGTTTACCTCTCCACTCAGCAGATAATAATAGAAATATAGAAGAGTTTACCTCTCCACTCAGCAGATAATAGAAATATAGAAGAGTTTACCTCTCCACTCAGCAGATAATGATAGAAATATAGAAGAGTTTACCTCTCCACTCAGCAGATAATGATAGAAATATAGAAGAGTCTACCTCTCCACTCAGCAGATAATAGAAATATAGAAGAGTTTACCTCTCCACTCAGGAGATAATAATAGAAATATAGAAGAGTTTACCTCTCCACTCAGCAGATAATAATAGAAATATAGAAGAGTTTACCTCTCCACTCAGGAGATAATAATAGAAATATAGAAGAGTTTACCTCTCCACTCAGCAGATAATGATAGAAATATAGAAGAGTTTACCTCTCCACTCAGCAGATAATAATAGAAATATAGAAGAGTTTACCTCTCCACTCAGCAGATAATAATAGAAATATAGAAGAGTTTACCTCTCCACTCAGCAGATAATGATAGAAATATAGAAGAGTTTACCTCTCCACTCAGCAGATAATGATAGAAATATAGAAGAGTTTACCTCTCCACTCAGCAGATAATAATAGATATATAGAAGAGTTTACCTCTCCACTCAGCAGATAATAGAAATATAGAAGAGTTTACCTCTCCACTCAGGAGATAATAATAGAAATATAGAAGAGTTTACCTCTCCACTCAGCAGATAATAATAGATATATAGAAGAGTTTACCTCTCCACTCAGGAGATAATAATAGAAATATAGAAGAGTTTACCTCTCCACTCAGCAGATAATGATAGAAATATAGAAGAGTTTACCTCTCCACTCAGCAGATAATAATAGAAATATAGAAGAGTTTACCTCTCCACTCAGCAGATAATAATAGATATATAGAAGAGTTTACCTCTCCACTCAGCAGATAATAGAAATATAGAAGAGTTTACCTCTCCACTCAGGAGATAATAATAGAAATATAGAAGAGTTTACCTCTCCACTCAGCAGATAATAATAGAAATATAGAAGAGTTTACCTCTCCACTCAGCAGATAATGATAGAAATATAGAAGAGTTTACCTCTCCACTCAGCAGATAATAGAAATATAGAAGAGTTTACCTCTCCACTCAGGAGATAATAATAGAAATATAAAAGAGTTTACCTCTCCACTCAGCAGATAATAATAGAAATATAGAAGAGTTTACCTCTCCACTCAGCAGATAATAGAAATATAGAAGAGTTTACCTCTCCACTCAGCAGATAATGATAGAAATATAGAAGAGTTTACCTCTCCACTCAGCAGATAATGATAGAAATATAGAAGAGTTTACCTCTCCACTCAGCAGATAATAGAAATATAGAAGAGTTTACCTCTCCACTCAGGAGATAATAATAGAAATATAGAAGAGTTTACCTCTCCACTCAGCAGATAATGATAGAAATATAGAAGAGTTTACCTCTCCACTCAGCAGATAATAATAGAAATATAGAAGAGTTTACCTCTCCACTCAGCAGATAATAATAGATATATAGAAGAGTTTACCTCTCCACTCAGCAGATAATGATAGAAATATAGAAGAGTTTACCTCTCCACTCAGCAGATAATAGAAATATAGAAGAGTTTACCTCTCCACTCAGGAGATAATAATAGAAATATAGAAGAGTTTACCTCTCCACTCAGCAGATAATGATAGAAATATAGAAGAGTTTACCTCTCCGCTCAGCAGATAATAATAGAAATATAGAAGAGTTTACCTCTCCACTCAGCAGATAATAATAGATGTATAGAAGAGTTTACCTCTCCACTCAGCAGATAATAATAGAAATATAGAAGAGTTTACCTCTCCACTCAGCAGATAATAATAGAAATATAGAAGAGTTTACCTCTCCACTCAGCAGATAATAATAGAAATATAGAAGAGTTTATCTCTCCGCTCAGCAGATAATGATAGAAATATAGAAGAGTTTACCTCTCCACTCAGCAGATAATAGATATATAGAAGAGTTTACCTCTCCGCTCAGCAGATAATGATAGATATATAGAAGAGTTTACCTCTCCACTCAGCAGATAATAATAGAAATATAGAAGAGTTTACCTCTCCACTCAGCAGATAATAGATATATAGAAGAGTTTACCTCTCCACTCAGGAGATAATAATAGAAATATAGAAGAGTTTACCTCTCCACTCAGCAGATAATAATAGAAATATAGAAGAGTTTACCTCTCCGCTCAGCAGATAATAATAGAAATATAGAAGAGTTTACCTCTCCGCTCAGCAGATAATAATAGAAATATAGAAGAGTTTACCTCTCCACTCACCAGATAATGATAGAAATATAGAAGAGTTTACCTCTCCGCTCAGCAGATAATAATAGAAATATAGAAGAGTTTACCTCTCCACTCAGGAGATAATAATAGAAATATAGAAGAGTTTACCTCTCCACTCAGCAGATAATAGAAATATAGAAGAGTTTACCTCTCCGTTCAGCAGATAATAATAGAAATATAGAAGAGTTTACCTCTCCGCTCAGCAGATAATAATAGAATTATAGAAGAGTTTACCTCTCCACTCAGCAGATAATAATAGATATATAGAAGAGTTTACCTCTCCACTCAGCAGATAATGATAGAAATATAGAAGAGTTTACCTCTCCGCTCAGCAGATAATAATAGAAATATAGAAGAGTTTACCTCTCCGCTCAGCAGATAATAATAGAAATATAGAAGAGTTTACCTCTCCACTCAGCAGATAATGATAGAAATATAGAAGAGTTTACCTCTCCACTCAGCAGATAATAATAGAAATATAGAAGAGTTTACCTCTCCACTCAGCAGATAATAGAAATATAGAAGAGTTTACCTCTCCACTCAGCAGATAATAGAAATATAGAAGAGTTTACCTCTCCACTCAGCAGATAATAATAGAAATATAGAAGAGTTTACCTCTCCACTCAGCAGATAATAATAGATATATAGAACAGTTTACCTCTCCACTCAGCAGATAATGATAGAAATATACAAGAGTTTACCTCTCCGCTCAGCAGATAATAATAGAAATATAGAAGAGTTTACCTCTCCACTCAGCAGATAATAATAGAAATATAGAAGAGTTTACCTCTCCGCTCAGCAGATAATAATAGAAATATAGAAGAGTTTACCTCTCTACTCAGCAGATAATAATAGAAATATAGAAGAGTTTACCTCTCCACTCAGCAGATAATAGAAATATAGAAGAGTTTACCTCTCCACTCAGCAGATAATAATAGAAATATAGAAGAGTTTACCTCTCCACTCAGCAGATAATAATAGAAATATAGAAGAGTTTACCTCTCCACTCAGCAGATAATAGAAATATAGAAGAGTTTACCTCTCCACTCAGCAGATAATAATAGAAATATAGAAGAGTTTACCTCTCCACTCAGCAGATAATAATAGAAATATAGAAGAGTTTACCTCTCCACTCAGCAGATAATAGAAATATAGAAGAGTTTACCTCTCCACTCAGCAGATAATAATAGAATTATAGAAGAGTTTACCTCTCCACTCAGCAGATAATAATAGAAATATAGAAGAGTTTACCTGTCCACTCAGCAGATAATAATAGAAATATAGAAGAGTTTACCTCTCCACTCAGCAGATAATGATAGAGATATAGAAGAGTTTACCTCTCCACTCAGCAGATAATAATAGATATATAGAAGAGTTTACCTCTCCACTCAGCAGATAATAGAAATATAGAAGAGTTTACCTCTCCACTCAGCAGATAATAATAGAAATATAGAAGAGTTTACCTCTCCACTCAGCAGATAATGATAGAGATATAGAAGAGTTTACCTCTCCACTCAGCAGATAATAATAGATATATAGAAGAGTTTACCTCTCCACTCAGCAGATAATAATAGAAATATAGAAGAGTTTACCTCTCCACTCAGCAGATAATGATAGAAATATAGAAGAGTTTACCTCTCCACTCAGCAGATAATGATAGAAATATAGAAGAGTTTACCTCTCCACTCAGCAGATAATAATAGAAATATAGAAGAGTTTACCTCTCCACTCAGCAGATAATAGAAATATAGAAGAGTTTACCTCTCCACTCAGCAGATAATGATAGAAATATAGAAGAGTTTACCTCTCCACTCAGCAGATAATGATAGAAATATAGAAGAGTCTACCTCTCCACTCAGCAGATAATAGAAATATAGAAGAGTTTACCTCTCCACTCAGGAGATAATAATAGAAATATAGAAGAGTTTACCTCTCCACTCAGCAGATAATAATAGAAATATAGAAGAGTTTACCTCTCCACTCAGGAGATAATAATAGAAATATAGAAGAGTTTACCTCTCCACTCAGCAGATAATGATAGAAATATAGAAGAGTTTACCTCTCCACTCAGCAGATAATAATAGAAATATAGAAGAGTTTACCTCTCCACTCAGCAGATAATAATAGAAATATAGAAGAGTTTACCTCTCCACTCAGCAGATAATGATAGAAATATAGAAGAGTTTACCTCTCCACTCAGCAGATAATGATAGAAATATAGAAGAGTTTACCTCTCCACTCAGCAGATAATAATAGATATATAGAAGAGTTTACCTCTCCACTCAGCAGATAATAGAAATATAGAAGAGTTTACCTCTCCACTCAGGAGATAATAATAGAAATATAGAAGAGTTTACCTCTCCACTCAGCAGATAATAATAGATATATAGAAGAGTTTACCTCTCCACTCAGGAGATAATAATAGAAATATAGAAGAGTTTACCTCTCCACTCAGCAGATAATGATAGAAATATAGAAGAGTTTACCTCTCCACTCAGCAGATAATAATAGAAATATAGAAGAGTTTACCTCTCCACTCAGCAGATAATAATAGATATATAGAAGAGTTTACCTCTCCACTCAGCAGATAATGATAGAAATATAGAAGAGTTTACCTCTCCACTCAGCAGATAATAGAAATATAGAAGAGTTTACCTCTCCACTCAGGAGATAATAATAGAAATATAGAAGAGTTTACCTCTCCACTCAGCAGATAATAATAGAAATATAGAAGAGTTTACCTCTCCACTCAGCAGATAATGATAGAAATATAGAAGAGTTTACCTCTCCACTCAGCAGATAATAGAAATATAGAAGAGTTTACCTCTCCACTCAGGAGATAATAATAGAAATATAGAAGAGTTTACCTCTCCACTCAGCAGATAATAATAGAAATATAGAAGAGTTTACCTCTCCACTCAGCAGATAATAGAAATATAGAAGAGTTTACCTCTCCACTCAGCAGATAATGATAGAAATATAGAAGAGTTTACCTCTCCACTCAGCAGATAATGATAGAAATATAGAAGAGTTTACCTCTCCACTCAGCAGATAATAGAAATATAGAAGAGTTTACCTCTCCACTCAGGAGATAATAATAGAAATATAGAAGAGTTTACCTCTCCACTCAGCAGATAATGATAGAAATATAGAAGAGTTTACCTCTCCACTCAGCAGATAATAATAGAAATATAGAAGAGTTTACCTCTCCACTCAGCAGATAATAATAGATATATAGAAGAGTTTACCTCTCCACTCAGCAGATAATGATAGAAATATAGAAGAGTTTACCTCTCCACTCAGCAGATAATAGAAATATAGAAGAGTTTACCTCTCCACTCAGGAGATAATAATAGAAATATAGAAGAGTTTACCTCTCCACTCAGCAGATAATGATAGAAATATAGAAGAGTTTACCTCTCCGCTCAGCAGATAATAATAGAAATATAGAAGAGTTTACCTCTCCACTCAGCAGATAATAATAGATGTATAGAAGAGTTTACCTCTCCACTCAGCAGATAATAATAGAAATATAGAAGAGTTTACCTCTCCACTCAGCAGATAATAATAGAAATATAGAAGAGTTTACCTCTCCACTCAGCAGATAATAATAGAAATATAGAAGAGTTTATCTCTCCGCTCAGCAGATAATGATAGAAATATAGAAGAGTTTACCTCTCCACTCAGCAGATAATAGATATATAGAAGAGTTTACCTCTCCGCTCAGCAGATAATGATAGATATATAGAAGAGTTTACCTCTCCACTCAGCAGATAATAATAGAAATATAGAAGAGTTTACCTCTCCACTCAGCAGATAATAGATATATAGAAGAGTTTACCTCTCCACTCAGGAGATAATAATAGAAATATAGAAGAGTTTACCTCTCCACTCAGCAGATAATAATAGAAATATAGAAGAGTTTACCTCTCCGCTCAGCAGATAATAATAGAAATATAGAAGAGTTTACCTCTCCGCTCAGCAGATAATAATAGAAATATAGAAGAGTTTACCTCTCCACTCACCAGATAATGATAGAAATATAGAAGAGTTTACCTCTCCGCTCAGCAGATAATAATAGAAATATAGAAGAGTTTACCTCTCCACTCAGGAGATAATAATAGAAATATAGAAGAGTTTACCTCTCCACTCAGCAGATAATAGAAATATAGAAGAGTTTACCTCTCCGTTCAGCAGATAATAATAGAAATATAGAAGAGTTTACCTCTCCGCTCAGCAGATAATAATAGAATTATAGAAGAGTTTACCTCTCCACTCAGCAGATAATAATAGATATATAGAAGAGTTTACCTCTCCACTCAGCAGATAATGATAGAAATATAGAAGAGTTTACCTCTCCGCTCAGCAGATAATAATAGAAATATAGAAGAGTTTACCTCTCCGCTCAGCAGATAATAATAGAAATATAGAAGAGTTTACCTCTCCACTCAGCAGATAATGATAGAAATATAGAAGAGTTTACCTCTCCACTCAGCAGATAATAGAAATATAGAAGAGTTTACCTCTCCGCTCAGCAGATAATAATAGAAATATAGAAGAGTTTACCTCTCCACTCAGCAGATAATAGAAATATAGAAGAGTTTACCTCTCCGCTCAGCAGATAATAATAGAAATATAGAAGAGTTTACCTCTCCGCTCAGCAGATAATAATAGAAATATAGAAGAGTTTACCTCTCCACTCAGCAGATAATAATAGAAATATAGAAGAGTTTACCTCTCCACTCAGCAGATAATAGAAATATAGAAGAGTTTACCTCTCCACTCAGCAGATAATAATAGAAATATAGAAGAGTTTACCTCTCCACTCAGCAGATAATGATAGAAATATAGAAGAGTTTACCTCTCCACTCAGCAGATAATAATAGATATATAGAAGAGTTTACCTCTCCACTCAGCAGATAATGATAGAAATATAGAAGAGTTTACCTCTCCACTCAGCAGATAATAATAGAAATATAGAAGAGTTTACCTCTCCACTCAGCAGATAATAGAAATATAGAAGAGTTTACCTCTCCACTCAGCAGATAATAATAGATATATAGAAGAGTTTACCTCTCCACTCAGCAGATAATAATAGATATATAGAACAGTTTACCTCTCCACTCAGCAGATAATGATAGAAATATACAAGAGTTTACCTCTCCGCTCAGCAGATAATAATAGAAATATAGAAGAGTTTACCTCTCCACTCAGCAGATAATAATAGAAATATAGAAGAGTTTACCTCTCCGCTCAGCAGATAATAATAGAAATATAGAAGAGTTTACCTCTCTACTCAGCAGATAATAATAGAAATATAGAAGAGTTTACCTCTCCACTCAGCAGATAATAGAAATATAGAAGAGTTTACCTCTCCACTCAGCAGATAATAATAGAAATATAGAAGAGTTTACCTCTCCACTCAGCAGATAATAATAGAAATATAGAAGAGTTTACCTCTCCACTCAGCAGATAATAGAAATATAGAAGAGTTTACCTCTCCACTCAGCAGATAATAATAGAAATATAGAAGAGTTTACCTCTCCACTCAGCAGATAATAATAGAAATATAGAAGAGTTTACCTCTCCACTCAGCAGATAATAGAAATATAGAAGAGTTTACCTCTCCACTCAGCAGATAATAATAGAATTATAGAAGAGTTTACCTCTCCACTCAGCAGATAATAATAGAAATATAGAAGAGTTTACCTGTCCACTCAGCAGATAATAATAGAAATATAGAAGAGTTTACCTCTCCACTCAGCAGATAATGATAGAGATATAGAAGAGTTTACCTCTCCACTCAGCAGATAATAATAGATATATAGAAGAGTTTACCTCTCCACTCAGCAGATAATAGAAATATAGAAGAGTTTACCTCTCCACTCAGCAGATAATAATAGAAATATAGAAGAGTTTACCTCTCCACTCAGCAGATAATGATAGAGATATAGAAGAGTTTACCTCTCCACTCAGCAGATAATAATAGATATATAGAAGAGTTTACCTCTCCACTCAGCAGATAATAATAGAAATATAGAAGAGTTTACCTCTCCACTCAGCAGATAATAATAGAAATATAGAAGAGTTTACCTCTCCACTCAGCAGATAATAATAGATATATAGAAGAGTTTACCTCTCCACTCAGCAGATAATAATAGAAATATAGAAGAGTTTACCTCTCCACTCAGCAGATAATAGAAATATAGAAGAGTTTACCTCTCCACTCAGCAGATAATAATAGAAATATAGAAGAGTTTACCTCTCCACTCAGCAGATAATAGAAATAAAGAAGAGTTTACCTCTCCGCTCAGCAGATAATAGAAATATAGAAGAGTTTACCTCTCCACTCAGCAGATAATAATAGAAATATAGAAGAGTTTACCTCTCCACTCAGCAGATAATAATAGAATTATAGAAGAGTTTACCTCTCCACTCAGCAGGTAATAGAAATATAGAAGAGTTTACCTCTCCGCTCAGCAGATAATAGAAATATAGAAGAGTTTACCTCTCCACTCAGCAGATAATAATAGAAATATAGAAGAGTTTACCTCTCCACTCAGCAGATAATAATAGATATATATAAGAGTTTACCTCTCCACTCAGCAGATAATAATAGAATTATAGAAGAGTTTACCTCTCCACTCAGCAGATAATAGAAATATAGAAGAGTTTACCTCTCCGCTCAGCAGATAATAGAAATATAGAAGAGTTTACCTCTCCACTCAGCAGATAATAATAGAAATATAGAAGAGTTTACCTCTCCACTCAGCAGATAATAATAGAATTATAGAAGAGTTTACCTCTCCACTCAGCAGATAATAATAGAAATATAGAAGAGTTTACCTCTCCACTCAGCAGATAATAATAGAAATATAGAAGAGTTTACCTCTCCACTCAGCAGATAATAATAGAAATATAGAAGAGTTTACCTCTCCACTCAGCAGATAATAATAGAAATATAGAAGAGTTTACCTCTCCACTCAGCAGATAATAATAGATATATAGAAGAGTTTACCTCTCCACTCAGCAGATAATAATAGATATATAGAAGAGTTTACCTCTCCACTCAGCAGATAATAATAGATATATAGAACAGTTTACCTCTCCACTCAGCAGATAATGATAGAAATATACAAGAGTTTACCTCTCCGCTCAGCAGATAATAATAGAAATATAGAAGAGTTTACCTCTCCACTCAGCAGATAATAATAGAAATATAGAAGAGTTTACCTCTCCGCTCAGCAGATAATAATAGAAATATAGAAGAGTTTACCTCTCTACTCAGCAGATAATAATAGAAATATAGAAGAGTTTACCTCTCCACTCAGCAGATAATAGAAATATAGAAGAGTTTACCTCTCCACTCAGCAGATAATAATAGAAATATAGAAGAGTTTACCTCTCCACTCAGCAGATAATAATAGAAATATAGAAGAGTTTACCTCTCCACTCAGCAGATAATAGAAATATAGAAGAGTTTACCTCTCCACTCAGCAGATAATAATAGAAATATAGAAGAGTTTACCTCTCCACTCAGCAGATAATAATAGAAATATAGAAGAGTTTACCTCTCCACTCAGCAGATAATAGAAATATAGAAGAGTTTACCTCTCCACTCAGCAGATAATAATAGAATTATAGAAGAGTTTACCTCTCCACTCAGCAGATAATAATAGAAATATAGAAGAGTTTACCTGTCCACTCAGCAGATAATAATAGAAATATAGAAGAGTTTACCTCTCCACTCAGCAGATAATGATAGAGATATAGAAGAGTTTACCTCTCCACTCAGCAGATAATAATAGATATATAGAAGAGTTTACCTCTCCACTCAGCAGATAATAGAAATATAGAAGAGTTTACCTCTCCACTCAGCAGATAATAATAGAAATATAGAAGAGTTTACCTCTCCACTCAGCAGATAATGATAGAGATATAGAAGAGTTTACCTCTCCACTCAGCAGATAATAATAGATATATAGAAGAGTTTACCTCTCCACTCAGCAGATAATAATAGAAATATAGAAGAGTTTACCTCTCCACTCAGCAGATAATAATAGAAATATAGAAGAGTTTACCTCTCCACTCAGCAGATAATAATAGATATATAGAAGAGTTTACCTCTCCACTCAGCAGATAATAATAGAAATATAGAAGAGTTTACCTCTCCACTCAGCAGATAATAGAAATATAGAAGAGTTTACCTCTCCACTCAGCAGATAATAATAGAAATATAGAAGAGTTTACCTCTCCACTCAGCAGATAATAGAAATATAGAAGAGTTTACCTCTCCGCTCAGCAGATAATAGAAATATAGAAGAGTTTACCTCTCCACTCAGCAGATAATAATAGAAATATAGAAGAGTTTACCTCTCCACTCAGCAGATAATAATAGAATTATAGAAGAGTTTACCTCTCCACTCAGCAGGTAATAGAAATATAGAAGAGTTTACCTCTCCGCTCAGCAGATAATAGAAATATAGAAGAGTTTACCTCTCCACTCAGCAGATAATAATAGAAATATAGAAGAGTTTACCTCTCCACTCAGCAGATAATAATAGATATATATAAGAGTTTACCTCTCCACTCAGCAGATAATAATAGAATTATAGAAGAGTTTACCTCTCCACTCAGCAGATAATAGAAATATAGAAGAGTTTACCTCTCCGCTCAGCAGATAATAGAAATATAGAAGAGTTTACCTCTCCACTCAGCAGATAATAATAGAAATATAGAAGAGTTTACCTCTCCACTCAGCAGATAATAATAGAATTATAGAAGAGTTTACCTCTCCACTCAGCAGATAATAATAGAAATATAGAAGAGTTTACCTCTCCACTCAGCAGATAATAATAGAAATATAGAAGAGTTTACCTCTCCACTCAGCAGATAATAATAGAAATATAGAAGAGTTTACCTCTCCACTCAGCAGATAATAATAGAAATATAGAAGAGTTTACCTCTCCACTCAGCAGATAATAATAGATATATAGAAGAGTTTACCTCTCCACTCAGCAGATAATAGAAATATAGAAGAGTTTACCTCTCCACTCAGCAGATAATAATAGATATATAGAAGAGTTTACCTCTCCACTCAGCAGATAATAATAGATATATAGAAGAGTTTACCTCTCCACTCAGCAGATAATAATAGAAATATAGAAGAGTTTACCTCTCCACTCAGCAGATAATGATAGAGATATAGAAGAGTTTACCTCTCCACTCAGCAGATAATAATAGAAATATAGAAGAGTTTACCTCTCCACTCAGCAGATAATAATAGATATATAGAAGAGTTTACCTCTCCACTCAGCAGATAATAGAAATATAGAAGAGTTTACCTCTCCACTCAGCAGATAATAATAGATATATAGAAGAGTTTACCTCTCCACTCAGCAGATAATAATAGAAATATAGAAGAGTTTACCTCTCCACTCAGCAGATAATAATAGAAATATAGAAGAGTTTACCTCTCCACTCAGCAGATAATAGAAATATAGAAGAGTTTACCTCTCCACTCAGCAGATAATAATAGATATATAGAAGAGTTTACCTCTCCACTCAGCAGATAATAATAGATATATAGAAGAGTTTACCTCTCCACTCAGCAGATAATAATAGATATATAGAAGAGTTTACCTCTCCACTCAGCAGATAATAGATATATAGAAGAGTTTACCTCTCCACTCAGCAGATAATAATAGAAATATAGAAGAGTTTACCTCTCCACTCAGCATATAATAGAAATATAGAAGAGTTTACCTCTCCACTCAGCATATAATAGAAATATAGAAGAGTTTACCTCTCCACTCAGCAGATAATAATAGAAATATAGAAGAGTTTACCTCTCCACTCAGCAGATAATAATAGAAATATAGAAGAGTTTACCTCTCCACTCAGCAGATAATAGATATATAGAAGAGTTTACCTCTCCACTCAGCAGATAATAATAGAAATATAGAAGAGTTTACCTCTCCACTCAGCAGATAATAATAGATATATAGAAGAGTTTACCTCTCCACTCAGCAGATAATGATAGAAATATAGAAGAGTTTACCTCTCCACTCAGCAGATAATAATAGAAATATAGAAGAGTTTACCTCTCCACTCAGCAGATAATAATAGAAATATAGAAGAGTTTACCTCTCCACTCAGCAGATAATAATAGAAATATAGAAGAGTTTACCTCTCCACTCAGCAGATAATGATAGAGATATAGAAGAGTTTACCTCTCCACTCAGCAGATAATAATAGATATATAGAAGAGTTTACCTCTCCACTTAGCAGATAATAATAGATATATAGAAGAGTTTACCTCTCCACTCAGCAGATAATAATAGAAATATAGAAGAGTTTACCTCTCCACTCAGCAGATAATGATAGAGATATAGAAGAGTTTACCTCTCCACTCAGCAGATAATAATAGAAATATAGAAGAGTTTACCTCTCCACTCAGCAGATAATAATAGATATATAGAAGAGTTTACCTCTCCACTCAGCAGATAATAATAGAAATATAGAAGAGTTTACCTCTCCACTCAGCAGATAATAGAAATATAGAAGAGTTTACCTCTCCACTCAGCAGATAATAGAAATATAGAAGAGTTTACCTCTCCACTCAGCAGATAATAGAAATATAGAAGAGTTTACCTCTCCACTCAGCAGATAATAATAGATATATAGAAGAGTTTACCTCTCCACTCAGCAGATAATAATAGATATATAGAAGAGTTTACCTCTCCACTCAGCAGATAATAATAGAAATATAGAAGAGTTTACCTCTCCACTCAGCAGATAATAGAAATATAGAAGAGTTTACCTCTCCACTCAGCAGATAATAGAAATATAGAAGAGTTTACCTCTCCACTCAGCAGATAATAGAAATATAGAAGAGTTTACCTCTCCACTCAGCAGATAATAATAGATATATAGAAGAGTTTACCTCTCCACTCAGCAGATAATAATAGAAATATAGAAGAGTTTACCTCTCCACTCAGCAGATAATAATAGAAATATAGAAGAGTTTACCTCTCCACTCAGCAGATAATAGAAATATAGAAGAGTTTACCTCTCCACTCAGCAGATAATAATAGATATATAGAAGAGTTTACCTCTCCACTCAGCAGATAATAATAGATATATAGAAGAGTTTACCTCTCCACTCAGCAGATAATAATAGATATATAGAAGAGTTTACCTCTCCACTCAGCAGATAATAGATATATAGAAGAGTTTACCTCTCCACTCAGCAGATAATAATAGAAATATAGAAGAGTTTACCTCTCCACTCAGCAGATAATAATAGAAATATAGAAGAGTTTACCTCTCCACTCAGCAGATAATAGATATATAGAAGAGTTTACCTCTCCACTCAGCAGATAATAATAGAAATATAGAAGAGTTTACCTCTCCACTCAGCAGATAATAATAGAAATATAGAAGAGTTTACCTCTCCACTCAGCAGATAATAGATATATAGAAGAGTTTACCTCTCCACTCAGCAGATAATAATAGAAATATAGAAGAGTTTACCTCTCCACTCAGCAGATAATAATAGATATATAGAAGAGTTTACCTCTCCACTCAGCAGATAATGATAGAAATATAGAAGAGTTTACCTCTCCACTCAGCAGATAATAATAGAAATATAGAAGAGTTTACCTCTCCACTCAGCAGATAATAATAGAAATATATAAGAGTTTACCTCTCCACTCAGCAGATAATAATAGATATATAGAAGAGTTTACCTCTCCACTCAGCAGATAATAATAGAAATATAGAAGAGTTTACCTCTCCGCTCAGCAGATAATGATAGAAATATAGAAGAGTTTACCTCTCCACTCAGCAGATAATGATAGAAATATAGAAGAGTTTACCTCTCCACTCAGCAGATAATAATAGAAATATAGAAGAGTTTACCTCTCCACTCAGCAGATAATAATAGAAATATAGAAGAGTTTACCTCTCCGCTCAGCAGATAATAATAGAAATATAGAAGAGTTTACCTCTCCACTCAGCAGATAATAGAAATATAGAAGAGTTTACCTCTCCACTCAGCAGATAATAGAAATATAGAAGAGTTTACCTCTCCGTTCAGCAGATAATAATAGAAATATAGAAGAGTTTACCTCTCCGCTCAGCAGATAATAATAGAATTATAGAAGAGTTTACCTCTCCACTCAGCAGATAATTATAGATATATAGAAGAGTTTACCTCTCCACTCAGCAGATAATGATAGAAATATAGAAGAGTTTACCTCTCCGCTCAGCAGATAATAATAGAAATATAGAAGAGTTTACCTCTCCGCTCAGCAGATAATAATAGAAATATAGAAGAGTTTACCTCTCCACTCAGCAGATAATGATAGAAATATAGAAGAGTTTACCTCTCCACTCAGCAGATAATAGAAATATAGAAGAGTTTACCTCTCCGCTCAGCAGATAATAATAGAAATATAGAAGAGTTTACCTCTCCACTCAGCAGATAATAGAAATATAGAAGAGTTTACCTCTCCGCTCAGCAGATAATAATAGAAATATAGAAGAGTTTACCTCTCCGCTCAGCAGATAATAATAGAAATATAGAAGAGTTTACCTCTCCACTCAGCAGATAATAATAGAAATATAGAAGAGTTTACCTCTCCACTCAGCAGATAATAGAAATATAGAAGAGTTTACCTCTCCACTCAGCAGATAATAATAGAAATATAGAAGAGTTTACCTCTCCACTCAGCAGATAATGATAGAAATATAGAAGAGTTTACCTCTCCACTCAGCAGATAATAATAGATATATAGAAGAGTTTACCTCTCCACTCAGCAGATAATGATAGAAATATAGAAGAGTTTACCTCTCCACTCAGCAGATAATAATAGAAATATAGAAGAGTTTACCTCTCCACTCAGCAGATAATAGAAATATAGAAGAGTTTACCTCTCCACTCAGCAGATAATAATAGATATATAGAAGAGTTTACCTCTCCACTCAGCAGATAATAATAGATATATAGAACAGTTTACCTCTCCACTCAGCAGATAATGATAGAAATATAGAAGAGTTTACCTCTCCGCTCAGCAGATAATAATAGAAATATAGAAGAGTTTACCTCTCCACTCAGCAGATAATAATAGAAATATAGAAGAGTTTACCTCTCCGCTCAGCAGATAATAATAGAAATATAGAAGAGTTTACCTCTCTACTCAGCAGATAATAATAGAAATATAGAAGAGTTTACCTCTCCACTCAGCAGATAATAGAAATATAGAAGAGTTTACCTCTCCACTCAGCAGATAATAATAGAAATATAGAAGAGTTTACCTCTCCACTCAGCAGATAATAATAGAAATATAGAAGAGTTTACCTCTCCACTCAGCAGATAATAGAAATATAGAAGAGTTTACCTCTCCACTCAGCAGATAATAATAGAAATATAGAAGAGTTTACCTCTCCACTCAGCAGATAATAATAGAAATATAGAAGAGTTTACCTCTCCACTCAGCAGATAATAGAAATATAGAAGAGTTTACCTCTCCACTCAGCAGATAATAATAGAATTATAGAAGAGTTTACCTCTCCACTCAGCAGATAATAATAGAAATATAGAAGAGTTTACCTCTCCACTCAGCAGATAATAATAGAAATATAGAAGAGTTTACCTCTCCACTCAGCAGATAATGATAGAGATATAGAAGAGTTTACCTCTCCACTCAGCAGATAATAATAGATATATAGAAGAGTTTACCTCTCCACTCAGCAGATAATAATAGAAATATAGAAGAGTTTACCTCTCCACTCAGCAGATAATAATAGAAATATAGAAGAGTTTACCTCTCCACTCAGCAGATAATAATAGATATATAGAAGAGTTTACCTCTCCACTCAGCAGATAATAATAGAAATATAGAAGAGTTTACCTCTCCACTCAGCAGATAATAGAAATATAGAAGAGTTTACCTCTCCACTCAGCAGATAATAATAGAAATATAGAAGAGTTTACCTCTCCACTCAGCAGATAATAGAAATATAGAAGAGTTTACCTCTCCGCTCAGCAGATAATAGAAATATAGAAGAGTTTACCTCTCCACTCAGCAGATAATAATAGAAATATAGAAGAGTTTACCTCTCCACTCAGCAGATAATAATAGAATTATAGAAGAGTTTACCTCTCCACTCAGCAGATAATAGAAATATAGAAGAGTTTACCTCTCCGCTCAGCAGATAATAGAAATATAGAAGAGTTTACCTCTCCACTCAGCAGATAATAATAGAAATATAGAAGAGTTTACCTCTCCACTCAGCATATAATAGAAATATAGAAGAGTTTACCTCTCCACTCAGCATATAATAGAAATATAGAAGAGTTTACCTCTCCACTCAGCAGATAATAATAGAAATATAGAAGAGTTTACCTCTCCACTCAGCAGATAATAATAGAAATATAGAAGAGTTTACCTCTCCACTCAGCAGATAATAATAGAAATATAGAAGAGTTTACCTCTCCACTCAGCAGATAATAATAGAAATATAGAAGAGTTTACCTCTCCACTCAGCAGATAATGATAGAGATATAGAAGAGTTTACCTCTCCACTCAGCAGATAATAATAGATATATAGAAGAGTTTACCTCTCCACTCAGCAGATAATAATAGATATATAGAAGAGTTTACCTCTCCACTCAGCAGATAATAATAGAAATATAGAAGAGTTTACCTCTCCACTCAGCAGATAATGATAGAGATATAGAAGAGTTTACCTCTCCACTCAGCAGATAATAATAGAAATATAGAAGAGTTTACCTCTCCACTCAGCAGATAATAATAGATATATAGAAGAGTTTACCTCTCCACTCAGCAGATAATAATAGAAATATAGAAGAGTTTACCTCTCCACTCAGCAGATAATAGAAATATAGAAGAGTTTACCTCTCCACTCAGCAGATAATAGAAATATAGAAGAGTTTACCTCTCCACTCAGCAGATAATAGAAATATAGAAGAGTTTACCTCTCCACTCAGCAGATAATAATAGATATATAGAAGAGTTTACCTCTCCACTCAGCAGATAATAATAGATATATAGAAGAGTTTACCTCTCCACTCAGCAGATAATAATAGAAATATAGAAGAGTTTACCTCTCCACTCAGCAGATAATAGAAATATAGAAGAGTTTACCTCTCCACTCAGCAGATAATAGAAATATAGAAGAGTTTACCTCTCCACTCAGCAGATAATAGAAATATAGAAGAGTTTACCTCTCCACTCAGCAGATAATAATAGATATATAGAAGAGTTTACCTCTCCACTCAGCAGATAATAATAGAAATATAGAAGAGTTTACCTCTCCACTCAGCAGATAATAATAGAAATATAGAAGAGTTTACCTCTCCACTCAGCAGATAATAGAAATATAGAAGAGTTTACCTCTCCACTCAGCAGATAATAATAGATATATAGAAGAGTTTACCTCTCCACTCAGCAGATAATAATAGATATATAGAAGAGTTTACCTCTCCACTCAGCAGATAATAATAGATATATAGAAGAGTTTACCTCTCCACTCAGCAGATAATAGATATATAGAAGAGTTTACCTCTCCACTCAGCAGATAATAATAGAAATATAGAAGAGTTTACCTCTCCACTCAGCAGATAATAATAGAAATATAGAAGAGTTTACCTCTCCACTCAGCAGATAATAGATATATAGAAGAGTTTACCTCTCCACTCAGCAGATAATAATAGAAATATAGAAGAGTTTACCTCTCCACTCAGCAGATAATAATAGAAATATAGAAGAGTTTACCTCTCCACTCAGCAGATAATAGATATATAGAAGAGTTTACCTCTCCACTCAGCAGATAATAATAGAAATATAGAAGAGTTTACCTCTCCGCTCAGCAGATAATGATAGAAATATAGAAGAGTTTACCTCTCCACTCAGCAGATAATGATAGAAATATAGAAGAGTTTACCTCTCCACTCAGCAGATAATAATAGAAATATAGAAGAGTTTACCTCTCCACTCAGCAGATAATAATAGAAATATAGAAGAGTTTACCTCTCCGCTCAGCAGATAATAATAGAAATATAGAAGAGTTTACCTCTCCACTCAGCAGATAATAGAAATATAGAAGAGTTTACCTCTCCACTCAGCAGATAATAGAAATATAGAAGAGTTTACCTCTCCGCTCAGCAGATAATAGAAATATAGAAGAGTTTACCTCTCCACTCAGCAGATAATAATAGAAATATAGAAGAGTTTACCTCTCCACTCAGCAGATAATAATAGAATTATAGAAGAGTTTACCTCTCCACTCAGCAGATAATAGAAATATAGAAGAGTTTACCTCTCCGCTCAGCAGATAATAGAAATATAGAAGAGTTTACCTCTCCACTCAGCAGATAATAATAGAAATATAGAAGAGTTTACCTCTCCACTCAGCATATAATAGAAATATAGAAGAGTTTACCTCTCCACTCAGCATATAATAGAAATATAGAAGAGTTTACCTCTCCACTCAGCAGATAATAATAGAAATATAGAAGAGTTTACCTCTCCACTCAGCAGATAATAATAGAAATATAGAAGAGTTTACCTCTCCACTCAGCAGATAATAGATATATAGAAGAGTTTACCTCTCCACTCAGCAGATAATAATAGAAATATAGAAGAGTTTACCTCTCCACTCAGCAGATAATAATAGATATATAGAAGAGTTTACCTCTCCACTCAGCAGATAATGATAGAAATATAGAAGAGTTTACCTCTCCACTCAGCAGATAATAATAGAAATATAGAAGAGTTTACCTCTCCACTCAGCAGATAATAATAGAAATATAGAAGAGTTTACCTCTCCACTCAGCAGATAATGATAGAGATATAGAAGAGTTTACCTCTCCACTCAGCAGATAATAATAGATATATAGAAGAGTTTACCTCTCCACTCAGCAGATAATAATAGATATATAGAAGAGTTTACCTCTCCACTCAGCAGATAATAATAGAAATATAGAAGAGTTTACCTCTCCACTCAGCAGATAATGATAGAGATATAGAAGAGTTTACCTCTCCACTCAGCAGATAATAATAGAAATATAGAAGAGTTTACCTCTCCACTCAGCAGATAATAATAGATATATAGAAGAGTTTACCTCTCCACTCAGCAGATAATAGAAATATAGAAGAGTTTACCTCTCCACTCAGCAGATAATAATAGATATATAGAAGAGTTTACCTCTCCACTCAGCAGATAATAATAGATATATAGAAGAGTTTACCTCTCCACTCAGCAGATAATAATAGAAATATAGAAGAGTTTACCTCTCCACTCAGCAGATAATGATAGAGATATAGAAGAGTTTACCTCTCCACTCAGCAGATAATAATAGATATATAGAAGAGTTTACCTCTCCACTCAGCAGATAATAATAGATATATAGAAGAGTTTACCTCTCCACTCAGCAGATAATAATAGAAATATAGAAGAGTTTACCTCTCCACTCAGCAGATAATGATAGAGATATAGAAGAGTTTACCTCTCCACTCAGCAGATAATAATAGAAATATAGAAGAGTTTACCTCTCCGCTCAGCAGATAATAATAGATATATAGAAGAGTTTGCCTCTCCACTCAGCAGATAATAATAGAAATATAGAAGAGTTTACCTCTCCACTCAGCAGATAATAATAGAAATATAGAAGAGTTTACCTCTCCACTCAGCAGATAATAGAAATATAGAAGAGTTTACCTCTCCACTCAGCAGATAATAATAGATATATAGAAGAGTTTACCTCTCCACTCAGCAGATAATAATAGATATATAGAAGAGTTTACCTCTCCACTCAGCAGATAATAATAGATATATAGAAGAGTTTACCTCTCCACTCAGCAGATAATAGATATATAGAAGAGTTTACCTCTCCACTCAGCAGATAATAATAGAAATATAGAAGAGTTTACCTCTCCACTCAGCATATAATAGAAATATAGAAGAGTTTACCTCTCCACTCAGCATATAATAGAAATATAGAAGAGTTTACCTCTCCACTCAGCAGATAATAATAGAAATATAGAAGAGTTTACCTCTCCACTCAGCAGATAATAATAGAAATATAGAAGAGTTTACCTCTCCACTCAGCAGATAATAGATATATAGAAGAGTTTACCTCTCCACTCAGCAGATAATAATAGAAATATAGAAGAGTTTACCTCTCCACTCAGCAGATAATAATAGATATATAGAAGAGTTTACCTCTCCACTCAGCAGATAATGATAGAAATATAGAAGAGTTTACCTCTCCACTCAGCAGATAATAATAGAAATATAGAAGAGTTTACCTCTCCACTCAGCAGATAATAATAGAAATATATAAGAGTTTACCTCTCCACTCAGCAGATAATAATAGATATATAGAAGAGTTTACCTCTCCACTCAGCAGATAATAATAGAAATATAGAAGAGTTTACCTCTCCGCTCAGCAGATAATGATAGAAATATAGAAGAGTTTACCTCTCCACTCAGCAGATAATGATAGAAATATAGAAGAGTTTACCTCTCCACTCAGCAGATAATAATAGAAATATAGAAGAGTTTACCTCTCCACTCAGCAGATAATAATAGAAATATAGAAGAGTTTACCTCTCCACTCAGCAGATAATAGAAATATAGAAGAGTTTACCTCTCCACTCAGCAGATAATAATAGAATTATAGAAGAGTTTACCTCTCCACTCAGCAGATAATAATAGAAATATAGAAGAGTTTACCTCTCCACTCAGCAGATAATAATAGAAATATAGAAGAGTTTACCTCTCCACTCAGCAGATAATGATAGAGATATAGAAGAGTTTACCTCTCCACTCAGCAGATAATAATAGATATATAAAAGAGTTTACCTCTCCACTCAGCAGATAATAATAGAAATATAGAAGAGTTTACCTCTCCACTCAGCAGATAATAATAGAAATATAGAAGAGTTTACCTCTCCACTCAGCAGATAATGATAGAGATATAGAAGAGTTTACCTCTCCACTCAGCAGATAATAATAGATATATAGAAGAGTTTACCTCTCCACTCAGCAGATAATAATAGAAATATAGAAGAGTTTACCTCTCCACTCAGCAGATAATAATAGAAATATAGAAGAGTTTACCTCTCCACTCAGCAGATAATAATAGATATATAGAAGAGTTTACCTCTCCACTCAGCAGATAATAATAGAAATATAGAAGAGTTTACCTCTCCACTCAGCAGATAATAGAAATATAGAAGAGTTTACCTCTCCACTCAGCAGATAATAATAGAAATATAGAAGAGTTTACCTCTCCACTCAGCAGATAATAGAAATATAGAAGAGTTTACCTCTCCGCTCAGCAGATAATAGAAATATAGAAGAGTTTACCTCTCCACTCAGCAGATAATAATAGAAATATAGAAGAGTTTACGTCTCCACTCAGCAGATAATAATAGAATTATAGAAGAGTTTACCTCTCCACTCAGCAGGTAATAGAAATATAGAAGAGTTTACCTCTCCACTCAGCAGATAATAATAGAAATATAGAAGAGTTTACCTCTCCGCTCAGCAGATAATAGAAATATAGAGGAGTTTACCTCTCCACTCAGCAGATAATAATAGAAATATAGAAGAGTTTACCTCTCCACTCAGCAGATAATAATAGATATATATAAGAGTTTACCTCTCCACTCAGCAGATAATAATAGAATTATAGAAGAGTTTACCTCTCCACTCAGCAGATAATAGAAATATAGAAGAGTTTACCTCTCCGCTCAGCAGATAATAGAAATATAGAAGAGTTTACCTCTCCACTCAGCAGATAATAATAGAAATATAGAAGAGTTTACCTCTCCACTCAGCAGATAATAATAGAATTATAGAAGAGTTTACCTCTCCACTCAGCAGATAATAATAGAATTATAGAAGAGTTTACCTCTCCACTCAGCAGATAATAATAGAAATATAGAAGAGTTTACCTCTCCACTCAGCAGATAATAATAGAAATATAGAAGAGTTTACCTCTCCACTCAGCAGATAATAATAGAAATATAGAAGAGTTTACCTCTCCACTCAGCAGATAATAATAGATATATAGAAGAGTTTACCTCTCCACTCAGCAGATAATAGAAATATAGAAGAGTTTACCTCTCCACTCAGCAGATAATAATAGATATATAGAAGAGTTTACCTCTCCACTCAGCAGATAATAATAGATATATAGAAGAGTTTACCTCTCCACTCAGCAGATAATAATAGAAATATAGAAGAGTTTACCTCTCCACTCAGCAGATAATGATAGAGATATAGAAGAGTTTACCTCTCCACTCAGCAGATAATAATAGAAATATAGAAGAGTTTACCTCTCCACTCAGCAGATAATAATAGATATATAGAAGAGTTTACCTCTCCACTCAGCAGATAATAGAAATATAGAAGAGTTTACCTCTCCACTCAGCAGATAATAATAGATATATAGAAGAGTTTACCTCTCCACTCAGCAGATAATAATAGAAATATAGAAGAGTTTACCTCTCCACTCAGCAGATAATGATAGAAATATAGAAGAGTTTACCTCTCCACTCAGCAGATAATAATAGAAATATAGAAGAGTTTACCTCTCCACTCAGCAGATAATAATAGAAATATAGAAGAGTTTACCTCTCCACTCAGCAGATAATAATAGAAATATAGAAGAGTTTACCTCTCCACTCAGCAGATAATGATAGAGATATAGAAGAGTTTACCTCTCCACTCAGCAGATAATAATAGAAATATAGAAGAGTTTACCTCTCCACTCAGCAGATAATGATAGAAATATAGAAGAGTTTACCTCTCCACTCAGCAGATAATAATAGATATATAGAAGAGTTTACCTCTCCACTCAGCAGATAATAATAGAAATATAGAAGAGTTTACCTCTCCACTCAGCAGATAATAATAGATATATAGAAGAGTTTACCTCTCCACTCAGCAGATAATGATAGAGATATAGAAGAGTTTACCTCTCCACTCAGCAGATAATAATAGAAATATAGAAGAGTTTACCTCTCCGCTCAGCAGATAATGATAGAAATATAGAAGAGTTTACCTCTCCACTCAGCAGATAATAATAGAAATATAGAAGAGTTTACCTCTCCACTCAGCAGATAATAATAGAAATATAGAAGAGTTTACCTCTCCACTCAGCAGATAATAATAGAAATATAGAAGAGTTTACCTCTCCACTCAGCAGATAATAGAGATATAGAAGAGTTTACCTCTCCACTCAGCAGATAATAATAGATATATAGAAGAGTTTACCTCTCCACTCAGCAGATAATAATAGATATATAGAAGAGTTTACCTCTCCACTCAGCAGATAATAGAGATATAGAAGAGTTTACCTCTCCACTCAGCAGATAATAATAGATATATAGAAGAGTTTACCTCTCCACTCAGCAGATAATAGAAATATAGAAGAGTTTACCTCTCCACTCAGCAGATAATGATAGATATATAGAAGAGTTTACCTCTCCACTCAGCAGATAATAATAGAAATATAGAAGAGTTTACCTCTCCACTCAGCAGATAATAATAGAAATATAGAAGAGTTTACCTCTCCACTCAGCAGATAATAATAGAAATATAGAAGAGTTTACCTCTCCACTCAGCAGATAATAATAGATATATAGAAGAGTTTACCTCTCCGCTCAGCAGATAATAATAGAAATATAGAAGAGTTTACCTCTCCACTCAGCAGATAATAATAGAAATATAGAAGAGTTTACCTCTCCACACAGCAGATAATAGATATATGGAGCAGTTACCTCTCCGCTCAGCAGGGAGATGATCTCCAGGGCGCAGGCGATGATTCTTCGGGACGTCTCTGCCTCCATCCTCGGCCGTCGCTCAGGTGACAGATGTTGGATGATGTCGGGGGATGGAGACCTTCAGCTTCTGTATAATAACGGCTGATACCAGAGAACAATCTGCAGCTGCTGCACTGTGGAGATGAAGGACCTGTGGTGATGTCAGCACCATGTGACCAGGAGGGGCGGAGCTCAGCAGTGCTGTGGTGGAGCAGGGCCTGTGGTGACGTCAGCACCATGTGACCAGGAGGGGGCGGAGCTCAGCAGAGCTTTTGAGCAGCAGCACCTTTGATGACGTCAGTGTCATGTGACAGGAGGGGCGGAGCTGTGGAGTATATATAGGAGCAGGCTGGGCTGTGGTGAGGAGGAGTAGTTGCAGCGTCTCTCAGTGAGTGAAGGTTAATCAGAGGGAATAGACCCTGAGCTGTGGCTGTGATCTGTGGTGGGGTGGAGCCGCAGACCCCTCCTGTACACTCTTCCATCCTTTCTCATGCAGCAGTGATAGGAGGAGGCTGGGGACATTGTGGCAGCAGAATCCTCCGTGGGGTCCTCACTGTGTCCTGTGGGTCCTGTCGCCCATGAGGAGCCCGAGTTGTACACTGTCTACCTATCCCTGCTGGTCCATGATACCGACCAGCGAGCTCCTCTCTCGTCACCCAGCACCGGCCCCTCTCCAGGGTGGTCTATGAGTGGAGGGGGCACCAGTGCGCAGGGGATTTGGGTGCCAACTAGTGAGGAGCGAGCACCGAGGATTTCCGGGATTATTCGGCGGGAGCTCGGTTCTCCTCCCTTTAATGCTGGTGCCAGTCAGCATGCAGGGATGGTCCGCCAGGCACTGTAACGCTGCAGCCATCTTTGTTGTGGCATTACAGTGACTGGCTGGCTGCACAGCATCATCGGGTCTAGAAGAGACCGGACGCCGCCGCATTCTGCTCCGGACTCAGTGCAGGGAGAGCTGCTGCTGAGATCGGGTCACATTTCCGGGTTTATCAGTCAGTGTGGGTCTAATATCAGATTTTACACAAATCTTAATCCGGATTATTTTATTCCAGACCCCCTCTTTTCTTTTGCTTGTTCTCATATTGAACATTGTGGTTTGTCAGACGCCTCCTCTATCTGTGGGCTACAAATTGTGGCATTTCAGGGCTTCTTTATACTGGTTTTCCAGTGTCTTAGGGTGAGTGTCCACGGTCAGTTAACGCTGCGTGTTTGACGCTGCGCAGAGCTGCAGCGTCAAACACGCAGCGTCCAGATGTTCCAGCATAGTGGAGGGGATTTTTTGAAATCCCGTGTCCACTATGCGTGGAAACCCGCACATGCGGCCCTGTGACTCCAGACATGCTGCGCGTCTTTTCAGATCGCAGCATGTCCGTGCTACCTGCGGCGACGCTGCGTCGCCGCAGGTAATATCACAGGGCCCTATGGCAAAGGGTGCGATGATCCCAGATGTGTACAGTACACATCCGGCATGATCGCGTCCCAGAAAGGGGGCGGACTTAGCAATGAGCGGCTTCGCCGCTCCAACGATACCGCCGGCCATCCTGAGCGTGGACACATACCCTTACCCTACTTACTAGCAACCTTTTTTTTTAAATGTTCCTATATTCCAGATAATTTAAACTGTGGTTTTCCCGCACACAGATCACATATAAGTTTGCTCCAAATTCAGCCATTTGTAATGAACAAAGAAAATATTTTAGTAGTCCATTTAAAATGGGCAAGGCGCGTGGCAAGGGACGGTGAGGTGGACGTGATGCTGATGGTGCATGCAGAGGCCGTGGCCAAGCTGAAAATGGGCTACAACAAACACCCACATATTCTCGCTCGACCTTCCTGTCCCAATTACTAGGGGACCACAGAACACCACTATTGAACCCAGAGCAGTGTCAAATGGTTGTTGGTTGGATAGCGGATAATGCTTCCAGTCACTTTGCCTCCACCACCACGTCTTCCACACGGTCAAGTCTGAGTAGCCGTGAGTCTGGACCACATATTCCTCACCCTGATCCTCCTTCCTCCCACCATGCCAAGTGTCCTGAGACAACTGATCCCACACTTGGACACTCTGAAGAGCTGTTGTCACAGAGTGACTGACCCGGTATAAAACGACCCAACCGTAGGTCTGTCACGAACAGCACAACACACAAGGGAACACCGGGGACACAATTACAACGGTGGGCCCTGTCGGTAGGGGCTGGGGTAATGGGCACCTCCTGCACTGGCCAGCAGATGTGCCCTGATCTTGCTACCGTCCCTATACGGGTTCTTTCAACCCATTGCCGACCAGGATACCTAGTCCCTCACTTGCCCTGCACCTATCCCTAAGTAGGGAACTGGCAGGTGAGAGCACGGGTCCCACCGCTGCACTAATACAACACGGGGTAAGGAAATACAGACAAGGTAAGGTAAACAACACTTAGCTTAATGCTGCAAGGCACAGCTTAGCAGGAAGAAACACCAGATTCACTGGACACAGCAGTAGAACAACAGTTCCCAGAAAGCTCCTACTCCCAGCTTGGTCGCTGAAAAATGAACTAACACCGACAGCTGATGAACCAGGTGACTTCCTAAAGGATGGAGGGAGTGGTCACCACAAACATCAGCTGGCCCAGCAGCAATGCAATAACACCAGCGGCCACCAGGGGGGAAAACTGCATTAACCCCCGATGACCAGAAAGGAAAAAAGGTCTTAAACTGAGGCAAACCAGATCTGCCACAAATCCAAAATTGGATCGTGACAGCTGTTCACTTTTCCATTTATAGATTCGGGACTCTTGGCCGGTCCACTTGAAGCAGGGCAAGAGGAGATCGCATGTAGCGATTCCCAAATATTTGACCAGCCCCGGTCACACGAAGGCGAAAGTGGGAACGTGTCACAAGAGGTGGACGATGATGAGAAACAATTGCTAGAAAGTCAGGAGGAGGACCAGGGTGCGGATGTGCTAGATGAGGTGGTGGATGATATAGTAACTGACCGAACCTGGCAGGAGGACATGCAGAGCGAGGACAGCAGTACACATGTGAACGAGGCATATCACCCCAACAGGCAGGAAGAAACTGTGTGGTGGTCGCCGACAGAAGGCTTGCATCCATTCCCGCAACACCAATACGACGGAAGTTGCCATTCCATCTGTTACGTCTTCCTGAGTCTGGTTGTTTTTTTAGAGACTCTGCTGATAACTCCAAACAGGCCATTTGCACCAGCAGCCATGCCCGCATCAGCAGGGGTAGCAAAACTAGCAGCCTGACCACCACCAGCATGATAAGGCACATGGCAGCAAAGCACCTGACTTTGTGGGCCGAACTCCAGGCTCCAGGACCACTGTCTGCGGGTGACACCACTGCTTCCACTGTTTTGCGTGCAAGCCAATCCCCTGTCCACAGTGCATACGAAGATGCCTTTTGCCCTGCACCTGTTGTTGCCCATAGTCAACCAGCACCATCATCAAGCACGTCCTGGTCCCAGCGCAGCGTTCGGTTGTCTATACCCCAGTCATTGGAACGCAAGCGGAAATACCCAGCCAACGCCCCACAGGCCACAGTACTAAATTCACACATTTCTCACCTGCATGCACTCGAAATGTTGCCTTTTAGGCTCGTGGAGATGGAGGCTTTCCACAACCTGATGGTGGTGGCCATCCCAAGGTACTCGGTCCCCAGGCACCACTAATTCTACCGGTGTGCCGTACCGGCATTACACAAGCACGTGTCCCAAATTACCCGTGCCCGCCACAATGCTGTTACTGGGAAAGTCCACCTAACCACGGACACATGGTGGTGGCTCTGAGGCAAGGTGAGCTCACACACGTACCATGCCTGGCCCATGTGCTTATTAACCTCGTGGTTCAAACGTTTTCTCGAAAGCTATCCAGAGCTGCTGGTTCTGCTTGTGAAAGTACACCACCTGTGTGCCCATTTTAGAAAGTCAGCTACAGCTTCAGCTGCTCTTGCCGTGCTTCAGCAGCATTTGCAGCTTCCTGCTGACCGACTGGTGTGTGATGTCTCCACGCCTTGAAACTCTACACTACATATGTTGGAAAGGATTTGTGAGCAGAAGAGGGCAGTTGCTGACTACCAGAATCAACAAGGCCATCATTATTCAGTTCTGACTACACACATAAAGGTACCTTCACACTAAGCGACTTTGCAGCTATAACGATAGCGATCCGTGACGTTGCAGCGTCCTGGATAGCGATATCGTTGTGTTTGACATGCAGCTGTGATATCGCTGGTCGTTGCTGAAAGTTCAGAACTTTATTTGGTCGTCAGATCGGCGTGTATCGTTGTGTTTGACAGCAAAAGCAACGATACCAGCAATGTTTTACAATGGTAACCAGGGTAAATATCGGGTTACTAAGCGCAGGGCCGCGCTTAGTAACCCAATATTTACCCTGGTTACCATTGTAAAAGTAAAAAAAAACACTACATACTCACCTTCTGATGTCTGTCAGGTCCCCCGGTGTTGTGAACTGTACTTCTTGGCTCCCTCTTGTGGTCACTAGTGGTATGGCACTGGGATTGTCTTTCCCCAGGTTGGTACCCACCTGGTTCGTTAGGCCAGGGGTGTTGCTATTTAAACTTCCTGGATTCTTAGTCTGGTGCCTGGCATCGTTGTAATCAGTTCATTTCTGTTTGCTCCTGTCTGCTGGTCCTGGTTCTTTGCAAGATAAGCTAAGTCCTGCTTCCTTATTTTTGTTTATTTGCATTGTTCTAATTTTTGTCCAGCTTGTACAAAATGTGATTCCTGATATTGCTGGAAGCTCTAGGGGGCTGATATTCTCCCCCCTCACCGTTAGTCGGTTCGGGGGTTCTTGAATATTCAGCGTGGATATTTTGATAGGGTTTTTTGCTGACCGTATAAGTCATCTTCCTATTTTCTGCTATTAGTCAGTGGGCCTCTCTTTGCTAAAATCTAGTTCATTCTTACGTTTGTCTTTTCTTCTTACCTCACCGTTATTATTTGTTGGGGGCTTGTATTTATCTTTGGGGTCTTTTCTCTGGAGGCAAGAGAGGTCTTATTTTCCCTTATAGGGTTAGTTAGTTCTCCGGCTGGCGCGAGACATCTAGAATCAACGTAGGTACGTTCCCCGGCTACTGCTAGTTGTTTGTGCTAGGATCAGGTATACGGTCAGCCTAGTTACCACTTCCCTATGAGCCGGGTTTTTTGTGTTTGCAGACTTTGCTGAAACCTCTGAGATCCTCTGCCATTGGGATCATAACAGTATGCCAGGCTGAAGTGAATAGTTAATGCATTGCAGAAGCGGGATTAAAAGAAAAGAAGTTCTGAGTTTTTTGTTTTTTTCTTCCTCCCCTTTTTCTCTGAGTGGCTTGAAGCTTTGCTGCAGACATGAATGTCCAGACTCTGATTACTAGTGTGGATCAGCTTGCTGCACGGGTGCAGGGCATTCAGGATTTTGTTACTAGTAGTCCTATGTCAGAACCTAAAATACCTATTCCTGAGCTGTTCTCTGGAGATCGATTTAAATTTAGGAATTTTAGGAATAATTGTAAATTGTTTCTATCTTTGAGACCTCGTTCGTCTGGAGACTCAGCTCAGCAAGTTAAAATTGTTATCTCCTTCTTGCGTGGCGACCCTCAGGATTGGGCTTTCTCGTTGGCGCCAGGAGATCCTGCATTGGCAAATGTTGATGCGTTTTTTCTGGCGCTCGGATTGCTTTATGAGGAGCCCAATCTTGAAATTCAGGCAGAGAAAGCCTTGCTGGCTATTTCTCAAGGTCAGGATGAAGCTGAAGTGTATTGCCAAAAATTTCGGAAATGGTCCGTGCTTACTCAATGGAATGAGTGTGCTCTGGCCGCAAATTTCAGAAATGGCCTTTCTGAAGCCATTAAGAATGTGATGGTGGGTTTCTCCATTCCTACAAGTCTGAATGATTCTATGGCGCTGGCCATTCAGATTGACCGGCGTTTGCGGGAGCGCAAATCCGCTAATCCTCTGGCGGTGTTGTCTGAACGGACACCTGTCTCAATGCAATCTGATAGAATCCTGACTAGAACCGAACGGCAAAATCATAGACGTCAGAATGGGTTGTGTTTTTACTGTGGTGATTCTACACATGTTATATCAGCATGCTCTAAACGGCCATCAAAGGTTGTTAGTCCTGTCGCCATTGGTAATTTGCAGCCTAAGTTCATTTTGTCTGTGACTTTGATTTGCTCATTATCTTCCTACCCTGTTATGGCATTTGTGGATTCAGGTGCTGCCCTGAGTCTTATGGATTTATCGTTTGCCAAGCGCTGTGGTTTTGTCCTGGAGCCTTTAGAAAATCCTATTCCTCTTAGAGGAATTGATGCTACGCCATTGGCGGAGAATAAGCCGCAGTATTGGACACAAGTGACCATGTGCATGACTCCTGAACATCGGGAGGTGATTCGTTTTCTTGTTCTGCATAAAATGCATGATTTGGTCGTTTTAGGTCTGCCATGGTTACAGACCCATAATTGTTATGACCCCAATGGCAGAGGGTCTCAAAAGTACATACCAAGTCTGCAAACACAAAAAACCAGCTCATAGGGCAGTGGTAACTGGGCTGACCATATATCTAATCCTAGCACCACAAATAGCAGCAGCCGGGGAACGTGCCTACGTTGGTTCTAGACGTCTCGCGCCAGACGGAGAACTAACTAACCCTAGAAGGGAAAAGATAGACCTTTAACAGTATGCCAGGCCAAGGTTGAATGTTTAATGCATTGCAGAAGAGGGATTACAAGAAAGGAAAGTCTGAGTTTTTTTTTTTTTCTTTCCTCTCTTTTTTCCTCCCCTTTACCTCTGAGTGGCTTGTGCTTGCTGCAGACATGAATGTCCAGACCTTGATTACAAGTGTGGATCAGCTTGCTGCTCGTGTGCAGGGCATACAAGATTTTGTTACCAGTAGTCCAATGTCTGAACCTAAAATACCTATTCCTGAACTGTTCTCTGGAGACCGATTTAAGTTTAGGAATTTCAGGAATAAGTGTAAATTGTTTCTATCTCTGAGACCCCGTTCGTCTGGAGACTCAGCTCAGCAAGTGAAAATTGTTATCTCTTTCTTACGGGGCGACCCTCAGGATTGGGCCTTCTCGCTAGCGCCAGGAGATCCGGCATTGGCAAATATTGATGCGTTTTTTCTGGCGCTCGGATTGCTTTACGAGGAACCCAATCTTGAAATTCAGGCAGAAAAAGCCTTGCTGGCTATTTCTCAGGGTCACGATGAAGCTGAAGTGTATTGCCAAAAATTTCGGAAGTGGTCCGTGCTTACTCAGTGGAATGAGTGTGCTCTGGCCGCAAATTTCAGAAATGGCCTTTCTGAAGCCATTAAGAATGTGATGGTGGGTTTCTCCATTCCTACAGGTCTGAATGATTCCATGGCGCTGGCTATTCAAATTGACCGGCGTTTGCGGGAGCGCAAAGCCGCGAATCCTCTGGTGGTGTTGTCTGAACAAACACCTGATTTAATGCAATGTGGTAGAATTCAGACTAGAAATGAACGGAAAAATCATAGACGTCAGAATGGTGCGGGATTCTTTTTTGTGGCCAAGAAGGACGGATCTTTGAGACCTTGTATTGACTATCGGCTTCTGAATAAAATCACTGTTAAATTTCAGTATCCTTTGCCTCTGTTGTCGGATTTGTTTGCCCGGATTAAAGGTGCCAAGTGGTTCACCAAGATAGATCTTCGTGGTGCGTACAACCTTGTGCGCATTAAGCAAGGAGATGAATGGAAAACTGTTATGACCCCAATGGCAGAGGGTCTCAAAAGTACATACCAAGTCTGCAAACACAAAAAACCAGCTCATAGGGCAGTGGTAACTGGGCTGACCATATATCTAATCCTAGCACCACAAATAGCAGCAGCCGGGGAACGTGCCTACGTTGGTTCTAGACGTCTCGCGCCAGCCGGAGAACTAACTAACCCTAGAAGGGAAAAGATAGACCTTTCTTGCCTCCAGAGGAAAGACCCCAAAAGTTGGATACAAGCCCCCATCAAATAATAACGGTGAGGTAAGGAGAAAAGACAAACGTAAGAATGAACTAGATATTTAGCAAAGAGAGGCCCACTGACTAATAGCAGAATATAGTAAGATGACTTATACGGTCAGCAAAAACCCTATCAAAGTTTCCACGCTGGATATTCAAGAACCCCCGAACCGTCTAACGGCCCGGGGGGAGAACACCAGCCCCCTAGAGCTTCCAGCAAAATCAGGAATCACATTTAGTACAAGCTGGACAAAAAATAAGAGAAATGCAAATAACCAAAAAACAAGGAAGCAGGACTTAGCTTAATTTTGCAAGATCCAGGACCAGCAGACAGGAGCAAACAGAAAGGATCTGATTACAACAATGCCAGGCACTGGACTGAGAATCCAGGAAGTTTATATAGCAACACCCCTGGACTAACGACCCAGGTGGGTGCCAAACTGAGAAAAGACAATCCCAGAGTCATATCACTAGTGACCACAAGAGGGAGCCAAAAAAGTCTAATTCACAACACATAATCCAGTTTTGGATTGGAGGGCTATGTCTGTGTCAAGTTGGGGCTGTCAGGGAATTCATTGCGATTCCCCGCCGGTGTCTATTGCTTCCTCTACTCCTTCAGAAGTTCCTGAGTATTTGTTTGACTATCAGGATGTATTCAGTGAGTCCAGGTCCAGTGCTCTTCCTCCTCATAGGGACTGTGACTGCGCTATAGATTTGATTCCGGGTAGTAAATTTCCTAAGGGACGATTATTTAATCTGTCTGTACCTGAGCATGCCGCAATGCGTTCTTATATCAAGGAGTCTTTGGAGAAGGGGCATATTCGTCCATCCTCTTCCCCTCTTGGTGCGGGATTCTTTTTTGTGGCCAAGAAGGACGGATCTTTGAGACCTTGTATAGACTATCGGCTTCTGAATAAAATCACTGTTAAATTTCAGTATCCTTTGCCTCTATTGTCGGACTTGTTTGCCCGGATTAAGGGTGCCAGGTGGTTCACCAAGATAGATCTTCGTGGTGCGTACAACCTTGTGCGCATTAAGCAGGGAGATGAATGGAAAACTGCATTTAATACGCCCGAAGGTCATTTTGAGTACTTGGTGATGCCTTTTGGGCTCTCTAATGCTCCTTCAGTGTTTCAGTCCTTTATGCATGACATCTTCCGGAAGTATCTGGATAAATTTATGATTGTTTATCTGGATGATATTCTGGTTTTTTCTGATGATTGGGACTCGAATGTAAAGCAGGTCAGGATGGTGTTTCAGGTTTTGCGTGATAATGCTTTGTTTGTGAAGGGCTCAAAGTGTCTCTTTGGAGTGCAGAAGGTTCCCTTTTTGGGTTTTATTTTCTCCCCTTCTGCTGTGGAGATGGACCCAGTCAAGGTCCGAGCTATTCATGATTGGACTCAACCCACGTCTGTTAAGAGTCTTCAGAAGTTCTTGGGTTTTGCTAACTTCTACCGTCGTTTTATCGCTAAATTTTCTAGCGTTGTTAAACCTTTGACGGATATGACCAAGAAAGGTTCTGATGTTGCTAATTGGGCTCCTGCAGCCGTGGAGGCCTTCCAGGAGCTGAAGCTCCGGTTTACTTCGGCGCCTGTTTTGTGTCAGCCTGATGTCTCACTTCCCTTTCAGGTTGAAGTGGATGCTTCTGAGATCGGTGCAGGGGCTGTTTTGTCGCAGAGAGGCTCTGGTTGCTCTGTAATGAGACCATGTGCTTTTTTTCTAGGAAGTTTTCGCCTGCTGAGCGGAACTATGATGTTGGGAATCGGGAGTTGTTGGCCATGAAGTGGGCATTTGAGGAGTGGCGTCATTGGCTCGAGGGTGCTAAGCATCGTGTGGTGGTCTTGACTGATCACAAAAATCTGATGTATCTCGAGTCTGCTAAGCGCCTGAATCCTAGACAGGCTCGTTGGTCATTGTTTTTCTCCCGTTTTGACTTTGTGGTCTCGTACCTGCCTGGTTCAAAGAATGTGAAGGCTGATGCTCTTTCTAGGAGCTTTGTGCCTGACTCTCCTGGAGTCTCAGAGCCAGCTGGTATTCTTAAAGAGGGAGTAATCTTGTCGGCCATTTCTCCTGATTTGCGACGTGTGTTGCAGAGATTTCAGGCTGGTAGACCTGACTCTTGTCCACCTGACAGACTGTTTGTTCCTGATAAATGGACCAGCAGAGTTATTTCCGAGGTTCATTCCTCGGTGTTGGCAGGGCATCCGGGGATTTTTGGCACCAGAGATTTGGTAGCTAGGTCCTTTTGGTGGCCTTCCTTGTCACGGGATGTGCGGTCATTTGTGCAGTCCTGTGCGACTTGTGCTCGGGCTAAGCCTTGCTGTTCTCATGCCAGCGGGTTGCTTTTGCCCTTGCCCGTCCCGAAGAGGCCTTGGACACACATTTCCATGGATTTCATTTCAGATCTTCCGGTGTCTCAAGGAATGTCTGTCATCTGGGTGGTGTGTGATCGTTTTTCCAAGATGGTCCATTTGGTGCCCTTGCCTAAGTTGCCTTCCTCTTCCGATCTGGTTCCTTTGTTCTTTCAGAATGTGGTTCGTTTGCACGGCTGTTGTGAAATTGATTTTGGGCTCCCCCGGTGGCCACTGGTGGAATTGAACTGGTGTGCATCATCCCCTCTGTTCACCTGTTTCCATCAGGATGTGGGAGTCGCTATTTAGCCTTGCTCCTCTGTCACTTCCATGCCGGTCAACATTGTAATCAGAAGCCTTTCTGTGCATGTTCCTGCTGCTAGACAACTCCCAGCTAAGTTGGACTTTAGTCCTTGTTTGTTTTTGCATTTTGTTCCAGTTCACAGCTGTAGTTTCGTTTCTGTGTCTGGAAAGCTCTTGTGATCTGAAATTGCCACTCTGATGTTATGAGTTAATACTAGAGTCTTAAAGTAATTTCAGGATGGTGTTTTGATAGGGTTTTCAGCTGACCATGAAAGTGCCCTTTCTGTCTTCCTGCTATCTAGTAAGCGGACCTCAATTTTGCTAAACCTATTTTCATACTACGTTTGTCTATTTCATCTAAAATCACCGCCAATATATGTGGGGGCCTCTGTCTGCCTTTCGGGGAATTTTCTCTAGAGGTGAGCCAGGACTATATTTTCCTCTGCCAGGATTAGTTAGTCCTCCGGCCGGCGCTGGGCGTCTAGGGATAAAACGTAGGCAAACGCTACCCGGCTACTGTTAGTTGTGCGGCAGGTTTAGTTCATGGTCAGTTTAGTTTCCATCCTTCCAAGAGCTAGTTCTTATGTTTGCTGGGCTATGTTCTCTTGCCATTGAGAACCATAACAGTTTGACCGGCCCAAAAAAGGGTTAAATTAATTGACAGAGAAAGGAGAGAAAAGAGAAGTCTGCTGAAGATTTTTTTTTTTTTTTTTTTTTTCCCTTCAGTTCTGAGTGTGCTTGTAATTGAATCTCTTGCAAGTCTGCCTATATTGCAGCCTTTCTCTCTCTCTCTCCTTCTAATCCTAGACAGGCGCGCTGGTCGTTGTTTTTCTCTCGGTTTAATTTTGTGGTGTCCTACCTGCCAGGTTCTAAGAATGTTAAGGCGGATGCCCTTTCTAGGAGTTTTGAGCCTGACTCCCCTGGTAATTCTGAACCTACAGGTATCCTTAAGGATGGAGTGATATTGTCTGCCATTTCTCCAGACCTGCGGCGGGCCTTGCAGGAGTTTCAGGCGGATAGACCTGATCGTTGCCCACCTGGTAGACTGTTTGTTCCTGATGATTGGACCAGTAAAGTCATTTCTGAGGTTCATTCTTCTGCGTTGGCAGGTCATCCTGGAATCTTTGGTACCAGGGATTTGGTGGCAAGGTCCTTCTGGTGGCCTTCCCTGTCTCGAGATGTGCGAGGCTTTGTGCAGTCTTGTGACGTTTGTGCTCGGGCCAAGCCTTGTTGTTCTCGGGCTAGTGGATTGTTGTTGCCCTTGCCTATCCCGAAGAGGCCCTGGACGCACATCTCGATGGATTTTATTTCGGATCTTCCTGTTTCTCAGAAGATGTCTGTCATCTGGGTGGTGTGTGACCGTTTCTCTAAGATGGTCCATTTGGTTCCCCTGCCTAAGTTGCCTTCTTCTTCCGAGTTGGTTCCTCTGTTTTTTCAAAATGTGGTCCGTTTGCATGGTATTCCGGAGAATATCGTTTCTGACAGAGGAACCCAATTCGTGTCTAGATTTTGGCGAGCATTCTGTGCTAGGATGGGCATAGATTTGTCTTTCTCGTCTGCTTTCCATCCTCAGACTAATGGCCAGACCGAGCGGACGAATCAGACCTTGGAGACATATTTGAGGTGTTTTGTGTCTGCAGATCAGGATGATTGGGTTGCTTTTTTGCCTTTAGCGGAGTTTGCCCTCAATAATCGGGCCAGCTCTGCCACCTTGGTGTCTCCTTTTTTCTGTAATTCGGGGTTTCATCCTCGATTTTCTTCTGGTCAGGTGGAATCTTCGGATTGTCCTGGAGTGGATGCTGTGGTGGAGAGGTTGCATCAGATTTGGGGGCAGGTAGTGGACAATTTGAAGTTGTCCCAGGAGAAGACTCAGCTTTTTGCCAACCGCCGGCGTCGGGTTGGTCCTCGGCTTTGTGTTGGGGACTTGGTGTGGTTGTCTTCTCGTTTTGTCCCTATGAGGGTTTCTTCTCCTAAGTTTAAGCCTCGGTTCATCGGCCCGTACAAGATATTGGAGATTCTTAACCCTGTGTCCTTCCGTTTGGACCTCCCTGCGTCTTTTTCTATTCATAATGTTTTTCATCGGTCATTATTGCGCAGGTATGAGGTACCGGTTGTGCCTTCCGTTGAGCCTCCTGCTCCGGTGTTGGTTGAGGGCGAGTTGGAGTACGTTGTGGAAAAAATCTTGGACTCCCGTGTTTCCAGACGGAAACTCCAGTATCTGGTCAAATGGAAGGGATACGGTCAGGAGGATAATTCTTGGGTGACTGCCTCTGATGTTCATGCCTCCGATCTGGTCCGTGCCTTTCATAGGGCTCATCCTGATTGCCCTGGTGGTTCTGGTGAGGGTTCGGTGCCCCTTCCTTGAGGGGGGGGTACTGTTGTGAAATTGATTTTGGGCTCCCCCGGTGGCCACTGGTGGAATTGAACTGGTGTGCATCATCCCCTCTGTTCACCTGTTTCCATCAGGATGTGGGAGTCGCTATTTAGCCTTGCTCCTCTGTCACTTCCATGCCGGTCAACATTGTAATCAGAAGCCTTTCTGTGCATGTTCCTGCTGCTAGACAACTCCCAGCTAAGTTGGACTTTTGTCCTTGTTTGTTTTTGCATTTTGTTCCAGTTCACAGCTGTAGTTTCGTTTCTGTGTCTGGAAAGCTCTTGTGATCTGAAATTGCCACTCTGATGTTATGAGTTAATACTAGAGTCTTAAAGTAATTTCAGGATGGTGTTTTGATAGGGTTTTCAGCTGACCATGAAAGTGCCCTTTCTGTCTTCCTGCTATCTAGTAAGCGGACCTCAATTTTGCTAAACCTATTTTCATACTACGTTTGTCTATTTCATCTAAAATCACCGCCAATATATGTGGGGGCCTCTGTCTGCCTTTCGGGGAATTTTCTCTAGAGGTGAGCCAGGACTATATTTTCCTCTGCCAGGATTAGTTAGTCCTCCGGCCGGCGCTGGGCGTCTAGGGATAAAACGTAGGCAAACGCTACCCGGCTACTGTTAGTTGTGCGGCAGGTTTAGTTCATGGTCAGTTTAGTTTCCATCCTTCCAAGAGCTAGTTCTTATGTTTGCTGGGCTATGTTCTCTTGCCATTGAGAACCATAACACACGGCATTCCTGAGAATATCGTGTCTGACAGAGGATCCCAGTTTGTGTCCAGGTTCTGGCGATCCTTTTGTGCTAAGATGGGCATTGATTTGTCGTTTTCGTCTGCCTTTCATCCTCAGACTAATGGCTAAACGGAGCGAACTAATCAGACACTGGAGGCTTATTTGAGATGTTTTGTTTCTGCGGATCAGGATGATTGGGTGACCTTCTTGCCATTGGCTGAGTTTGCCCTTAGTAATCGGGCTAGTTCCGCTACTTTGATTTTGCCATTTTTCTGCAACTCTGGTTTTCATCCTCGTTTTTCCTCGGGGCATGTGGAGCCTTCTGACTGTCCTGGGGTGTATTCCGTGGTGGATAGGTTGCAGCGGATTTGGAATCATGTGGTGGACAACTTAAAGTTGTCACAGGAGAAGGCTCAGCGTTTTGCCAACCGCCGCCGCGGTGTGGGTCCCCGACTTCGTGTTGGGGATTTGGTATGGCTGTCTTCTCGGTTTGTTCATATGAAGGTCTCCTCTCCTAAATTCAAGCCTCGCTTCATCGGTCCTTATAAGATTTTGGAAATCCTTAATCCAGTTTCCTTTCGTTTGGATCTTCCGGTGTCGTTTGCCATTCACAACGTGTTCCATAGGTCTTTGTTGCGGCGGTACGTTGTGCCTGTGGTTCCTTCTGTTGAGCCTCCTGCTCCGGTGTTGGTTGAGGGCGAGTTGGAGTACGTGGTGGAGAAGATCTTGGATTCTCGTCTCTCTAGACGGAGGCTTCAGTATCTGGTCAAATGGAAGGGCTATGGTCAGGAGGATAATACCTGGGTGGTCGCCTCTGATGTTCATGCGGCCGATTTGGTTCGTGCCTTTCACGCTGCTCATCCTGATCGCCCTGGTGGTCTTGGTGAGGGTTCGGTGACCCCTCCTTAAAGGGGGGGTACTGTTGTGAACTATACTTCTTGGCTCCCTCTTGTGGTCACTAGTGGTATGGCACTGGGATTGTCTTTCCCCAGGTTGGTACCCACCGGGTTCGTTAGGCCAGGGGTGTTGCTATTTAAACTTCCTGGATTCTTAGTCTGGTGCCTGGCATCATTGTAATCAGTTCATTTCTGTTTGCTCCTGTCTGCTGGTCCTGGTTCTTTGCAAGATAAGCTAAGTCCTGCTTCCTTATTTTTGTTTATTTGCATTGTTCTAATTTTTGTCCAGCTTGTACAAAATGTGATTCCTGATATTGCTGGAAGCTCTAGGGGGCTGATATTCTCCCCCCTCACCGTTAGTCGGTTCGGGGGTTCTTGAATATTCAGCGTGGATATTTTGATAGGGTTTTTTGCTGACCGTATAAGTCATCTTCCTATTTTCTGCTATTAGTCAGTGGGCCTCTCTTTGCTAAAATCTAGTTCATTCTTACGTTTGTCTTTTCTTCTTACCTCACCGTTATTATTTGTTGGGGGCTTGTATTTATCTTTGGGGTCTTTTCTCTGGAGGCAAGAGAGGTCTTATTTTCCCTTATAGGGTTAGTTAGTTCTCTGGCTGGCGCGAGACGTCTAGAATCAACGTAGGTACGTTCCCCGGCTACTGCTAGTTGTTTGTGCTAGGATCAGGTATACGGTCAGCCTAGTTACCACTTCCCTATGAGCCGGGTTTTTTGTGTTTGCAGACTTTGCTGAAACCTCTGAGATCCTCTGCCATTGGGATCATAACACCCCGGCGTCCACGCTGCTGCTCAGAGCTTCCTGCACTGTGTGAGCGCCGGCCAGCGTAAAGCATGGCACAGCGGTGACGTCACCGCTGTGCTCTGCTTTCAGTTTACGGCCGGCGCTTACACAGTGCAGGAAGCTCTGAGCAGCAGCGTGGACGCCAGGGGACCTGACAGACATCAGAAGGTGAGTATGTAGTGTTTTTTTTTACTTTTACAATGGTAACCAGGGTAAACATCGGGTTACTAAGCGCGGCCCTGCGCTTAGTAACCCGATGTTTGCCCTGGTTACCCAGGGACTTCGGCATCGTTGGTCGCTGGAGAGCTGTCTGTGTGACAGCTCTCCAGCAACCACACAATGACGAAACAGCGACGCTGCAGCGATCGGCATCGTTGTCTGTATCGCTGCTGCGTCGCTTAGTGTGAAGGTACCTTAAGACCTAAGGAGTGGACATGGATGTCAGACCTATGTACCATCGTACAAAACATTTTTAGGGATCCACCAAGACGGTGAGCCGTGATGATGCCATAATTAGTGCCACCATCCCGCTTCTCTGCATTCTGAAAAGCTTTCTGCTCACAATGAAAGAATATGCATTGCAGGCGGAGCACGAGGACATGGAGCAAGAAACCATACAGGGTGATTACACACAGCCCAGCCTCACGTCGTCCCAACATGGATTGGCAAACAATGACCCCGTTACCCTGGCATTATGAAAATTTTCGGTGACACTCATTGCTGGTTGGTGACACCTCTAGACCCACTCTACAAGGAGAACTTTCAGTCTCTTCTTCCAGAGGCAGAAAGGTCTACCAAAATGTTGCAGTGCCAGAGGGCCCATGTAGCGAAATTACTAAAAAAAAAAAATCCCATCTGAGAACGCTGGCAGCAGACATCATAGTTCATTGGACAACCAAGCATGATAATGATCCCAAGCACACCACCAGGATAACGAAGGAGTGGCTTTGTAGGAAGCATATGAAGGTCCTGGATTGGCCTGGCCAGTCTCCTGATCTCAACCCCAAAGAATACCTTTGGAGGGAGTTGAAAGTCTGTGTTGCCCAGTGACAGGCACAAAACATCACTTCTCTAGAGGAGATCTGCATGGACGAATGGGCCAACATACCGCCAATAAATAATAATAAATGCTTCAACTGCCAAGGATGACCAAACTTTGAGATCAGCCCCCTTGCGAGTGAGATCGGTGAGTGGCTTGACTACCTGAGAAAACCCCTTGATGAATTTCCGGTAATAATTGGCAAAACCCAGAAAACGCTGCAGACCCTTGAGGTCTCTGGGTTGCACCCAATCAACAATGGCCTGTACCTTTCAGGGATCCATCCGAAACCCATTCACAGAAAGGATGATCTCCAAAAAAGAAAGCTCCTGGACACAAAACAAACATTTCTCTGGTTTAGCGAACAAAGAATTTCCCCGTAACCTGTGAAGTATAGCACGTAAATGACCAATGTGAGATTCCTTGTCAGGCAAGAAAACAAGGATATCATCCAGGTACAGTATACAACCATAAAGCACCCGATAAAATCAGAAAAAACATCATTTATGAAGTTCTGAAACACCGTGGGCGCGTTTGTGAGACCAAAGGGCATGACCAAATTTTCAAACAGGCCCTCAGAGGTGAGAAATGCCGTTTTCCACTCATCCCCTACCTGAATGCGGATAAGGTTATATGCTCCCCTAAGATCAAGTTTGGAAAACCACTTAGCCCCAGACAATTGGTTATAGAGATCAGGAATGAGTGGGAGAGGGTAGGTATTTCTCACCGTAATTTTATTTAGTTCCCGGAAATCGAGGCATGGACGTAAACCACAATCTTTTTTCTTGACCAAAAAAACCCGCGGCCACAGGTGAGACAGAGGGACGGATGTGACAGAAATATAGTTTTTCATAGCAGTACGTTCCAGGCCAGAAAGATTGTACAAACGGGCTTTGGGCAATTTAGAACCTGGAATAAGATTGATGGTACAATCATAAGAACGATGGGGTGGCAAGACCTCAGCCCTTTTTTTCGGAGAACACATCACCAAAGTCCTTTAGGTACTCCGGAATACCTTCCGGACTAATGGCGGACACAAACACAGCAGAAAGACAACCATTGGAACAATTAGGACCCCATTTAACAATATAACGAGATCCCCAGTCTATAACAGGATTATGCCTCTGCAACCAGGGGAACCCCAACACCAGTCCCGCAGGAAGATTATTCATAACATAACATGAAATTCTTTCCTGGTGCAAGGAACCCACCTTGAGGAGGAACTCCTCAGAGACAAATTTAAGCACATTTTGAGCCAACGGTGTCTTATCAATGGCAACGATATGGATGGGAGTCTCTAGCCTAACTGTCCCTAACCTTAACTTGGACACCAGACTATAGTCAATGAAGTTAATGGAAGATCCACAGTCCACAAATGCTGAAGTGGATGCAAAAACACCTCCATAACACAGTTCCACTTCCAGAAAAACTTTTTGAAATGACGAAAATGGTACCTTAGAGTCTGGATGACCTCCTAGACCATCACCCAGACTTGGCAGCTTGTTACTTGATGGACAAGAGGGGCAGTCTTTCTTCCAATGTCCCGGATCTCCACAATAAAAACATAATTTCCCATCACGTCGCCGTTTCCTCTCCTTCTCCTTGAAATTGATGGCACCAACTTCCATAGTCTCCTCAGACTTGATAGGCAACATAGGAATCTCACGCTGGATAATTCTTCTCTCCCGTAATCTCCGGTCCATACGAATGGCCTGAGTCATGGCCTCCACCAGGGAACTGGGTGGCGTATGAAGAGCCAGCGCATCCTTGAGATGATCAGAAAGTCCTCTCTCAAACAGGCGCCTCAGAGCAGAGTCACCCCAAGACACCTCAACGGACCACCGCCTAAACTCAGAACAATACTGTTCAGCAGTGAGTTCATTCTGGGAGAGACTTATGATCATGTCCTCTGCAACCCTGACCCGGTCCGGTTCATCATAAATAAGTCCCAGAGCCTCAAAGAATCTATCCACAGACACACGTTCAGGGGCAGAAGCAGGTAAAGAGAAAGCCTATGATTGAGGTCCCTCCCGCAGTAAGGAAATAATTACCCCCACCCGCTGACTCTCATCTCCAGAAGATCGAGGTCTAAGAGAAAAAAAAAGCTTGCAACTCTCCTTAAAAGTATGAAATCTCTCCCTCTCCCCAGAGAACGTATCTGGGAGTTTGACAGTAGGTTCAGGAGAGTGCAAAGAGACATCCACTGAGTCACCAGGTAGACTAACATCATGAGAGGTGTCTCCCTGTATGGTCATAACAGTCTCAGTCAGTTTTTTCTGTAAGTGAGTATGAGATGAGACAAGGGACTTATGTTTCACAGAAATATCCAACACCGTCTGTGTCAAACTGGACACTTGATCCGCCAAGTTATGTAGCGGATCCATGACAAAAAAAAAAAAAGCAAAATCCAGTTTAAATGTCAGGTCAGCTATAATGTCATGCAACTGCAGTGCAGTACAGCGCAACCTTCACCAGGGGGAGCTTTATCGGGAAGCGAGACTGCACACACTGAGCAGATGCCACCAAGTGGCAAGAAAGTAGTCAGAAAAAGCCGAGTCAGGGCACAAGATTACACGTCAGTACAAAAAGGATTAAAACAGAAAGGATAGTCAGGACGTAGCAAGATATCAGTAAACCGGGACGAGCAAAATACGGTACAAAAGGGACAAATCCAAACAGAGTCAATAGCCAAGCCAGGAGATCAGAATCAGGGAATCAAGCAAAACAGACAAACGCAGGGAAAGGGCAGACAGAGGGAGAAAACAGACACAGGACAAGTCAGGGTTCACAGCAGGACAAACCAAGGGTTTCCAGAGTCAGGTTAACAAGCCGAAGACAGAACTATAGCTGACACTGCGAGCAAGGTTCCTGGGAGCTAAATAGCCAACCCGAACCCAGAACGAGGCAGAGCAAAGTTAACCCTTGACATGATCCATCCAAAAAGGGCAGACACTAATAAACCCTGGAATGGATCATGACACATGCATCACTAACGGCCATAAATAACAGGCCAGGACGCCAACCCACAAACTGCGCCAATGCAATGATAAAATGTATTATAGCAGATACCCATACCAATTCAAAAAATATATATAATGGACCAGTGCCCTAGCATGGGAAACATTACATATCAAAATAACATGGTTTACATACCCACCATATGCACAGCAGAAAGAAAGGGATAGGCGACCAGACCCGAGCCCGACGCGCGTTTCGGAGCGGGCAGCTCCTTCATCACGTGCCTGATGCCCCTCTAAAAATAGGCTCTGTTACTTTAAGAGTCCCTCCTTCATAAATGAAACAAGATGTGTCTCCTTATCTGTCACACAACACATGGCCAGCTAGGGGTGTTAAATGTTACAATGACATTTCCCAGTGAATGCATGTGTATTGGCTGAAAGCAATGCTAAAGTTGAAAAACGCATCAAAAACGCTGCGTGTAAACATAGCCCAAGTGATGGAGGAACATTTTTGTTGGGGGTTAAATATTATGCCTTATATACAAGTCATTACCCTGGAAAGGAAGTACCTTAACATATTTCCCAGCAAAATCAATTTTAGTTTCGTTTTTGTATGTTTATTGGTGCGCCTGTTAAAATGGCGTGAAACTCTGACAACATTGCTTACAGCTGTGACTGTCATGTCGGCCGTTGTTCAGACCAGGTCGTCCGACAGACAGCGGTAGTTCCGCTTTTGACCACTATTTGCTCATTGGCGTCGGCTAGATTTTGTCTAGCTGTTCTGGGGTTAATTTACCTGATCCCCGGATTGGAAGCTGGGCCATGCCCATTGCCTTTAAATAGCTCTCCTGATCATTGGGCGTCGCCGATAATAGCTTCTGTCTTGCGTTGTTATCTCGGTCTGGAGTGGAGAGCTGGTAGTTGGAGAATCGTTGCTGGTGGTGTATTTTCCTTTGTCTTATTTACTCCTTCCTATATTTGTATTTATTTTGCCCTGCACATTTATAGTGTATTCCTGAGTGACTGCGGCATGGTGTATATTTTCCTTTATCCTTGTCTGTGCTAACTGTGGGTATTGGTGTATTGCATTCACTGGGTGGAGGGCGTAGGTTTTCAGCTTAGGGTTGAAACAGGAGGCAGGGTGAGGTTCGAGGCCTGGACATGAACACCATCAGTGTAAACTTCAGGTAGAGGGTCAGTCAGTATTTCCCTAGTCTGAGGGAAATTGCAGGGGCCCGGGTTATTAGCTCTTGCCCACCTATTCTTCCCGTGACATTATAATCGGCCAAACAACAAAAAAAAAGAAAGAAAGGGGGTTTCTTTTTTTTTGTGTTTTGTCATGGATCCCATGACTTCCATAACCCGCCAGTTGGAGGCGCTGTACCTACAGGTCACAGAGTTGAGGGGGCAGTACAGCAACAGGGACTAGCAGTATCTAATGTGCAAGCTGGAGCAACAGGAAGAGTTGCTGAGCCGAAATTTCCTTTGCCTGAAAAATTTGCTGGGGAACGCAGTAAATTTGTTTCTTTTCGTGAAGCTTGCAAACTATATTTCAGTATGCGCCCGATTTCCTCGGGTAATGAGGCTCAGCGTGTGGGCTGTCATGAATCCCAATGGCTAGGGATAGCACTGGACAAGCAAAGTACAAATAAATAGCGGACGAGCTCTAGGGTGATGGAACCTGGGCTGACCGCTGCCCTACGCCTGACAAACGCAACTAGAGATAGCCAGGGAGCGTGCCTACGTTGGTTCTAGACGCCACGCACCAGCCTAAGAGCTAACTAGCACTGCAGAGAAAATAAAGACCTCACTTGCCTCCAGAGGAATGAACCCCAAAAGGTATAGTTGCCCCCCACATATATTGACGGTGAAATGAGAGGAAGGCACACACATAGAGATGATATATAGGTTTAGCAAATTGAGGCCCGCTGTAACTAGAAAGCAGAAAGATACAAAAGGGGTCTGAGCGGTCAGCAAAAAACCCTAATCAAAAAACCATCCTGAGATTACAAGAACCCATGTGCCAACTCATGGCACATGGGGAGAACCTCAGTCCACTAGAGCTACCAGCTAGCATAGAGACATAATTAGCAAGCTGGACAAAAAACCAAACAACTGAAAATCAGCACTTAGCTTATCCTGAAAGATCTGGGAGCAGGTAGTCAGGAACCAAACTGAGCACATCTGAATACATTGATAGCCGGCAAGGGAATGACAGAAAGGCCAGGCTAAATAGGAAACACCCAGCCTCAGATGGACAGGTGGAAACCAGAGACCGCAATCCACCAAAGTCACCCAGTACCAGCCGTGACCACCAGAGGGAGCCTGTTGTGAATTTACCTTTTGGCTCCCTCTGGTGGCTACTAGTGATTTTACTCTGGGTATGTCATTCATCACTTGTATGCTCACCTGGGTCGTTAGGTCAGGGGTGTTGCTATATAAGCTCCCTGGACCTTCAGTTCAATGCCTGGCAACGTTGATATCAGAGCTAATCTGTAGTGCTCTTGTCTTCTGATCCTGGTTCCTGCAAGATTAAGCTAAGTCTGCTTTTTTGCTTTTTGCTATTTGTTTTTGTTTGCATTTTTGTCCAGCTTGTATATAATCTGTATCCTGATCTTGCTGGAAGCTCTAGGGTGGCTGGTGTTCTCCCCCCGGGCCGTTAGATGGTTCGGGGGTTCTTGAATCTCCAGCGTGGATTTTTGATAGGGTTTTTGTTGACCATATAAGTTATCTTACTACATTCTACTATTAGTAAGTGGGCCTCTCTTTGCTAAACCTAGTTCATCTCTGTGTTTGTCATTTCCTCTTACCTCACCGTTATTATTTGTGGGGGGCTTGTATCCTACTTTTGGGGTCCTTTCTCTGGAGGCAAGAGAGGTCTTGGTTTTCCTCTTCTAGGGGTAGTTAGCTCTCCGGCTGGCGCGAGACATCTAGCGACCAACGTAGGCATGTTCCCCGGCTACTTCTAGTGTTGGCGTTAGGAGTAGTTATATGGTCAACCCAGTTACCACTGCCCTATGAGCTGGATTTTGGTACTTCGCAGACTTGCTGATATCTCTGAGACCCTCGCCATTGGGGTCATAACAGTTTGCCAGGCCCATATTAAATGTTAAATGCATTGCAGAAGCGGGATTATAAGAAAGAAAGTTCTGAGTTTTTTTTTTTCTTTTCTCATTTTTTTTTCTTTTCCCCTTTACCTCCGAGTGGCTTGTGATTGCTGCAGACATGAATGTCCAGACCTTGATTACAAGTGTGGACCAGCTTGCTGCTCGTGTGCAGGGCATACAAGATTATGTTACCAGAAATCCTATGTCAGAACCTAAGATACCGATTCCTGAACTGTTTTCCGGAGACCGATTTAAGTTTAGAAATTTCAGGAATAATTGTAAATTGTTTTTGTCCCTGAGACCCTGTTCCTCTGGAGACTCCGCTCAGCAAGTGAAAATTGTTATTTCTTTTTTACGGGGCGACCCTCAGGATTGGGCTTTCTCGCTGATGCCAGGAGATCCGGCATTGGCTGATATTGATGCGTTTTTTCTGGCGCTCGGTTTGCTCTATGAGGAACCCAATCTTGAGATTCAGGCAGAAAAAGCCTTGCTGGCTATGTCTCAGGGCCAGGACGAGGCTGAAGTGTATTGCCAAAAATTTCAGAAATGGTCCGTGCTGACCCAGTGGAACGAATGTGCATTGGCTGCTAATTTTAGAAATGGCCTTTCTGAAGCCATTAAAAATGTGATGGTGGGTTTTCCCATTCCCACAGGTCTGAATGATTCTATGGCCCTGGCAATTCAAATAGACCGGCAGGTTGCGGGAGCGCAAAACCGCAGATTCCCTCATGGTGTTGTCTGAACGGGCACCTGAGTTAGTGCAATGTGATAGAATCCTGACTAGAAATGAGCGGAAAATTCATAGACGCCAGAATGGCTTGTGTTACTACTGTGGTGATTCTACACATGTTATCTCAGCATGCTCTAAACGTCCTACTAAGGTTGTTAGTCCTGTCGCCATTAGTAATTTGCAACCTAAATTTATTCTATCTGTAACTTTGATTTGCTCACTGTCATCGTATCCTGTCATGGCGTTTGTGGACTCAGGTGCTGCCCTGAGTCTTATGGATCTGTCATTTGCCAAGCGCTGCGGATTTGTTCTTGAGCCATTAGAAAATCCTATCCCTCTTAGGGGTATTGATGCTACGCCATTGGCAAAAAATAAACCGCAGTTTTGGACACAGGTTACCATGTGCATGACTCCCGAACATCGGGAGGTGATACGTTTTCTTGTCCTGCATAAAATGCATGATTTGGTTGTTTTGGGGTTGCCATGGTTACAGACCCATAATCCAGGCTTGGACTGGAAGGCTATGTCAGTATCAAGTTGGGGCTGCCATGGAATTCATGGAGATTCCCTGCCCTTGTCTATTGCTTCTTCTACGCCTTCGGAAGTTCCGGCGTATTTGTCTGATTATCAGGATGTCTTCAGCGAGTCTAAGTCCAGTGCACTGCCTCCTCATAGGGAATGTGACTGTGCAATAGATTTGATTCCAGGCAGTAAGTTTCCTAAGGGAAGACTGTTTAATCTGTCGGTGCCTGAACATACCGCGATGCGTTCATATATCAAGGAGTCTCTGGAGAAAGGACACATCCGTCCGTCTTCTTCCCCTCTTGGTGCGGGATTCTTTTTTGTGGCCAAAAAGGACGGATCTTTGAGGCCTTGTATTGACTATCGGCTTTTAAATAAGATCACTGTCAAATTTCAGTATCCTTTGCCGCTGTTGTCAGACTTGTTTGCCCAGATTAAAGGTGCCAAGTGGTTCACCAAGATAGACCTACGTGGTGCGTACAACCTTGTGCGCATTAGGCAAGGCGATGAATGGAAAACCGCATTCAATACGCCCGAAGGTCATTTTGAGTACTTGGTGATGCCTTTTGGGCTCTCTAATGCACCTTCGGTTTTTCAGTCCTTTATGCATGACATTTTCCGGAAGTATCTGGATAAATTTTTGATCGTTTATCTGGATGATATTCTGGTTTTTTCTGATGATTGGGACTCGCATGTGGAGCAGGTCAGGATGGTTTTCAAAATTTTGCGTGAAAATTCTTTGTTTGTTAAAGGCTCAAAGTGTCTCTTTGGTGTACAGAAGGTTCCCTTTTTAGGGTTCATTTTTTCCCCTTCTGCTGTGGAGATGGACCCAGTCAAGGTCCGAGCTATTCATGATTGGACTCAACCCTCGTCAGTTAAGAGTCTTCAGAAGTTCTTGGGTTTTGCTAACTTCTACCGTCGTTTTATCGCTAATTTTTCTAGCGTTGTGAAACCATTGACGGATATGACCAAGAAAGGCTCTGATGTGGCTAACTGGGCTCCTGCTGCCGTGGAGGCTTTCCAGGAGTTGAAACGCCGGTTTACTTCGGCGCCTGTTTTGTGCCAGCCTGACATCTCACTTCCCTTTCAGGTTGAGGTGGATGCTTCGGAGATTGGGGCAGGGGCCGTTTTGTCGCAGAGAGGCCCTGGTTGCTCTACTATGAGACCTTGTGCCTTTTTCTCTAGGAAGTTTTCGCCGGCAGAGCGAAATTATGATGTGGGCAATCGGGAGTTGTTGGCCATGAAGTGGGCATTTGAGGAGTGGCGTCATTGGCTCGAGGGTGCTAAGCATCGTGTGGTGGTCTTGACTGATCACAAAAATCTGATGTACCTCGAGTCTGCTAAACGCCTGAATCCTAGACAGGCCCGCTGGTCATTGTTTTTCTCCCGTTTTGACTTTGTGGTCTCGTATTTACCGGGTTCTAAGAATGTGAAGGCCGATGCTCTGTCTAGGAGCTTTGTGCCTGATGCTCCTGGAGTTGCTGAACCTGTGGGTATTCTTAAGGAAGGAGTTATTTTGTCAGCTATTTCTCCAGATCTGCGACGTGTGTTGCAGAGATTTCAGGCTGGTAGGCCTGACTCTTGTCCACCTGACAGATTGTTTGTGCCTGCTAAATGGACCAGCAGAGTCATTTCTGAGGTTCATTCCTCGGTGTTGGCAGGGCACCCGGGAATTTTTGGCACCAGAGATCTGGTGGCCAGGTCCTTTTGGTGGCCTTCCTTGTCAAGGGATGTGCGGTCATTTGTGCAGTCCTGTGGTACTTGTGCTCGAGCTAAGCCTTGCTGTTCTCGTGCCAGCGGGTTGCTCTTGCCTTTGCCTGTCCCGAAGAGACCTTGGACACACATCTCTATGGATTTCATTTCGGATCTTCCGGTGTCTCAGGGCATGTCTGTCATCTGGGTGATATGTGATCGTTTCTCCAAGATGGTCCATCTGGTTCCTTTGCCTAAGTTGCCTTCCTCTTCTGATCTGGTTCCTGTGTTCTTTCAGAACGTGGTTCGTTTGCACGGCATTCCTGAGAATATTGTGTCGGACAGAGGATCCCAGTTTGTTTCCAGGTTCTGGCGATCCTTTTGTGGTAGGATGGGCATTGATCTGTTGTTTTCGTCCGCTTTTCATCCACAGACTAACGGACAAACGGAACGAACTAATCAGACTCTGGAGGCGTATTTGAGGTGTTTTGTCTCTTCTGATCAGGATGATTGGGTGACCTTCTTGCCGTTGGCTGAATTTGCCCTTAATAATCGGGCTAGTTCTGCCACCTTGGTTTCGCCATTTTTCTGCAACTCTGGTTTCCATCCTCGTTTTTCCTCGGGACATGTGGAGCATTCTGACTGTCCTGGGGTGGATTCTGTGGTGGATAGGTTGCAGCGGATCTGGAATCATGTGGTGGACCACTTGAAGTTGTCACAGGAGAAGGCTCAGCGTTTTGCCAACCGCCGCCGCGGTGTGGGTCCCCGACTTCGCGTTGGGGATTTGGTATGGCTGTCTTCTCGATTTGTTCCTATGAAGGTCTCCTCTCCCAAATTTAAGCCTCGATTTATTGGTCCCTACAAGATATTGGAGATCCTTAATCCTGTATCCTTTCGCCTGGATCTTCCGGTGTCGTTTGCCATTCACAACGTATTCCATAGGTCCTTGTTGCGGCGGTACGTTGTGTCTGTGGTTCCTTCTGCTGAGCCTCCTGCTCCGGTGTTGGTTGAGGGCGAGTTGGAGTACGTGGTGGAGAAGATCTTAGATTCTCGTCTCTCCAGGCGGAGGCTTCAGTACCTGGTCAAGTGGAAGGGCTATGGTCAGGAGGATAATTCCTGGATGGTCGCCTCTGATGTGCATGCGGCCGATTTAGTTCGTGCCTTTCACGCCGCTCATCCTGATCGCCCTGGTGGTGGTCTTGGTGAGGGTTCGGTGACCACTCACTAAGGGGGGGGGTACTGTTGTGAATTTACCTTTTGGCTCCCTCTGGTGGCTACTAGTGATTTTACTCTGGGTATGTCATTCATCCCTTGTATGCTCACCTGGGTCGTTAGGTCAGGGGTGTTGCTATATAAGCTCCCTGGACCTTCAGTTCAATGCCTGGCAACGTTGATATCAGAGCTAATCTGTAGTGCTCTTGTCTTCTGATCCTGGTTCCTGCAAGATTAAGCTAAGTCTGCTTTTTTGCTTTTTTGTTGTGAAATTGGATTTTGGGCTCCCCCGGTGGCCACTGGTGGAACTGAACTTGTGTGCATCATCCTCTCTGTTCACCTGTTCCCATCAGGATGTGGGAGTCGCTATTTAGCCTTGCTCCTTTGTCACTTCCATGCCGGTCAACATTGTAATCAGAAGCCTTTCTGTGCATGTTCCTGCTGCTAGACAACTCCCAGCTAAGTTGGACTTTTGTCCTTGTTTGTTTTTGCATTTTGTTCCAGTTCACAGCTGTTGTTTCGTTTCTGTGTCTGGAAAGCTCTTGTGATCTGAAATTGCCACTCTGATGTTATGAGTTAATACTAGTCTTAAAGTAATTTCAGGATGGTGTTTTGATAGGGTTTTCAGCTGACCATGAAAGTGCCCTTTCTGTCTTCCTGCTATCTAGTAAGCGGACCTCGATTTTGCTAAACCTATTTTCATACTACGTTTGTCATTTTCATCTAAAATCACCGCCAATATATGTGGGGGCCTCTGTCTGCCTTTCGGGGAAATTTCTCTAGAGGTGAGCCAGGACTGTATTTTCCTCTGCTAGGATTAGTTAGTCCTCCGGCTGGCGCTGGGCGTCTAGGGATAAAACGTAGGCACGCTACCCAGCTACTGTTAGTTGTGCGGCAGGTTTAGTTCATGGTCAGTTTAAGTTTCCATCCTTCCAAGAGCTAGTTCTTATGTATGCTGGGCTATGTTCTCTTGCCATTGAGAACCATAACAGTTTGACCGGCCCACAAAGGGTTAAATTAATTGGCAGAGAAAGGAGAGAAAAGAGAAGTCTGCTGAAGATTTTTTTTTTTTTTTTCCCTTCAGTTCTGAGTGTGCTTATAATTGAATCTCTTGCAAGTCTGCCTATATTGCAGCCTTTCTCTCTCTCTCCTTCTAATCCTGGAATGGCTCTGTGTTCACCTGTTTAAAATGGATATTCAGAGTTTAGCTGCAGGTTTGAATCATCTCACCACGAAAGTTCAAAATTTACAAGATTTTGTTGTTCATGTTCCTATATCTGAACCTAGAATCCCTCTGCCTGAATTTTTCTCGGGGAATAGATCTTGCTTTCAAAATTTTAAAAATAATTGCAAGTTGTTTTTGTCCCTGAAATCTCGCTCTGCTGGAGATCCTGCACAGCAGGTCAGGATTGTGATTTCCTTGCTCCGGGGCGACCCTCAAGATTGGGCTTTTGCATTGGCTCCAGGGGATCCTGCGTTGCTCAATGTGGATGCGTTTTTTCTGGCCTTGGGGTTGCTTTATGAAGAACCTCATTTAGAGCTTCAGGCGGAAAAGGCCTTGATGTCCCTGTCTCAGGGGCAAGATGAAGCTGAAATATACTGCCAAAAATTCCGTAAATGGGCTGTGCTTACTCAGTGGAATGAGTGCGCCCTGGCGGCGAATTTCAGAGAGGGTCTCTCTGATGCCATTAAGGATGTTATGGTGGGGTTCCCTGTGCCTGCGGGTCTGAATGAGTCCATGACAATGGCTATCCAGATCGATAGGCGTCTGCGGGAGCGCAAACCTGTGCACCATTTGGCGGTGTCTACTGAGAAGACGCCAGAGAATATGCAATGTGATAGAATTCTGTCCAGAAGCGAACGGCAGAATTTTAGACGAAAAAATGGGTTGTGCTTCTATTGCGGTGATTCAACTCATGTTATATCAGCATGCTCTAAGCGTACTAAGAAGCTTGATAAGTCTGTTTCAATTGGCACTTTGCAGTCTAAGTTTATTCTATCTGTGACCCTGATTTGTTCTTTATCATCTATTACCGCGGACGCCTATGTCGACTCTGGCGCCGCTTTGAGTCTTATGGATTGGTCCTTTGCCAAACGCTGTGGGTATGATTTAGAGCCTCTTGAAACTCCTATACCTCTGAAGGGGATTGACTCCACCCCATTGGCTAGTAATAAACCACAATACTGGACACAAGTAACTATGCGGATTAATCCGGATCACCAGGAGATTATTCGCTTTCTTGTGCTGTATAACCTACATGATGTGTTGGTGCTTGGATTGCCATGGCTGCAATCTCATAACCCAGTCCTCGACTGGAAAGCTATGTCTGTGTTAAGCTGGGGATGTAAGGGGACGCATGAGGACGTACCTTTGGTTTCCATTTCATCATCTATTCCCTCTGAGATTCCTGAATTCTTGTCTGACTATTGTGACGTTTTTGAAGAACCTAAGCTTGGTTCACTACCTCTGCACCGGGAGTGCGATTGTGCCATAGATTTGATTCCGGGTAGTAAATACCCTAAGGGTCGTTTATTTAATCTGTCTGTGCCTGAACATGCTGCTATGCGAGAATATATAAAGGAGTCCTTGGAAAAGGGACATATTCGTCCTTCGTCATCTCCCTTAGGAGCCGGTTTTTTCTTTGTGGCTAAGAAAGATGGCTCTTTGAGGCCGTGTATTGATTATCGGCTTTTGAATAAAATCACGGTTAAATATCAGTATCCGTTGCCACTGCTGACTGATTTGTTTGCTCGCATAAAGGGGGCCAAGTGGTTCTCTAAGATAGATCTCCGTGGGGCGTATAATTTGGTGCGAATTAGGCAGGGGGATGAGTGGAAAACCGCATTTAATACGCCCGAGGGCCACTTTGAGTATTTGGTGATGCCTTTTGGTCTTTCAAATGCCCTTCAGTCTTTCAGTCCTTTATGCATGACATTTTCCGTGATTATTTGGATAAATTTATGATTGTGTATCTGGATGATATTTTGATTTTTTCGGATGACTGGGACTCTCATGTCCAGCAGGTCAGGAGGGTTTTTCAGGTTTTGCGGTCTAATTCCTTGTGTGTGAAGGGTTCTAAGTGCGTTTTTGGGGTTCAAAAGATTTCCTTCTTGGGATATATTTTTTCCCCCTCTTCCATCGAGATGGATCCTGTCAAGGTTCAGGCTATTTGTGATTGGACGCAGCCCTCTTCTCTTAAGAGTCTTCAGAAATTTTTGGGCTTTGCTAACTTTTATCGTCGATTTATTGCTGGTTTTTCTGATGTTGTTAAACCATTGACTGATTTGACTGAGAAGGGTGCTGATGTTGCTGATTGGTCCCCTGCTGCTGTGGAGGCCTTTCGGGAGCTTAAGCGCCGCTTTTCTTCCGCCCCTGTGTTGCGTCAGCCTGATGTTGCTCTTCCTTTTCAGGTTGAGGTCGACGCTTCTGAAATCGGAGCTGGGGCGGTTTTGTCGCAGAGAAGTTCCGATTGCTCCGTGATGAGACCTTGTGCTTTTTTTTCTCGTAAATTTTCGCCCGCCGAGTGGAATTATGATATTGGGAATCGGGAGCTTTTGGCCATGAAGTGAGCTTTTGAGGAGTGGCGTCATTGGCTTGAGGGGGCTAGACATCAGGTGGTGGTATTGACTGACCACAAAAATCTAATTTATCTTGAGTCCGCCAGACGCCTGAATCCTAGACAGGCGCGCTGGTCGTTGTTTTTCTCTCGGTTTAATTTTGTGGTGTCCTACCTGCCGGGTTCTAAGAATGTTAAGGCGGATGCCCTTTCTAGGAGTTTTGAGCCTGACTCCCCTGGTAATTCTGAACCTACAGGTATCCTTAAGGATGGAGTGATATTGTCTGCCGTTTCTCCAGACCTGCGGCGGGCCTTGCAGGAGTTTCAGGCGGATAGACCTGATCGTTGCCCACCTGGTAGATTGTTTGTTCCTGATGATTGGACCAGTAAAGTCATTTCTGAGGTTCATTCTTCTGCATTGGCAGGTCATCCTGGAATCTTTGGTACCAGGGATTTGGTGGCAAGGTCCTTCTGGTGGCCTTCCCTGTCACGAGATGTGCGAGGCTTTGTGCAGTCTTGTGACGTTTGTGCTCGGGCCAAGCCTTGTTGTTCTCGGGCTAGTGGATTGTTGTTGCCCTTGCCTATCCCGAAGAGGCCTTGGACGCACATCTCGATGGATTTTATTTCGGATCTTCCTGTTTCTCAGAAGATGTCTGTCATCTGGGTGGTGTGTGACCGTTTCTCTAAGATGGTCCATTTGGTTCCCTTGCCTAAGTTGCCTTCTTCTTCCGAGTTGGTTCCTCTGTTTTTTCAAAATGTGGTCCGTTTGCATGGTATTCCGGAGAATATCGTTTCTGACAGAGGAACCCAATTCGTGTCTAGATTTTGGCGAGCATTCTGTGCTAGGATGGGCATAGATTTGTCTTTCTCGTCTGCTTTCCATCCTCAGACTAATGGCCAGACCGAGCGGACGAATCAGACCTTGGAGACATATTTGAGGTGTTTTGTGTCTGCAGATCAGGATGATTGGGTTGCTTTTTTGCCTTTAGCGGAGTTTGCCCTCAATAATCGGGCCAGCTCTGCCACCTTGGTGTCCCCTTTTTTCTGTAATTCGGGGTTTCATCCTCGATTTTCTTCCGGTCAGGTGGAATCTTCGGATTGTCCTGGAGTGGATGCTGTGGTGGAGAGGTTGCATCAGATTTGGGGGCAGGTAGTGGACAATTTGAAGTTGTCCCAGGAGAAGACTCAGCTTTTTGCCAACCGCCGGCGTCGGGTTGGTCCTCGGCTTTGTGTTGGGGACTTGGTATGGTTGTCTTCTCGTTTTGTCCCTATGAGGGTTTCTTCTCCTAAGTTTAAGCCTCGGTTTATCGGCCCATACAAGATATTGGAGATTCTTAACCCTGTGTCCTTCCGTTTGGACCTCCCTGCATCTTTTTCTATTCATAATGTTTTTCATCGGTCATTATTGCGCAGGTATGAGGTACCGGTTGTGCCTTCCGTTGAGCCTCCTGCTCCGGTGTTGGTTGAGGGCGAGTTGGAGTACGTTGTGGAAAAAATCTTGGACTCCCGTGTTTCCAGACGGAAACTCCAGTATCTGGTCAAATGGAAGGGATACGGTCAGGAGGATAATTCTTGGGTGACTGCCTCTGATGTTCATGCCTCCGATCTGGTCCGTGCCTTTCATAGGGCTCATCCTGATCGCCCTGGTGGTTCTGGTGAGGGTTCGGTGCCCCCTCCTTGAGGGGGGGGTACTGTTGTGAAATTGGATTTTGGGCTCCCCCGGTGGCCACTGGTGGAACTGAACTTGTGTGCATCATCCTCTCTGTTCACCTGTTCCCATCAGGATGTGGGAGTCGCTATTTAGCCTTGCTCCTTTGTCACTTCCATGCCGGTCAACATTGTAATCAGAAGCCTTTCTGTGCATGTTCCTGCTGCTAGACAACTCCCAGCTAAGTTGGACTTTTGTCCTTGTTTGTTTTTGCATTTTGTTCCAGTTCACAGCTGTTGTTTCGTTTCTGTGTCTGGAAAGCTCTTGTGATCTGAAATTGCCACTCTGATGTTATGAGTTAATACTAGAGTCTTAAAGTAATTTCAGGATGGTGTTTTGATAGGGTTTTCAGCTGACCATGAAAGTGCCCTTTCTGTCTTCCTGCTATCTAGTAAGCGGACCTCGATTTTGCTAAACCTATTTTCATACTATGTTTGTCATTTTCATCTAAAATCACCGCCAATATATGTGGGGGCCTCTGTCTGCCTTTCGGGGAAATTTCTCTAGAGGTGAGCCAGGACTGTATTTTCCTCTGCTAGGATTAGTTAGTCCTCCGGCTGGCGCTGGGCGTCTAGGGATAAAACGTAGGCACGCTACCCAGCTACTGTTAGTTGTGCGGCAGGTTTAGTTCATGGTCAGTTTAAGTTTCCATCCTTCCAAGAGCTAGTTCTTATGTATGCTGGGCTATGTTCTCTTGCCATTGAGAACCATAACACTTTTTGCTATTTGTTTTTGTTTGCATTTTTGTCCAGCTTGTATATAATCTGTATCCTGATCTTGCTGGAAGCTCTAGGGTGGCTGGTGTTCTCCCCCCGGGCCGTTAGACGGTTCGGGGGTTCTTGAATCTCCAGCGTGGATTTTTGGTTTTTGTTGACCATATAAGTTATCTTACTACATTCTGCTATTAGTAAGTGGGCCTCTCTTTGCTAAACCTAGTTCATCTCTGTGTTTGTCATTTCCTCTTACCTCACCGTTATTATTTGTGGGGGGCTTGTATCCTACTTTTGGGGTCCTTTCTCTGGAGGCAAGAGAGGTCTTGGTTTTCCTCTTCTAGGGGTAGTTAGCTCTCCGGCTGGCGCGAGACATCTAGCGACCAACGTAGGCATGTTCCCCGGCTACTTCTAGTGTTGGCGTTAGGAGTAGTTATATGGTCAACCCAGTTACCACTGCCCTATGAGCTGGATTTTGGTACTTCGCAGACTTGCTGATATCTCTGAGACCCTCGCCATTGGGGTCATAACAGGAGCCCACAAACAGAATCCACAACAGTGGGCCTGGTGTTGTCATTGTTAAGCGGGGATCCCCAAGCATGGGCGTTTTCTTTTCCATCTGATTCTGCTGCATTTGACTCTGTGGAGAGTTTTTTTTCTTCTCTTGGGAAAATCTATGATGAACCTGACAGAATGGCTGTGGCAGAATCTAAGATACGCTCTATTCGCCAGGGGGAGCGAGTTGCAGAGGATTACTGTTCTGAATTTCGTCGCTGGGCGATCGATACACAATGGAATGATCCAGCATTGCGGAGTCAGTTTATTCATGGGGTTTCTGGAAGGGTTAAAAAAGCCCTTCTGATGTAAGAGACTCCTGCTTCTCTAGATTCTGCTAGAGTCTGGTTGTCCGCATTGATCGCCGTTTGCGTCAGGGGGAGCATGAGTCACCGCCTGTGGGAGAAGGTTTAGCTTCACGTGAGGTAGCTGCAGGTGAGCCCACGGAGCCTATGCAAATTGCAGGGGTGTCACATGTAAAGCGTCGAGCCCCTGAGCTCAGGAAGCACGGAGCCTGTTTTTACTGTGGTAAAATTGGTCATTTTATTAACATCTGTCCTCTGCTGACTAAGAAAAATGCAACGGCGGAAAACTTCTAAGCTCAGAGGGTGTGGAGGAGACCAATCTGAGCTTATGTACATCCTCCATGGTGGTTTCTCAATGCATGCTCCCTGCTAAGGTTTTTATCGCTGGCAGTGAGCTGCCAATTACTGTTTTTGTGGATAGTGGTTCAGCCACAAATCTCATTGATGAGGAGTTTGCGCGTACAGCAGGTTTTAGGATTGAAAAACTGTCTCATCCTATCTGCGTGGTCACCATCAATGCAGCTCCTCTCTCTCAGGGGGAGATTACTGAATTTGTGGCTGAAGTGAAACTCCACATTGGGGTTCTACATTCCGAGCGGGTTACATGTAAGGTGCTCAGGAATCTTCCTGCTCAGGTGATTTTGGGTTTTCCTTGGTTGTCTATGCACAATCCGGTAATTGACTGGAAAACTCAGGACATAATTCAGTGGAGCGAATTCTGCCAGGAGAATTGCCTGGCCACATGTGTGGCTGCGGTGACTTCAAGCGTTCCGGAGTCACTTCTGGATTTTGTGGATGTGTTCTCTGAGAAGGGTTGTTCAGAGTTGCCGCCACATCGTCCCTATGACTGTTCTATCAGGTTTAAACCAGGGGCCAAATTGCCTAAAGCAAGGATGTTTAACATCTCCGGTCCGGAGAGACAAGCCTTAAAAGATTATATTGCTGAAAGCTTGAGCAAAGGGCACATCAGGCCGTCATCCTCGCCGGTGGCAGCAGGGTTCTTCTTCGTGAAGAAGAAAGATGGCGGATTACGCCCGTGTTTGGATTTCAGGGAGTTGAACCAGATTACGGTTCGTGATCCATACCCTATGCCACTGATACCAGATTTGTTCAACCAGGTGGCAGGTGCTAAATGGTTTACCAAGCTTGACCTCAGGGGAGCGTACAACCTCATAAGAGTCCGTCAAGGTGATGAGTGGAAGACGGCTTTTAATACCCCTGAGGGTCATTTTGAAAATTTAGTGATGCCATTTGGGTTGACTAACGCACCTGCAGTGTTCCAACATTTCATCAATGATGTGTTCTCGCATGTTTTGGGGAAATTCGTTATCGTGTACCTAGATGACATTCTCATATATTCTTGCGACCGTGATGCTCATTTAGATCATGTCAGGCAGGTGTTACAGCTTCTCAGAGAGAATAAGCTGTATGCTAAACTTGAGAAATGTGTATTTTCTGTTCAATAATAATAATAATAATAATCTTTATTTATATAGTGCCAACATATTCCGCAGCGCTTTACAGTTTAACAGTTTCAAACAACAGTCATAGGTAGCAATGTTAACAATACAGCAATAAAGCAAAATAAGACGACCCTGCTCGTGAGAGCTTACAATCTACAATGAGGTGGGGAGATACAAAGTACAAGTGTGTATTTACAATGATGCATTTACAATGATGGTCCAGCCATCTTCAGGGGGTGGAGGGTAGATGAGATAGTGAATGGGCTACACACACACACACAAACATAAAATGACTGATTAGGGAACGTGATAGGCCGCTCTGCACAAATGAGTTTTGAGTGAGCGCCTAAAGCTATGCAAGTTGTGGATGGTCCTAATATCTTGGGGTAGAGCATTCCAGAGGATTGGCGCAGCACGGGAGAAGTCTTGGAGTCGGGAGTGGGAGGTACGGATTAGTGCAGAGGTTAGTCGAAAGTCGTTTGCAGAGCGCAGCGGTCGGCTAGGCTGATAGACAGAAATGAGGGAGGAGATGTAAGGGGGTGCCGCACTGTGGAGAGCTTTGTGGGTGAGAACAAGTACTTTGAATTGTATCCTGTAATGAATGGGCAGCCAGTGTAATGACTGGCGAAGAGCGGACACGTCCGAGTAACGATTAGCCAGATGGACGACCCTGGCTGCTGCATTAAGGATAGACTGGAGAGGGGAAAGTCGCGTGAGGGGGAGGCCAATTAAAAGAGAGTTGCAGTAGTCCAGGCGGGAGTGGATTAGGGCGACAGTGAGAGTTTTTGTTGTCTCCATGGTGAGAAAAGGGCGGATTCTAGAGATGTTCTTTAGGTGTAAGCGGCACGAGCGGGCAAGAGATTGTATGTGGGAGGTGAAGGAGAGATCGGAGTCAAACATGACACCCAGACAGCGTGCCTGCTGCCTAGGTGTTATTATGGTGCCACCCACGGAGAGGGAAATGTCAGATTTAGGGAGGTTAGTAGAAGGCGGGAGCAGAAGAAGTTCAGTTTTGGAGAGGTTGAGCTTCAGATAGAGAGCGGACATGATGTTAGAGACTGCAGACAGACAGTCAGTGGCGTTCTGTAGTACAGCGGGGGTAAGGTCAGGGGCTGACGTGTATAGTTGTGTGTCATCAGCGTAAAGATGGTACTGAAAGCCAAATCTGCTGATGGTCTGTCCAATTGGGGCCGTGTAGAGGGAGAAGAGAAGGGGGCCAAGGACTGAGCCCTGAGGTACCCCGACAGTGAGAGGAAGAGGAGATGAAGTGGAGCCGGAGAACAGAACACTGAAGGAGCGGTCAGAAAGATAGGAAGAGAACCAGGTGAGAGCAGTGTCCTTAATGCCTAGTGACTGGAGCCTAGACAGTTGATGTTCTTGGGTTATATTGTGTCTGCTTCTGGTTTTAAAATGGACGCCGCTAAGGTGCAAGCGGTGCTGCATTGGGAACGTCCTGATAACCTGAAAGCACTTCAGCGGTTCCTTGGGTTTTCTAACTACTATAGGAAATTTATCAAGGATTTTTCCATCATTGCTAAACCGCTAACTGGCATGACTAAAAAGGGTACCAATTTCTCCGTTTGGCCTCAGTGTCATGATTCTCAATGGCGAGAGAACATAGCCCAGCATATATGAGAACTAGCTCTTGGAAGATGGAAACTATACTGACCATGAACTAAACCTGCCGCACAACTAGAAGTGGCCGGGTAGCATGCCTACGTTTTTTTATCCCTAGATGCCCAGCGCCAGCCGGAGAACTACCTAATCCTAGCAGAGGAAAAGACAGTCCTGGCTCACCTCTAGAGAAATTTTCCCAAAAGGCAGACAGAGGCCCCCACATATATTGGCGGTGATTTTAGATGAAATGACAAACGTAGTATGAAAATAGGTTTAGCAAAATCGAGGTCCGCTTACTAGATAGCAGGAAGACAGAAAGGGCACTTTCATGGTCAGCAGAAAACCCTATCAAAACACCATCCAGAAATTACTTTAAGACTCTAGCATTAACTCATAACACCAGAGTGGCAATTTCCGATCACTAGAGCTTTCCAGACACAGTAACGAAACAGCAGCTGTGAACAGGAACAAAATGCAAAAACACACAAGGACAAAAGTCCAACTTAGCTGGGAGTTGTCTAGTAGCAGGAACATGCACAGAAAGGCTTCTGATTACATTGTTGACCGGCAAGAAACTGACAGAGGAGCAAGGTTATATAGCGACTCCCACATCCTGATAGGAGCAGGTGAACAGAGGGGATGATGCACACAAGTTCAATTCCACAAGTGGCCACCGGGGGAGCCCAGAATCCAATTTCACAACAGTACCCCCCCCTCAAGGAGGGGGCACCGAACCCTCACCAGAACCACCAGGGCGATCAGGATGAGCCCTATGAAAGGCACGGACAAGATCGGAGGCATGAACATCAGAGGCAGTGACCCAAGAATTATCCTCCTGACCGTATCCCTTCCATTTGACCAGATACTGGAGTTTCCGTCTGGAAACACGAGAGTCTAAGATCTTTTCCACAACGTACTCCAACTCACCCTCAACCAACACCGGAGCAGGAGGCTCAACGGAAGGCACAACCGGTACCTCATACCTGCGCAACAATGACCGATGAAAAACATTATGAATCGAAAAGGATGCAGGGAGGTCCAAACGGAAGGACACAGGGTTAAGAATCTCCAATATCTTGTACGGGCCGATGAACCGAGGCTTAAACTTAGGAGAAGAAACCCTCATAGGGACAAAACGAGAAGACAACCACACCAAGTCCCCAACACAAAGCCGAGGACCAACACGACGACGGCGGTTGGCAAAAAGCTGAGTCTTCTCCTGGGACAACTTCAAATTGTCCACCACCTGCCCCCAAATCTGATGCAACCTCTCCACCACAGCATCCACTCCAGGACAATCCAAAGATTCCACTTGACCGGAGGAAAATCGAGGATGAAACCCCGAATTACAGAAAAACGGGGACACCAAGGTGGCAGAGCTGGCCCGATTATTGAGGGCGAACTCCGCCAAAGGCAAAAAAGCAACCCAATCATCCTGATCCGCAGACACAAAACACCTCAAATATGTCTCCAAGGTCTGATTAGTCCGCTCGGTCTGGCCATTAGTCTGAGGATGGAAAGCAGACGAAAAAGACAAATCTATGCCCATCCTAGCACAGAATGCCCGCCAAAATCTAGACACGAATTGGGTCCCTCTGTCAGAAACGATATTCTCAGGAATACCATGCAAACGAACAACATTTTGAAAAAACAGAGGAACCAACTCGGAAGAAGAAGGCAACTTAGGCAAGGGAACCAGATGGACCATCTTAGAGAAACGGTCACACACCACCCAGATGACAGACATCTTCTGAGAAACAGGCAGATCCGAAATAAAATCCATCGAGATGTGCGTCCAAGGCCTCTTCGGGATAGGCAAGGGTAACAACAATCCACTAGCCCGAGAACAACAAGGCTTGGCCCGAGCACAAACGTCACAAGACTGCACAAAGCCTCGCACATCTCGTGACAGGGAAGGCCACCAGAAGGACCTTGCCACCAAATCCCTGGTACCAAAAATTCCAGGATGACCTGCCAACGCAGAAGAATGAACCTCAGAGATGACTCTACTGGTCCAATCATCAGGAACAAACAGTCTACCAGGTGGGCAACGATCAGGTCTATCCGCCTGAAACTCCTGCAAGGCCCGCCGCAGGTCTGGAGAAACGGCAGACAATATCACTCCATCTTTAAGGATACCTGTGGGCTCAGAATTACCAGGGGAGTCAGGCTCAAAACTCCTAGAAAGGGCATCCGCCTGAACATTCTTAGAACCCGGTAGGTACGACACCACAAAATTAAACCGAGAGAAAAACAACGACCAGCGCGCCTGTCTAGGATTCAGGCGCCTGGCAGACTCAAGGTAAATTAAATTTTTGTGGTCAGTCAATACCACCACCTGATGTCTGGCCCCCTCAAGCCAGTGACGCCACTCCTCAAAAGCCCACTTCATGGCCAAAAGCTCCCGATTCCCAATATCATAATTCCGCTCGGCGGGCGAAAATTTACGGGAAAAAAAAGCACAAGGTCTCATCACGGAGCAATCGGAACTTCTCTGCGACAACACCGCCCCAGCTCCGATTTCAGAAGCGTCGACCTCAACCTGAAAAGGAAGAGCAACATCAGGCTGACGCAACACTGGGGCGGAAGAAAAGCGGCGCTTGAGCTCCCGAAAGGCCTCCACAGCATCAGGGGACCAATCAGCAACATCAGCACCCTTCTTAGTCAAATCAGTCAATGGTTTTACAACATCAGAAAAACCAGCAATAAATCGACGATAAAAGTTAGCAAAGCCCAAAAATTTCTGAAGACTCTTAAGAGAAGAGGGTTGCGTCCAATCACCAATAGCCTGAACCTTGACAGGATCCATCTCGATGGAAGAGGGGGAAAAAATGTATCCCAAGAAGGAAATCTTTTGAACCCCAAAAACACACTTAGAACCCTTCACACACAAGGAATTAGACCGCAAAACCTGAAAAACCCTCCTGACCTGCTGGACATGAGAGTCCCAGTCATCCGAAAAAATCAGAATATCATCCAGATACACAATCATAAATTTATCCAAATAATCGCGGAAAATGTCATGCATAAAGGACTGGAAGACTGAAGGGGCATTTGAAAGACCAAAAGGCATCACCAAATACTCAAAATGGCCCTCGGGCGTATTAAATGCGGTTTTCCACTCATCCCCCTGCTTGATTCGCACCAAATTATACGCCCCATGGAGATCAATCTTAGAGAACCACTTGGCCCCCTTTATACGAGCAAACAAATCAGTAAGCAGTGGTAACGGATATTGATATTTAACCGTGATTTTATTCAAAAGTCGATAATCAATACACGGCCTCAAAGAGCCGTCTTTCTTAGACACAAAGAAAAAACCGGCTCCTAAGGGAGATGACGAAGGACGAATATGTCCCCATTCCAAGGACTCCTTTATATATTCTCGCATAGCAGCGTGTTCAGGCACAGACAGATTAAATAAACGACCCTTAGGGTATTTACTACCCGGGATCAAGTCTATGGCACAATCGCACTCCCGGTGCGGAGGTAGTGAACCAACCTTGGGTTCTTCAAAAACGTCACGAAAGTCAGACAAGAATTCAGGAATCTCAGAGGGAATAGATGATGAAATGGAAACCAAAGGTACGTCCCCATGAGTTCCTTTACATCCCCAGCTTAACACAGACATAGCTCTCCAGTCGAGGACTGGGTTATGAGATTGCAGCCATGGCAATCCCAGCACCAAAACATCATGTAAATTATACAGCACCAGAAAGCGAATAACCTCCTGGTGATCCGGATTAACATGCATAGTCACTTGTGTCCAGTATTGTGGTTTATTACTAGCCAATGGGGTGGAGTCAATCCCTTTCAGAGGTATCGGAGCCTCCAATGGCTCCAAATCATACCCACAGCGTTTGGCAAAGGACCAATCCATAAGACTCAAAGCAGCGCCAGAGTCGACATAGGCGTCCGCGGTAATAGATGACAAAGAACAAATCAGGGTCACAGATAGAATAAACTTAGACTGTAAAGTGCTAATTGAAACAGACTTGTCAGGCTTCTTAGTACGCTTAAAGCATGCTGATATAACATGAGTTGAATCACCACAATAGAAGCACAACCCATTTTTTCGTCTAAAATTCTGCCGCTCGCTTCTGGACAGAATTCTATCACATTGCATATTTTCTGGCGTTTTCTCAGTAGACACCGCCAAATGGTGCACAGGTTTGCGCTCCCGCAGACGCCTATCGATCTGAATAGCCATCGTCATGGACTCATTCAGACTCGCAGGCACAGGGAACCCCACCATAACATCCTTAATGGCATCAGAGAGACCTTCTCTGAAAATCGCCGCCAGGGCGCACTCATTCCACTGAGTAAGCACAGACCATTTGCGGAATTTTTGGCAGTATATTTCAGCTTCATCTTGCCCCTGAGACAAGGACATCAAGGCCTTTTCCGCCTGAAGCTCTAAATGAGGTTCCTCATAAAGCAACCCCAAGGCCAGAAAAAACGCATCCACATTGAGCAACGCAGGATCCCCTGGTGCCAATGCAAAAGCCCAGTCTTGAGGGTCGCCCCGGAGCAAGGAAATTACAATCCTGACCTGCTGTGCAGGGTCTCCGGCAGAGCGAGACTTCAGGGACAAAAACAATTTGCAATTATTTTTAAAATTTTGAAAGTGAGATCTATTCCCCGAGAAGAACTCAGGCAAAGGAATTCTAGGCTCAGACATAGGTGCATGAACAACAAAATCTTGCAAATTTTGTACCTTTGTGGCGAGATTATTCAAACCTGTAGCTACACTCTGAAGATCCATTTGAAACAGGTGAACACAGAGCCATTCAAGGATTAGAAGGAGAGAAAGAGAGGAAGGCTGCAGTATAGGCAGACTAGCAAGTGATTCAATTAAGAGCACACTCAGAACTAGAGGAAAAAAAAAAAAAAAAATTGTAGCAGACTTCTTTTTTCTCTCCTTTCTCAGCCAGTAATTTAACCCTTTTTTGGGCCGGTCAAACTGTCATGATTCTCAATGGCGAGAGAACATAGCCCAGCATATATGAGAACTAGCTCTTGGAAGATGGAAACTATACTGACCATGAACTAAACCTGCCGCACAACTAGAAGTGGCCGGGTAGCATGCCTACGTTTTTTTATCCCTAGATGCCCAGCGCCAGCCGGAGAACTACCTAATCCTAGCAGAGGAAAAGACAGTCCTGGCTCACCTCTAGAGAAATTTTCCCAAAAGGCAGACAGAGGCCCCCACATATATTGGCGGTGATTTTAGATGAAATGACAAACGTAGTATGAAAATAGGTTTAGCAAAATCGAGGTCCGCTTACTAGATAGCAGGAAGACAGAAAGGGCACTTTCATGGTCAGCAGAAAACCCTATCAAAACACCATCCAGAAATTACTTTAAGACTCTAGCATTAACTCATAACACCAGAGTGGCAATTTCCGATCACTAGAGCTTTCCAGACACAGTAACGAAACAGCAGCTGTGAACAGGAACAAAATGCAAAAACACACAAGGACAAAAGTCCAACTTAGCTGGGAGTTGTCTAGTAGCAGGAACATGCACAGAAAGGCTTCTGATTACATTGTTGACCGGCAAGAAACTGACAGAGGAGCAAGGTTATATAGCGACTCCCACATCCTGATAGGAGCAGGTGAACAGAGGGGATGATGCACACAAGTTCAATTCCACAAGTGGCCACCGGGGGAGCCCAGAATCCAATTTCACAACACCTCAGGCTGCTGTGCGCGCATTTGAATTTCTTAAGAACAGTTTTGTTTCAGCCCCCATTCTTGTGCAGCCAGATGTATCAAAACCCTTTGTTGTGGAAGTCGATGCGTCTGAGGTTGGTGTGGGGGCGGTACTATCTCAAGGCTCATCTTTGAGTGGTTTGCGTCCGTGAGCCTATTTCTCCAAGAAACTGTCGTCCGCCGAACGTAACTACGATATCGGCAACAGGGAGTTGTTGGCTATTAAGTTGGTCTTTGAGGAATGGTGACACTTCTTGGAGGGGTCGGTACATCAGGTTACGGTTATTACCGATCATAAGAATCTGCTGTATTTGGAGTCAGCCAAGCGTCTGTCCCCCAGGCAGGCTCGCTGTGCATTGTTTTTCACGCGGTTCAATTTTGTTGTCACTTACAGACCGGTGTTATGGTTCTCAATGGCAAGAGAACATAGCCCAGCAAACATAAGTACTAGCTCTTGGAAGGATGGAAACTAAACTGACCATGAACTAAACCTGCCGCACAACTAACAGTAGCCGGGTAGCGTTGCCTACGTTTTTTATCCCTAGACGCCCAGCGCCGGCCGGAGGACTAACTAATCCTGGCAGAGGAAAATATAGTCCTGGCTCACCTCTAGAGAAATTTCCCCGATAGGCAGACAGAGGCCCCCACATATATTGGCGGTGATTTTAGATGAAATGACAAACGTAGTATGAAAATAGGTTTAGCAAAATTGAGGTCCGCTTACTAGATAGCAGGAAGACAGAAAGGGCACTTTCATGGTCAGCTGAAAACCCTGTCAAAATACCATCCTGAAATTACTTTAAGACTCTAGTATTAACTCATAACATCAGAGTGGCAATTTCAGATCACAAGAGCTTTCCAGACACAGAAACGAAACTACAGCTGTGAACTGGAACAAAATGCAAAAACAAACGAGGACTAAAGTCCAACTTATCTGGGAGTTGTCTAGCAGCAGGAACATGCACAGAAATGCTTCTGATTACAATGTTGACCGGCATGGAAGTGACAGAGGAGCAAGGTTAAATAGCGACTCCCACATCCTGATGGAAGCAGGTGAACAGAGGGGATGATGCACACCAGTTCAATTCTACCAGTGGCCACCGGGGGAGCCCAAAATCCAATTTCACAACAGTACCCCCCCCTCAAGGAGGGGGCACCGAACCCTCACCAGAACCACCAGGGCGATCAGGATGAGCCCTATGAAAGGCACGGACCAGATTGGAGGCATGAACATCAGAGGCAGTCACCCAAGAATTATCCTCCTGACCGTATCCCTTCCATTTGACCAGATACTGGAGTTTCCGTCTGGAAACACGGGAGTCCAAGATTTTTTCCACCACGTACTCCAACTCGCCCTCAACCAACACCGGAGCAGGAGGCTCAACGGAAGGCACAACCGGTACCTCATACCTGCGCAACAATGACCGATGAAAAACATTATGAATAGAAAAAGATGCAGGGAGGTCCAAACGGAAGGACACAGGGTTAAGAATCTCCAATATCTTGTACGGGCCGATGAACCGAGGCTTAAACTTAGGAGAAGAAACCCTCATAGGGACAAAACGAGAAGACAACCACACCAAGTCCCCAACACAAAGCCGGGGACCAACCCGACGCCGGCGGTTGGCAAAAAGCTGAGTCTTCTCCTGGGACAACTTCAAATTGTCCACTACCTGCCCCCAAATCTGATGCAACCTCTCCACCACAGCATCCACTCCAGGACAATCCGAAGATTCCACCTGACCAGAAGAAAATCGAGGATGAAACCCCGAATTACAGAAAAAAGGAGACACCAAGGTGGCAGAGCTGGCCCGATTATTGAGGGCAAACTCCGCTAAAGGCAAAAAAGCAACCCAATCATCCTGATCTGCAGACACAAAACACCTCAAATATGTCTCCAAGGTCTGATTCGTCCGCTCGGTCTGGCCATTAGTCTGAGGATGGAAAGCAGACGAGAAAGACAAATCTATGCCCATCCTAGCACAGAATCCTCGCCAAAATCTAGACACGAATTGGGTTCCTCTGTCAGAAACGATATTCTCCGGAATACCATGCAAACGGACCACATTTTGAAAAAACAGAGGAACCAACTCAGAAGAAGAAGGCAACTTAGGCAGGGGAACCAAATGGACCATCTTAGAGAAACGGTCACACACCACCCAGATGACAGACATCTTCTGAGAAACAGGAAGATCCGAAATAAAATCCATCGAGATGTGCGTCCAGGGCCTCTTCGGGATAGGCAAGGGCAACAACAATCCACTAGCCCAAGAACAACAAGGCTTGGCCCGAGCACAAACATCACAAGACTGCACAAAGCCTCGCACATCTCGAGACAGGGAAGGCCACCAGAAGGACCTTGCCACCAAATCCCTGGTACCAAAGATTCCAGGATGACCTGTCAACGCAGAAGAATGAACCTCAGAAATGACTTTACTGGTCCAATCATCAGGAACAAACAGTCTACCAGGTGGGCAACGATCAGGTCTATCCGCCTGAAACTCCTGCAAGGCCCGCCGCAGGTCTGGAGAAACGGCAGACAATATCACTCCATCCTTAAGGATACCTGTAGGTTCAGAGTTACCAGGGGAGTCAGGCTCAAAACTCCTAGAAAGGGCATCCGCCTTAACATTCTTAGAACCCGGCAGGTAGGACACCACAAAATTAAACCGAGAGAAAAACAACGACCAGCGCGCCTGTCTAGGATTCAGGCGTCTGGCGGACTCAAGATAAATTAGATTTTTGTGGTCAGTCAATACCACCACCTGATGTCTATCCCCCTCAAGCCAATGACGCCACTCCTCAAAAGCCCACTTCATGGCCAAAAGCTCCCGATTCCCAACATCATAATTCCGCTCGGCGGGCGAAAATTTACGCGAGAAAAAGGCACAAGGTCTCATCACGGAACAATCGGAACTTCTCTGCGACAAAACCGCCCCAGCTCCGATCTCAGAAGCGTCGAAACATCTGGGTGGTGTGTGACCGTTTCTCTAAGATGGTCCATTTGGTTCCCCTGCCTAAGTTGCCTTCTTCTTCTGAGTTGGTTCCTCTGTTTTTTCAAAATGTGGTCCGTTTGCATGGTATTCCGGAGAATATCGTTTCTGACAGAGGAACCCAATTCGTGTCTAGATTTTGGCGAGCATTCTGTGCTAGGATGGGCATAGATTTGTCTTTCTCGTCTGCTTTCCATCCTCAGACTAATGGCCAGACCGAGCGGACGAATCAGACCTTGGAGACATATTTGAGGTGTTTTGTGTCTGCAGATCAGGATGATTGGGTTGCTTTTTTGCCTTTAGCGGAGTTTGCCCTCAATAATCGGGCCAGCTCTGCCACCTTGGTGTCTCCTTTATATATTCTCGCATAGCAGCATGTTCAGGCACAGACAGGTTAAATAAACGACCCTTAGGGTATTTACTACCCGGAATCAAATCTATGGCACAATCGCACTCCCGGTGCGGCGGTAATGAACCAAGCTTAGGTTCTTCAAAAACGTCACGATATTCAGTCAAGAATTCAGGAATCTCAGAGGGAATAGATGATGAAATGGAAACCACAGGTACGTCCCCATGCGTCCCCTTACATCCCCAGCTTAACACAGACATAGCTTTCCAGTCAAGGACCGGGTTATGAGATTGCAGCCATGGCAATCCAAGCACCAACACATCATGTAGGTTATACAGCACAAGAAAGCGAATAATCTCCTGATGATCCGGATTAATCCGCATAGTTACTTGTGTCCAGTATTGTGGTTTATTACTAGCCAATGGGGTGGAGTCAATCCCCTTCAGGGGTATAGGAGTTTCAAGAGGCTCCAAATCATACCCACAGCGTTTGGCAAAGGACCAATCCATAAGACTCAAAGCGGCGCCAGAGTCGACATAGGCATCCGTGGTAATAGATGATAAAGAACAAATCAGGGTCACAGATAGAATAAACTTAGACTGTAAAGTGCCAATTGAAACAGACTTATCAAGCTTCTTAGTACGCTTAGAGCATGCTGATATAACATGAGTTGAATCACCGCAATAGAAGCACAACCCATTTTTTCGTCTTAAATTCTGCCGTTCACTTCTGGACAGAATTCTATCACATTGCATATTCTCTGGCGTCTTCTCAGTAGACACCGCCAAATGGTGCACAGGTTTGCGCTCCCGCAGACGCCTATCGATCTGGATAGCCATTGTCATGGACTCATTCAGACCCGCAGGCACAGGGAACCCCACCATAACATCCTTAATGGCATCAGAGAGACCCTCTCTGAAATTCGCCGCCAGGGCGCACTCATTCCACTGAGTAAGCACAGCCCATTTACGGAATTTCTGGCAGTATATTTCAGCTTCGTCTTGCCCCTGAGATAGGGACATCAAGGCCTTTTCCGCCTGAAGCTCTAACTGAGGTTCCTCATAAAGCAACCCCAAGGCCAGAAAAAACGCATCCACATTGAGCAACGCAGGATCCCCTGGAGCCAATGCAAAAGCCCAATCCTGAGGGTCGCCCCGGAGCAAGGAAATCACAATCCTGACCTGCTGAGCAGGATCTCCAGCAGAGCGAGATTTCAGGGACAAAAACAACTTGCAATTATTTTTGAAATTTTGAAAGCAAGATCTATTCCCCGAGAAAAATTCAGGCAAAGGAATTCTAGGTTCAGATATAGGAACATGAACAACAAAATCTTGTAAATTTTGAACTTTCGTGGTGAGATTATTCAAACCTGCAGCTAAACTCTGAATATCCATTTTAAACAGGTGAACACAGAGCCATTCCAGGATTAGAAGGAGAGAGAGAGAGAGAAAGGCTGCAATATAGGCAGACTTGCAAGAGATTCAATTACAAGCACACTCAGAACTGAAGGGAAGGAAAAAAAAAAAAAAAATCTTCAGCAGACTTCTCTTTTCTCTCCTTTCTCTGTCAATTAATTTAACCCTTTTTGGGCCGGTCAAACTGTTATGGTTCTCAATGGCAAGAGAACATAGCCCAGCAAACATAAGTACTAGCTCTTGGAAGGATGGAAACTAAACTGACCATGAACTAAACCTGCCGCACAACTAACAGTAGCCGGGTAGCGTTGCCTACGTTTTTTATCCCTAGACGCCCAGCGCCGGCCGGAGGACTAACTAATCCTGGCAGAGGAAAATATAGTCCTGGCTCACCTCTAGAGAAATTTCCCCGATAGGCAGACAGAGGCCCCCACATATATTGGCGGTGATTTTAGATGAAATGACAAACGTAGTATGAAAATAGGTTTAGCAAAATTGAGGTCCGCTTACTAGATAGCAGGAAGACAGAAAGGGCACTTTCATGGTCAGCTGAAAATCCTGTCAAAATACCATCCTGAAATTACTTTAAGACTCTAGTATTAACTCATAACATCAGAGTGGCAATTTCAGATCACAAGAGCTTTCCAGACACAGAAACGAAACTACAGCTGTGAACTGGAACAAAATGCAAAAACAAACGAGGACTAAAGTCCAACTTATCTGGGAGTTGTCTAGCAGCAGGAACATGCACAGAAATGCTTCTGATTACAATGTTGACCGGCATGGAAGTGACAGAGGAGCAAGGTTAAATAGCGACTCCCACATCCTGATGGAAGCAGGTGAACAGAGGGGATGATGCACACCAGTTCAATTCCACCAGTGGCCACCGGGGGAGCCCAAAATCCAATTTCACAACAGACCGGGGTCTAAAAACACTAAGGCGGATGCTCTGTCCAGGTGTTTTCCGGGGGGAGAACCTCGGGAGGATCCAGTACTCATCCTCCAAAAGGGTGTTGTTGTTTCGGCTCTCACTACCGAGGTTGAGGCTGAGATTGCCGAGGCTCAGGAGGAGGTACCATCTGAGCTTCCCATCAACAAATCTTTTGTACCGCTTCATCTCCGCTTAAAGGTTTTGGCGGAGCATCATGATGCTGTCCTGGCTGGCCACCCAGGGGTTAGAGGTACCTTGGAGTTGGTGTCACGTCGGTTTTGGTGGCTCAAGATCCGACAGGACGTGGTCTCATACGTGTCAGCTTGTACCATGTGCGCTAGGGCTAAGACGCCCTGATCCATCCTGTTGGCACACTACTTCCTCTGGAGGTACCTAGTAAGCCATGGACGGAAATCTCCATGGATTTCATCACTGATTTGCCCTCGTCAGCTGGGAACATGGTCATCATGGCGATTGTTGATCTGTTTTCAAAAATGTCGCACTTTGTGTCTTTGCCTTCGTTGCCTAACGCTAAGACTCTGGCTCAGGTATTTGTGCCGGAGGTGGTCAGACTTCATGGCGTTCCGTCTGACATCGTGTCTGATAGGGGGTCTCAGTTTGTGGCAAAATTTTGGAAAGCATTTTGCTCACGGCTGGGGATCAAGTTGTCCCATTCTTCGGCATTTCATCCTCAGTCAAATGGTCAGACTGAGAGTATGAACCAAAATTTGGAACAGTACCTACGCTGCTTTGTCTCTGATAACCAGGAGGAGTGGTCTACCTTTCTTCCTTTGGCTGAGTTTGCCATCAATAATCACCGCCAGGAGTCATCTGGGGAGTCTCCGTTTTTTTGTGTTTACGGACTACATCCTCAATTTTGTACTTTGAGTCAGAGGGGCTCTTCTGGCGTTCTGGAGGAGGACCAGTTAGGAGCACAATTGTCGTCAGTTTGGAGGAGGGTTAAACAGCGCCTGTTGAGTGTGGATGCTAGGTACAAACGTGTGGCTGACAGTAGGCGTGTGCCAGGTCCGGACCTGAGTGTGGATGACTGGGTGTGGTTATCCACAAAAAACATAAGACTCAAAATACCATCCCTTAAATTGGGTCCACGGTTTATTGGTCCATTTAGGGTCACCGCCGTCATTAACCCAGTAGCGTACCGACTGGAGCTCTGTTATGATCCAGTGGTAGAGGATCTCAGGAGTTCCAGCTAAGTCTGCAAACACAAAAACTAGCTCATAGGGAGGTGGTAACTTGGCTGATCGCATACCTGATCCTAGCACACAACTAGAAGTAGCCGGGGAACGTACCTACGTTGGTTCTAGACGTCTCGCGCCAGCCGGAGAACTAACTAACCCTTTCAGAGAAAATCAGACCTCACTTGCCTCCAGAGAAAAGTACCCCAAAGTAAATACAAGCCCCCAACAGACAATAACGGTGAGGTAAGAAGAAAAGACAAACGTAGAAATGAACTAGATTCAGCAAAGAGAGGCCCACTAATAATAATAGCAGAAAATAGAAAGTGGACTTATGCGGTCAGCAAAAACCCTGCAAAAACATCCACGCTGAATATCCAAGAACCCCCGCAACGACTAACGGTGTGGGGGGAGAATATCAGCCCCCTTGAGCTTCCAGCAAAATCAGGAATCACATATTGAACAAGCTGGACAAAAATATGAACAATGTATTTAAACAAAAATAAAACAGCAGAACTTAGCTTATCTTGCAAAAGTCAGATGGCCAGGAGTCAGGAGAAAACAGACATGGGCTGATTACAACGAGACTAGGCACTAGACTGAGATTCCAGAAAGACTAAATAGGAACACCCATAGCCTAACGAACCAGGTGAGTGCCAGCCTGGGGAGAAAACAATACCAGTGCCATACCGCGAGTGACCAGAAGAGGGAGCCCAGAAATATAGTTCACAACAGAGCTCCCTACGGTGCAAAAGATACACAACGTGTTCCACAGGTCTCTTCTGAAGAAGGTGGTGGGTTCTGTGGACGCGGTGCCTATGCCACCTCCAGTCTTGGTGGATGGTAACCTGGAATTTGAAGTCTCCAAGGTGGTTGACTCTCGTGTAGTGCACCGCACTTTACAGTACTTGGTACACTGGCGTGGTTATGGGCCTGAGGAGAGGTCCTGGGTACCAGCCTCGGACATTCATGCGGATCGACTGGTCAGGTTTTTTCATCGTCGCCATCCGGACAAGCCGGGTTCTATAAGCCGTGAGGGCCCTGGGGTCCCTCGTAGAAGGCGGGGTACTGTCATGTCGGACTCTGTTCAGACCAGGTCGTCCGACAGACAGCGGTAGTTCCGCTTTTGACCACTATTTGCTCATTGGCGTCGGCTAGATTTTGTCTAGCTGTTCTGGGGTTAATTTACCTGATCCTCGGATTGGAAGCTGGGCCATGCCCATTGCCTTTAAATAGCTCTCCTGATCATTGGGCGTCGCCGATTATAGCTTCTGTCTTGCGTTGTTATCTCGGTCTGGAGTGGAGAGCTGGTAGTTGGAGAATCGTTGCTGGTGGTGTATTTTCCTTTGTCTTATTTACTCCTTCCTATATTTGTATTTATTTTGCCCTGCACATTTATAGTGTATTCCTGAGTGACAGCGGCGTGGTGTATATTTTCCTTTATCCTTATCTGTGCTAACTGTGAGTATTGGTGTATTGCATTCAGTGGGTGGAGGGTGGAGGTTTTCAGCTTAGGGTTGAAACAGGAGGCAGGGTGAGGTTCGAGGCCTGGACATGCACACCATCAGTGTAAACTTCAGGTATAGGGTCAGTCAGTATTTCCCTAGTCTGAGGGAAATTGCAGGGGCCCGGGTTATTAGCTCTCGCCCACCTAGTCTTCCCGTGACAGTGACCTAGGAGTCAGAAATGCTTCCAGGGACATTTGCCTTGATGTTCCAGTGTCATTTGAGCACTGTTTCTATCATTTTCAGACATTTTTAGACCTTAAAAGGACCCCCCGGGGGGGGGGGGTCGCGGTAAAAATGCTTGGGTCTCCCATAGACTTACATTGAGCTCGTTGTTCTGTCCGAGTACCCGAGTATTAAAAATTGTTCGACCCAAGCAACGAGCACCCGAGCATTTTAATGCTCACTCATCACTACTCCGAACTCATTTTTACCAGCGGGTCCAAGGACTGTCAGCATCCACTTTTAACCCCTTAAGTCCCAAGGGTGGTTTGCACGTTAATGACTGGGCCAATTTTTACAATTCTGACCACTGTCCCTTTATGAGGTTATAACTCTGGAACCAGAGGCGTAGCTAAGGGTTCAGCTCAGGGGGGGCGAACCATCTGAGTGGGCCCCTAAACCTTGATTACAACTATGGTGGCACACTTTAATCATGGGTATAGGGGGAACCTCAGCAGATGATCCTGCTGTAATTGAAAATGTATAATGGCCCCCGCATTAGCCCCCACGGATTCTGGTCTCTGTCCCTTTCTGTGGGCTGCAAATTGCAGAAAATAAAAACAACCAGTAAATGCGTATAGAGTCCACCATATGGGAATAGGTCCCTGAATGAATCCAGGTAACCCTAAAAGGAATACTCTTGTCTGGACAAGACCCTAAAGAGGGGAATGGAAATAAAGAGGAAAGCAGAAGAAAGGGGGGGGGGAGGTAGTAAAATATCACACAATGAAAGAAGAAAGTGCGCCCCCTGTATGTCATCTCTTCTTTTTTTCCCTTCTTCCCATTTGCAGGCCATGTTATTCAGACTGAGTATACATATGCATCTATATGTGATTGTGATTATCTATACTCACCTACTGGCTGTTCCCATTTTTATTCTATTTGGCTCCTCATCATATATATTTATCCTCAACTTTATGGGGATTTTTATTGCTTATATAAATGGCATTTTCATGTTTGTTACCTTGTATTTACTGATATGAGATGAGACACATTGGACTGATAGGACCCTGACCCTGGCTACAGGACCACATTACAAGAGATAGAGAGAGAGATGCTGAGAGAGAGACTGAGAGAGAGAGAGAGACTGAGACAGAGAGCGAGACCAAGACTGAGAGACAAACAAAGAGACTGAGAGAGACTGACAGAGACTGAGAGAGACAGTCTCTCTCTGTCTCTCTGTCAGTTTAACAGAGACAGAGAGACAGACTGAGAGAGACAGAGAGAGACTGAGAGAGAGAGCGAGAAAGAGACTAACAGAGAGAGACTGACACAGAGACTGAGATCGAGACTGAGAGAGAGCAAGACAGACAGAGAGAGTGAGACAGAGACTGAGAGAGACTAACAGACAGACAGACTGAGAGACAGAGAGAGACTGACACAGAGACTGAGATCGAGACTGAGAGAGAGCAAGACAGAGACAGAGTGAGACAGAGACTGAGAGAGACTAACAGAGACAGACAGACTGAGAGACAGAGAGAGACTGACAGAGACAGAGCGAGACAGAGAGCGCGAGAGAGAGACACTGAGATCGAGACAGAGAGAGAGAGCGAGACTGAGACAAACAGAGAGAGTGACACAGAGACAGAGAGAGACTGCCAGAGAATGACAGAGACTGAGAGACTGACAACTGACACAGAGACAGAGACTCAGAGAGAGACTGAGACAGAGAGAAAGACAGAGTGAGACTGAGAGAGACAGAGAACGAGACAGAGAGCGAGACCTTGACTGAGAGAGACAGACAAAGAGACAGAGACTGAAGAGAGACTGACAGAGACTGAGAGCGAGACTGAGAGAGAGCGAGACAGAGAGAGCGAGACTGAGAGAGCGAGACTAAGACAGAGACAAACTGAGAGCGAGACAAAGACTGAGCCAGAGAGAGAGACAGAGACTGAGACAGAGACAAACAGAGAGAGAGTGAGACAAAGACTGAGACAGAGAGACTGCGAGAGACAGAGACTGACAGGGAGACACAGAGAGAGACTGACCCTGAGAGAGACAGAGACTCAGAGCGAGACAGAGAGCGAGCGAGACAGAAAGAGAGAGCGAGACAGAAAGAGAGAGCGAGACAGAGAGTGAGACTGAGAGAGACTGACAGAGACAGAGAGTGAGGGAAACTGACAGAGACAGAGCAAAACGGATGCAAGAAACCTCAGGGACATGTCAGGAGGGGAACAGTGTCCTGCCTCCTCCTCACTGCACAGTGCAGTCACCTCCAGCCCCTGCAGCCTGAGCTCCTACCTCGTCCTATCTCCTGTCCTGCTCCTGTAAGCAGGGCTCAGGGAGGGAAGAAGCAGCGTCCTGAAGTCTCTTCAGCAGACACCACCCAGCCGGCAATGTGTGTGTGTCTGCAGTATGCTCTGCTGGAGGCAACAGGTACAGTGCCGGCACCCAGCGTCTCGGAGTACATGCTCCTCTACAGGACAGACCGCGGCAGTGCAGGGAGATTGTCTCCCTGCTGTACCGCAGAGCTCTACTAAATTGGCGTGCACAGCAGGCTAATATAGTTAAGGGTAGCGCAGCTCCAGGTGGGCCCCCTCTGAGCTCCGGGCCCGGGGCGACCGCACCCTCTGCCCCCCTGGTAGCTACGCTACTGTCTGGAACGCTTCAACGGATCTTGGCGATTCTGACAATGTTTTCTCATGACATATTGTACTTCATGATAGTCATAACATTTCTTTGATATAACTTGCGTTTATTTGTGAAAAAAATGGAAATTTGGCAAAAATTTTGAAAATTTTGCAATTTTCCAAATTTGAATTTTTATGCCCTTAAATCACAGAGATATGTCACACAAAATAATTAATAAGTAACATTTCCCACATGTCTACTTTACATCAGCACAATTTTGGAACCAAATTTTTTTTTGTTAGGGAGTTATAAGGGTTAAAAATTGACCAGCAATTTCTCATTTCACCAATATTTTTTAGGGACCATATCTCATTTGAAGTCATTTTGAGGGGTCTATATGATTGAAAATAACCAAGTGTGACACCATTCTAAAAACTGCACCCCTCAAGGTGCCCAAAACCACATTCAAGAAGTTTCTTAACCCTTCAGGTGTTTTACAGGAATTTTTGGAATGTTTAAAAAAAAATGTACATTTAACAGCTCCAATTTGTTTTATTTTACCAAGGGTAACAGGAGAAAATGGACCCCAAAAGTTGTTGTACAATTTGTTCTGAATACGCTAATACCCCATTTGTGGGGGTAAACCACTGTTTGGGTGCATGGCAGAGCTTGGAAGGGAAGGAGCGCCGTTTGACTTTTCAATGCAAAATTGACTGGAATTGAGATGGGACGCCATGTTGGGTTTGGAGAGCCCCTGATGTACCTAAACATTGAAACCTCCCACAAGTGACATCATTTTGGAAAGTAGACCCCCTAAGGAACGTATCTAGGTGTGTGGTGAGCACTTTAACCCACCAAGTGCTTCACAGAAGTTTATAATGCAGAGCCGTCAAAGTAAAAAATCATATTTTGTCACAATTATGATCTTTTTGCCCCCAATTTTTTATTTTCCCAAGGGTGAGAAGAAATTGGACCCCAAAAGTTGTTGTGTCAACATATATGCAGCATGTCACCGTGGGGAGCAAGGTCGCCATAGGCCTCAAGGACACTGGGGCCGAACGAACCCTCATCCGACCAGAACTGGTGATGACCCCTTAAGAGATTATTCTGGAGAAAACCCTGACTGTCACCAGGATTGGGGGTATCCGCTGTCCCTTGCCGATGGCCCAGGTTTTTATAGATTGGAGTGCCAGGAGCGGGGTGAAAGAAGTGGGGTTGTCCAAAAACTTGCCCACCGAAATTTTGTTGGGACTGATTTGGGGAGGATGTTTGCGTATTATATCCCTGACACCCCTCCCCGATCTGATATTGAGGGTAATGTTGATGCTAGTGATGATGATGCTGATGTAAATGTGCATGTGGAGCGCCCCCACTGCCGCAGGGCCTCTGAGTCTCTGCTCTGGGGATGTCACGGTGGCTAGACCCGGTCCGTGACCCTGCTGAGGGGCGTCCAGTGAAAATAGAGAACGATGATGTTGTGATGTGGTGCAGGTCGCGGTAAATGACGAGGACACAGGTGTGCAGTCTCTTTACCTCTTTACTGAAGGTTTCAGGATCCTCAGTCCGGAATGCGGTTAACTGGGCGGCTTGAGTCCGGCCGGTCCAATGGCACTTCCAGAGTTCCCTTTGCAGGTGGAAATCTGTGCCTACCTTCTAGCGCTTGTGTGTTGTAGTCCTTCCCTGCTGTGCTTACGGGATAGTCCTCACAACTGTTGTGTCTGTTTCTGAAGTTCCCTCACAACTCGATTCTGATGTTCTGCTCCGTCCCCCAGATGATATGGCTAGGACGCACCCATATGACGGGTAGGCTCGGAGGTCTTCCGGGACCCTAGAGTCGCCCCTCTCCAATTGTTGCCCCCTGTGTCTGCTTAGGTGATATGGGGTGAGACAGCCCGCCTATAACTGACTGTCCTGCCGTAGGTTTGAAGTATTGCTTGGAGCCTAATACTTCCTCGGCATTCCGGCCACCGGCTGCGCGCCTCAGTGGGATGTTGCCTCGTTTTACAGCACGACTCCTACTGGATATTCTCCTTGTTGCGTTGATCTCGTTTCTCACTCAGCACAATAAACCTCGCTTCTCGTCCTTTCTTGGGGCACCGCCGCAATATCGTGCAGGCGCGGTCCCGTTACGTTCTTTCTGTTCGCTAGGCCTCTGTCAGGATCCCACCCCTGACAGGGACCCCCCTGAATCTTCCCCTGCAACACCCTCTGCCACAGGATGTTGCCTGGTTCCAACCCAGTCAGTTTTCTGTCTAACTTCCTATCTAACCCCCAGTTTTACCAGATTGTGAGGAGTGGCCTAATACATAGCACCCGTAGCTCCCCCTGGAGGCCAGACTGTGAAGTGTATTGGTGTCTGTGATACCTGGTCAGATGAACTCCTTTAGTGCCATCAGACGTACCATAGCCCCCCTTAGTGGCGGAGCATCAGTACTGCAACGACCAGGACTCTGTGGCGCTGCACATGCTTTACCAAATAATGATGATGTGTCTGCAAGTGCAGGAGTACTCAGCAACGTCACGCTGCGGGGTGTGATGGCTGAGGAACCCTTACCAGGAGCAAGCGATAGCGCTGAGGGAAATGGGGAGAGGCATGGGAACCATAAGGAAGGTGATGCCGTGAAACTGACCAGTGCCACAGTGGAAGGTAAAGGCCCCATATATATTATTATTTATTTATATAGCACCATTGATTCCATGGTGCTGTACATGAGAAGGGATTACATACAAATTACAGATATCACTTACAGTAAGTAAACTAACAATTACAGACTGATACAGAGGGGCGAGGACCCTGCCCTTGTGGCTTACATTCTATAGGATGGTGGGGAAGGAGACAATAAGTTGAGGGTTGCAGGAGCTCCAGTGTTGGTGAGACGGTAACTTTGGTAGTGGTGAGGAGGCAGCGGGGTCAGTTCAGGCTGTAGGCTTTCCTGAAGAGGTGGGTTTTCAGGTTCTGTCTGAAGGATCCGAATATAGCACTGCTCCTGAGGTAATGGGTGGATGGGGAGGTGTTACCCACAGCCACACCAGCTGATGGAACTGTGGTAATCCCCAGGAAGACGGCTTATATAGCTGCTGTCACCCGCAGTCAGAGTGCCCAGAATGCAGGTAACGCCCTGCCTTCTCGACCCTCCACAGTCAGAGGGAAGACTGAACCAGAGGCGGACCCAGAGCAGGTCCCAAAGGGTTCCCGTGAGGAAGGGACCTTGATGTCACTTCTGGCTGCCTCCAGCCAGGAGTTCCCGGCTGCTCTGCACTCGAATGGTAGCCTGGAGACCTTGAGAAACCACACCGAGAAGCCCACCTCCGAGACTGATAAGGAAAGGGTATTATGGGAACTAGGGAAGTTGTACGGGAAACAGTTCCCGGTAAATCCCAAAAGGAGTGGTTGACGGAAAAACAGCTAGTTGTCCCGTACCAATTTGGGGTGAGTTGTTACAGATTGCCCATGAGATTCCACTCACTGGACACTTGAGGATCAGCAAAACTAAGGCCCGGCTGTCTCAACACTTCTATTGGCCCAAATTGGGGACAGATATAACAAACTACTGCTGCTCCTGTATCACATGTCAAAAAGTGGGGATGTCAGGGCCTGCCACAAAGTCTCCCCTTATCTCTTTACCAGTGATAGAGGAGCATTTCCAGAGAATTGCAGTGGACATTGTGGGACCACTGGCCATACACAGCATCTCTGGAAAGTGTTACATCCATACTGTGGTAGACTATGCTACCCTGAACCTGGAAGCAGTGGCGCTGTCCTCAACTAGGGCAGATAAAGTGGAGGATGCCCTGTTGGCCATCTTTTCCCAAGTAGGATTTCCCAGGGAGATGCTTTCTGACCAAGGGACTCAGTTCATGTCTCGCCTAATGAAGGCTCTGTAAGAAAATGCAGGTGAAGCGTCTGGTATTGAGCACAATGGTTTGTGTGAGCGCTTCAACTGTACCCTCAAACAGATGCTAAAAATGCTGTTTGAGACCCAGGGACGCGACTGGGTGTGGTACCTCCCACACCTTCTATTTGCTTATCGATAGGTTCCACAGGCCTCAACAGGGTTTTCCCCCTTCAAGCTCCTATATAGCAAGTGAGTCCAGGGAACCCTTGGGTTGGTAAGGAAATCTGGGGAAGAAGAGCCGAAACCTTCAGAATTGTCCATCGTGGAGTATGTCATGAGCTTCCGTGACAAGTTGCAGAACTTGACGCGGTTGGTACATGACAACATGGCGCAGGCTCAGGCTGACAAGAAGCACTGGTACGACCAGAAAGCCCAGGAGCAGATCTACCAGGTGGGTAAGAAGGTGTGGGTGCTTGTCCCCGTACCAAAGGATAAGCTTCAGGTGGCCTGGGAAAGCCTGTACGTCTTACACCAATAGCTCAACCTGGTCACCTATGTGGTCGCTCTTGACCACGCTCGGGATAGGCGCAAGGCCTTCCACGTTAACATGATGAAGGCTCATCAAGAACATGGAGCCTGCATCCTACTGGTCTGCAACCTGCCTGAGGATGGGGAGGAAGACCCCCTCCTGGACATGTTGGCCCAAGCTAAGGCTGGCGGGTCCATAGAGGACGTGGAGGTAAGCGCCTTGCTATCCTCCCACCAGCGATCACAGTTGCGAACCACGCTGGAACCATTCTGGGCAGTGTTTACCAACAGACCAGGAAAGACTGAGGTAGCAGTTCATGAGGTGGACCCCAGGAATCATGCCCCTCTACGGCGGACATCCTTTCGAATCTCGGATGAGGTCCAGCATGTCATGCGCCAGGAGATCGATGAGATGTTGCCGCTGGGGGTGATTGAGCGGTCCCAGAGCACGTGGACCTCACCTTTAGTCCACATGCCAAAGAAGGATTGGACCACCTGGTTCTGTGTGGACTACAGGGGGCTCAATGCCATAACCTACAATCAGGGATTGGCCGCTGGGCACACCAGTGCAAATATAAATTCTAGAATAGTGGAGGTTTTTTCCTCCTTTTTTTTCCTCCTGTTGTGGTTTTTGCTGTTAGACTAGGACTGGCAAGCGTGAGGACCCGTGACGTGGGTTGCCAGCTTATGTATTGTGGCCATAATATTAACTAATACCTTACATTTTTTGATATGTTCTTGTGCACTTTTTTTTTTTTTTTACTTTTACTTTTTGAGGTGCAGTTGGGCCCTGATGGCTTTGTAAGTTGTGGCCTCTGTTCACACAGGTTGCATTACAGTTAGCACTGGTCAGCCCGCCACATGGCGTTACTAATAGGCTAGGATCCAGTAGCTGTGCATACTCTGTGTGAACATTGCCGCAGATTATTTATTTGCACTGGTGTGCCCAGCGGCCAATCCCTGATTGTAGGCTGGCTGTCTCATTTGGTATTACCACACCTGTGTAGTCGCCATCTTTACTTGGGGCCCACTGCACCATGAGAGTGCATTTGATTTGAGGCCTAGACAGGTAAACACCTTTGCCTGTTTTTCTGTGGTGTTTTTTCTTGAGCGGTTAGCTAGCCTGAGCTATCTATCCATTATGGATCTGATCCGGGGATATCAGCAGATTCCCCTGTACCCTGAAGCACAGAAGAAGTCCACCTTTATCACCCCATTCGGACTGTATGAGTCCATGGTCATGCATTTTGGCATGAAGAATGCCCCTGCGAAATTCCAGTAGCTGGTCAACCACCTCCTTCAGGGACTGGAGAAGTGCGAGGTGGCGTACCTGGATGACATTGCCAACTTCATCTCCACCTGGGAGGAACACCTTCAGCATCTCCAGGAGGTGCTCAGGCGCATCTACCAAGCAGGCCTGACCATCAAGTCAGGAAAGTGCCAGATGGGCATTAGTCAGGTCCACTAAATGGGGCACTGGATAGGTGGGGGTTCTATGAGGCCCGAGCCTGGGAAAGTGGATGCAATCATGTCCTGGCCCACCCCCAGGACCAAGAAGCAGGTGATGTCCTTCTTGGGCACCGCAGGGTGCTATAAGCGTTTTGTACAAAACTATAGTAGCCTTGCAAAGCCCTTGACGGACCTCACCAGGAAAAAGCTACCACATACAGTCGATTGGAAAAACGACTGTGAGGTGGCTTTTAGGGCTTTGAAAACAGCCCTGAGCAGCTCTCCTGTCCTAAAGGCAGTTGACAGCAGTCAGCTATTCTTAGTACACACCAACAACAGCGAGTTTGGCCTCGGGGCTGTGCTTAGCCAGGTCGACTCCGGGAACCAATAGCACCCCGTGTTGTACCTGAGCCAGAACCTCCTGCTGAGGGAAGTGGCCTACTCCACCATAGAGGAGTTCCTGGCCATGGTTTGGGCTCTGCAACGTTTGCAGCTTTACCTGTACGGGTGCTCCTTCACTGTGGTAACCGACCACAACCCCTTGAGATGGCTGCACATCGTGCCTGGTACCAACGGAAGGATGCTACGCTGGAGCCTTGCCCTCCAGCAGTACAACTTTACTGTTAAACACCAAATAGGCAGCGAGCATGGTAATGCCGATGAGTTATCCCTGCAAGGCGAGCCCACAGAGGTGCGCCTGGAGGAGTACCGAGGGGTTCTGCCTCCATAGTGTAGTTCAAAAGGGGGAGGTGTCAGGAAAATATGAATGATTGCCTGTTGCATCTCCTTGGGTTGTGAATAACATGCTGCCCCACCCCCATTAGGTTTGTGCAGTGTACATAGGAAGCCCTATGTGCAGGCACATAACTGCAGTCCTCTCTCTCTCGGCACTGAGTAATTCTATCCCCCACACAGCTTCCAGCCCCCCTCCCTCCTTTTCCCCTGTTGGAATGTTCACTCACCCCTCCCTGTAGGTATTACCAGCTTTGTGTAATGCGAGCTTCTGACCGCTTAAATCCAGCTTCGTTTGAGCACGTTTTCTTTGTTCCTTCAAACTCGAATTTAGTAACACCGAATAGTCATAAGAGCAGGACAAATATATTACTTGAATCGGCATAATTAAAGCTATTCACAGAAGTGTTTTGGAGGTTGTGCGGACACCAGAAACCGAGAAACAGATTCCTGCCCGACTGCATCTCCTAGAACGTCATGTTTGGTCTAAAATGAAAGATAATGTGGTAATAAGAAAAATCGTCTATTTTCAAGGTTTTCACCTTATGACAAATAGTTTTTAAGAACTTTATAAAAGGGGTTGCATATCCTCTAGCTCAGCTTCCCCCAGTGAGGTCAGCAAGGGAAAGGCATAAATCAAGGATGCTCTATCAGGAAGGGGTCTTTTGCCTGGGGAAGCAGTAGCGGGAAGCTGTGCATTTGTACCCATCGTTCTGGGAAGACTGCCCTCCCCGACATCCACATGGCATACCAATGACTGAGATGTGTACATTCTTAATTTAATCCCTTTTATTTCTAACTGTCTGAATAAACTATATTTTGTATCTTTTGTACCATCTTTTGTATTTTTGTAAACACTGCTTATATTTTCTGGAGTAAATCTATAAAATTTACTAGTTTTGTTTTCCTTGCTCTAAGAACGAACTGCCATGACCTCCGTGCTAAATTATGCTACCCTGTGAGTGGGTTCCTGACCCAATATTTGTTTTTCATGTCAAACAAGGAGCTGGTGGCAGCAAAGTGTTCCGGGGCTTAGGAGACCCTGGCAGTGATGGAACTGAGGTTTAGGTGTGTATTTCCTGCCTGAGACTGGGGATATACATACCGCCCTCACTGCAGAGTGCCAAATAGTCAGTACACGGCAAGGTAGCCTTTCTGGTGACTACTTACCCTAGGTGTAGTTCCCTAACTGACCTGAGGGTAAGGGGGCACCAGAGAGCTGCAAGTTCCGAACCAGAACTGGAAAGTTGGATAAGAAAGTAAATCCCTGACAGACTGGTTCTGGAGTTAGGGTTAGAGACAGTTAGTTTAGAAAGACCTATCCAAATCATCGACCTTGACAAGACACCGTTAGCTCACAATTTGGTCAAGAGAGCAACGATGGATTTCACTCTCCAAGTGGGAGCACTCAACTCTGAATCCATCTCTTGTTTTGTGTTGGATAATTTACCTGCTGGATTGGTACTGGGGTTTCCATGGTTGCAGATTCACAATCCAGTTATTGATTGGTATCTGAAGGAGATTGTGAAATGGAGCCCCAACTGTTCTAAGAAATGTCTTAAAATGTACAAATATGCTCTGCTAGTCTGGAGGGTCTTCCAGGGTACCTGAAGGACTTCGGAGATGTGTACTCGGAATAAGAAGCAGCGATACTACCCCTATCATCCCTATAATCCCTATCCCTTTTTTGGAAGTGCATCTGAACAGCAAGGTGGATTGCTGTTGAGGGGAGATAGAGAGAAAAAAAAAAAAATCTATAAATCTTTAGCATAGCGAGTGTGAGCGAGCTGAGTGTGACCTGAGCGTAAGTGTGAACGGCGGTAAGTGTGTGACTTGTGATTCAGTGACTTTGGAATCAGGGAGTTTCCAAGGGAGGAATTGCTTCTGTTTTTTTTTTTTTTTTGGTTTAATTAATACTTTGTATTTATTTTTAATTAACGTTTCTGTGTGGTGCAATCCCCATTAGGAAATGTGCTCCACTATTGTTAATGCCATCCAGTGTACATCTTGCCACATGTATGCAGTCCTTGATCAGCCGGTCGAGGGTGCATACTGCTGTGCGAGATGTGAGCACGTTGTGCATTTGGAAACCCAGATACTGGATCTAAATGTGCAGCTGGCAACACTGAGATCCATAGACAATATGGAGAGGAGTCTTCTGCTCACAGAGCAGACGCTCAATGGGATAGATGAGGAGGGGGATGGTAGGATGGAGCTGCAGGACAGTGTGGCAGTTAGCTGGGTGACAGATAGAAGGCGGGGTAGAGGGAAGAGTGCCAGGGAGGCTAGTCCTGATCTGGCACACCCCAATAAGTTTGCTAAGTTGGCAGATGAGGGGGGTGCCAGTACAGGGGTAGCACTGCTGCAGCCAGGCATGTCCTCTGAAAGCCGGAGGAGTGACTGCTCCAGTAAGGAGGGAAAAAGGAGAGCAGGGCAGGCCAGACAGGTGCTGGTAGTGGGGGACTCAATTATTAGGGGAACAGATAGGGCAATCTGTCACAAAGACAGGGATCGTCGGACGGTGTGCTGCCTACCTGGCGCTCGAGTCCGACACATCGCTGATCGGGTGGACAGATTACTGGGAGGGGCTGGTGAGGACCCAGCGGTCATGGTGCACATTGGCACAAATGACAAAGTTAGAGGTAGGTGGAAGGTCCTTAAAGATGATTTCAGGGAATTAGGCTGCAAGCTGAAAGCAAGGACCTCCAACGTGGTATTTTCCGAAATACTGCCTGTACCACGTGCCACGCCAGAGAGGCAACGGGAGATTAGGGAGGTTAATAAGTGGCTCAAGAATTGGTGTAGGAAGGAGGGGTTTGGGTTCCTGCAGAACTGGGCCGACTTCTCAGTTGGCTACAGGCTCTACGCTAGGGACGGGCTGCACCTCAATGGGGAAGGTGCAGCTGTGCTGGGGGAGAAAATGGTTAGAAGGTTGGAGGAGTGTTTAAACTAGGGATTGGGGGGGAGGGTATTCATTTTATAGGAGGGGAAGATAGTGCAGATAGAGACCTGGGCACAAATAAGGAAGTTGGGGGTGGCGGTGGCATGAGGGGTGGGGTTAGAACAGTTAGTAATTTAAGAAAGAATAGAGGTACAGAGAGTAACATCAAGTGCATGTATACTAATGCCAGAAGCCTCGCCAACAAAATGGATGAATTAGAACTAATGTTGTTGGAGCATAATTATGACATGGTGGGGATATCTGAGACGTGGCTGGATGAGAGCCATGACTGGGCTGTTAACTTGCAGGGCTATAGCCTGTTCAGAAATGACCGTACAGATAAGCGAGGGGGAGGGGTGTGTCTATATGTAAAATCTTCCTTAAAACCCATCCTGCGTGATAATATAGGTGAATTTAATGAAAATGTAGAGTCCCTGTGGGTGGAGATAAGGGGAGGGGGGAAAAATAATAAATTACTGATAGGGGTTTGTTATAAATCTCCAAAACTAATGGAAGCAATGGAGAATATCCTCGTAAAGCAAATAGATGAAGCTGCGACTCAAGGAGAAGTCATTATTATGGGGGACTTCAACTACCCTGAAATAGATTGGGGAACAGAAACCTGCAGTTCCAGCAAAGGTAATCGGTTTTTGACAACTATGAGAGACAATTACCTTTCACAACTGGTTCAGGACCCAACAAGGAGGGGGGCACTGCTAGACCTAATATTAACCAACAGGCCAGACCGCATATCAAATATAAGGGTTGGGGGTCACTTGGGGAATAGTGATCACAAAATAATAAGTTTTCATGTAACCTTTAATAAGATGGGTAGTAGGGGGGTGACAAGGACACTAAACTTCAGGAGGGCAAATTTCCAACGGATGAGAGAGGATCTTGGTGCAATTAACTGGGACGATATCCTGAGACATAAAAATACACAAAGAAAATGGGAGACATTTATTAGCATCCTGGATAGGACCTGTGCACAGTATATACCGTATGGGAATAAACATACTAGAAATAGGAGGAAACCAATATGGCTAAATAGAGCTGTAAGGGGCGCAATAAGGGACAAAAAGAAAGCATTTAGAGAATTAAAGGAAGTAGGTAGTGAGGAGGCATTAAATAAATACAGAAAATTAAATACATTCTGTAAAAAGCAAATCAAGGCAGCAAAGATTGAGACAGAGAGACTCCTTGCCAGAGAGAGTAAAAATAATCCCAAAATATTCTTTAACTATATAAATAGTAAGAAACTAAAAAATGACAGTGTTGGCCCCCTTAAAAATAGTCTGGGTGAAATGGTGGATGAGGATGAGGAAAAAGCCAATATGCTAAATGACTTTTTTTCATCAGTATTTACAAAAGAAAATCCCATGGCGACAATATGACTAGTGATAATAATTCCCAATTAAATGTCACCTGCTTAACCCAGCAGGAAGTACAGCGGCGTCTAAAAATCACTAAAATTGACAAATCTCCGGGCCCGGATGGGATCCACCCCCGAGTACTGCAGGAACTAAGTACAGTCATTGATAGGCCATTATTTTTAATCTTTAAAGACTCCATAATAACAGGGTCTGTACCACAGGACTGGCGTATAGCAAATGTGGTGCCAATATTCAAAAAAGGGGCAAAAACTGAACTCGGTAATTATAGGCCAGTAAGCTTAACCTCTACTGTGGGTAAAATCCTGGAGGGCATTCTAAGGGATGCTATACTGGAGTATCTGAAGAGGAATAACCTTATGACCCAGTATCAGCACGGGTTTACTAGGGACCGTTCATGTCAGACTAATTTGATCAGCTTCTATGAAGAGGTAAGTTCAGGACTGGACCAAGGGAACCCAGTGGACGTAGTATATATGGACTTTTCCAAAGCTTTTGATACGGTGCCACACAAAAGGTTGTTACATAAAATGAGAGTAATGGGGATAGGGGAAAATATGTGTAAGTGGGTTGAGAGCTGGCTCAGGGATAGGAAACAAAGGGTGGTTATTAATGGAGCACACTCGGACTGGGTCACGGTTAGCAGTGGGGTACCACAGGGGTCAGTATTGGGCCCTCTTCTTTTTAACATATTTATTAATGACCTTGTAGGGGGCATTCAGAGTAGAATTTCAATATTTGCAGATGACACTAAACTCTGCAGGGTAATCAATACAGGGGAGGACAATTTTATATTACAGGATGATTTATGTAAACTAGAAGCTTGGGCTGATTAATGGCAAATGAGCTTTAATGGGGATAAATGTAAGGTCATGCACTTGGGTAGAAGTAGTAAGATGTATAACTATGTGCTTAATTCTAAAACTCTGGGCAAAACCGTCAATGAAAAAGACCTGGGTGTATGGGTGGATGACAAACTCATATTCAGTGGCCAGTGTCAGGCAGCTGCTACAAAGGCAAATAAAATAATGGGATGTATTAAAAGAGGCATAGATGCTCATGAGGAGAACATAATTTTACCTCTATACAAGTCACTAGTGCGACCACACTTAGAATACTGTGCACAGTTCTGGTCTCCGGTGTATAAGAAAGACATAGCTGAACTGGAGCGGGTGCAGAGAAGAGCGACCAAGGTTATTAGAGGACTGAGGGGTCTGCAATACCAAGATAGGTTATTACACTTGGGGCTATTTAGTTTGGAAAAACGAAGACTAAGGGGTGATCTTATTTTAATGTATAAATATATGAGGGGACAGTACAAAGACCTTTCTGATGATCTTTTTAATCATAGACCTGAGACAGGGACAAGGGGGCATCCTCTACGTCTGGAGGAAAGAAGGTTTAAGCATAATAACAGACACGGATTCTTTACTGTAAGAGCAGTGAGACTATGGAACTCTCTGCCGTATGATGTTGTAATGAGTGATTCATTAATTAAATTTAAGAGGGGACTGGATACCTTTCTGGAAAAGTATAATGTTACAGGGTATATACACTAGATTCCTTGATAGGGCGTTGATCCAGGGAACTAGTCTGATTGCCGTATGTGGAGTCGGGAAGGAATTTTTTTCCCCATGGTGGAGTTACTCTTTGCCACATGGGGTTTTTTTGCCTTCCCCTGGATCAACATGTTAGGGCATGTTAGGTTAGGCTATGGGTTGAACTAGATGGACTCACAGTCTTCCTTCAACCTTAATAACTATGTAATAACTATGTAACATAATTGTGCTATTGACCTTATTCCTAGCGCCAAATTGCCAAAAGCTTGCCTTTACAATTTTTCGGGGCTGAAACAGACTGCCATGAAAAAATATGTCTATGGAAAGTTTACGGAAGGGCAATATCTGTCCTTCCTCCTCCCCTGTAGCTGCTGGATTTTTCTTTGTTAAAGAGAAAGATGGGGGTCTCTGTCCTTGCCTTGGTTTCCAAGAACTAAACAAGATCACGGTTAAAAATACCAACCTGCTTCCATCATCCCTGACCTATATAATCAGCTTCTGGGGGCCAGGGTGTTTTCTAAACTTGATCTTAGAGGGGCTTACAATTTGATACGCATCCGGAAGGGTGATGAGTGGAAAACGGCGTTTTTAACATCTGAGGGTCTGTTTGAAAACCTTGTCATGCCTTTCGAATTATCTAATGCACCTGCTGTGTTTCAAAATATTATGAATGATATTTTCTCTGATTGCATTGGAAGATTTGTTGTAAAATACCTTGATGACATTCTAATTTTCTCACCAGACTTGGACACTCACCAGGAACATGTCCGCGTTGTGTTACAGAGACTGAGGGAGAATTTGCTGTTTGCTACATTAGAGAAATGTGTTTTTTTTCTGCCAAGGAAATCTCTTTCTTGAGGTTTATCTTGTCAGCAGAAGGGTTTAAGATGGACCTTGGGAAGGTGCAGGCCATAATTGATTGGTTTCAGTCTCGTGATCTTAAGGCTTTGCAGCATTTTCTGGGATTTGCCAACTATTATAGAAAATGTATCAAGAGGTTTTCACAGATAGCTAAACCACTTACTGACCTTACACATAAGGGGGGGAATCTCAAGGTTTGGTCTCCGGGTGCTATCAGGGCTTTTGAAAGATTAAAAGAGTGTTTTATGTCCGCACCCATTCTGATCCAGATCTCCAAGATCTGTTCATTGTGGAGGTAGATGCTTCGGAGATCAGAGTGGGGGCAGTGTTATCGCAGGGGCCAAAAACTCTGACTAACCGGTGTCCATGTGCTTTTCATAAGTCTTCAGGAGTGGAATGGCACTCGGACCATATGACTCGCAGCAGGAGATCTTGAAATCACATTACTCCTTCACATGCCAGCGTTAGATGGCAACTGGTTTTATGGTGCTCAGCTTAGTCCAAGTTGTGCAATACAAAATCTTATAAAAAGAGTCAGAAAATAGCAGCGCTCACCAGTTTGCTGATTCAAAGTGTTTAATCCATTTGCAGATTAATACAGTCTCATGCTGAGAAGTAACAAGGGTTCGGAGAGTGCAGGCGGACGACGGCCGTTTCGTGCAATTAGCACAACGGCTGGTTTCGTGCCATGGACCCATAGAAGTGCTAATTGCATGAAACGGCTGTCGTCCGCCTGCACTCCCCGCACCCTTGTTACTTCTCAGCATGAGACTGTATTAATCTGCAAATGGATTAAACACTTTGAATCAGCAAACTGGTGAGTGCCGCTATTTTCTTACTCTTTTTATGAGACCATGTGCTTTTCTGTCTAAAAAATTTTCACCGGCGGAGAGAAATTATGATCTTGGGAATCGGGAGTTACTTGCTGTCAAATTGGCCATTGAGAAATGGAGGCATTTTTTGAAAGTGGCAGTTCATCCAGTTACGGTGATCACGGATCACAAGAATATAGCCTACATTGAATTGGTTAAAAAGATAACTCCTAGACAGGCCAGATGGGGAGGAAGGTGGAGATCCCCCAGTAGAAGGCACCCCCCAAGCTGCAGCAGGGTTCCCCCAGGCACATCCAGCAGCAGGCAGCTCAGGTCCGGGGACAGGGGGAAGGTCACAGGCACCACCATCTGATGATGATCAGTATCCCCAGTCAGAGCAGCCAACATTCACACCACAATGGAACTATAATCCTCAACAGCTTCACCAGGGTGAAGAGACATCCTCTCGCAAAAAGGCAATTCCTAGAACCACCTATCAGCCACTGCATGACCCCAGTACACGATATCACAACTATTCCTCTGATGAGGATGAAGAGGGGACTTCATACATGCTGCCCAGTACTAGAAAGAAAAACCCACAGGCACCCAGAAGGCAGAGACAGATAGAAGCACCACCATTACACTATGTGCACTTCACCCCAAGTCAGGTGACCAGCATCCTCAACAATCTTCCAGACCCAGAGATGCACCCCATGCCATTCTACAGAAGAATGCATCAGAACCAGCGCACATATGCAGCCACCTGGAATGATCTGTGGGCTGTGATGGAGATAAAGGCAGGTGATGCCTTCTGGCCAATCATGAAGGAACACTTCAAGCTTTCCGCAGACTTAGATGTACATGCCTGGGAGTCAGGGCCGAAACTGATTGAACAACTCAGAGAGTGGGCCAAAGGCAGGCTGGCCGGACAGGCCCTCAGCTTACATGACATGAGTCAGGAGAAGACAGAGTCTGTGGAGAAGTTTCATGGCAGAGTAATGCACGTCTTCCAGGACCTTGGCTTCACCATTCATGACCAGATACACAGGCAAATGTTGGCACAGGCCTTTGTGCATGGACTCAGAGAGCCAATCAGGAAGCCATTGATAGTGGCTAGGCCCGAGTACAGGTCAATAGCAATGGATACCCTGCTCACAGTAGCCAAAGGGATCGAGTCCCAACCAGGAGTGCGGAAGACAACACCCCTTATGGTGGCCGCAGACCCTGAAGAGCCACCACAGTACAGAAGAGGTGTCAGATGTTACAACTGCGGCAAATTGGGCCATTACCGAAATCAGTGCAAAGCACCACCACAACCAACTACCCTGCCCAGGAGAGCAAGCCAAAGAATCCCCGAAGTAAACAGTGAAGTACCCCGTCCATAGGACAGGGGCAAGCCAGGTCCGCAAGACACCACGCTCCTGACATGCAAAACCCCTACAGCAGGACCAACCCCTCAAATTACCCTGAATGTGGATGGTGTTGTCAGGTCTTTTCTTGTGGACACTGGTGCAGCCAGAAGTGTGATGAGACATGTGGAACTCCCTGACCCTACCTGCTTATCAGAATCCTCTGTGTCTTGCGTAGGCATTGATGGTCAAGTCAGACATTCTCAGGTTACAAAGCCTCTGAGCGTGTGCACTCAGCCAGGACACTCTATCCTGTCCCAGTTCGTGGTGTCAAGAACCTGCCCACTCAACCTACTGGGGGCAGACCTACAGCAAAAACTGAAAGCAACCATAGTGTTCCAGGAAGATGGGACCGTGACCCTTTCTTCACCTCTGACCCAGGAAGAGTCAGTGATGCTGGCGGCCCTACAGGAACCTCAAGCAACCGATGGAGGCCTATCCAATGAGGTACTGGACGTAGTACCATAAAGTCTATGGTCTAAGGGACCCCAAGATGTGGGAAAAGTTCAAGTTGCCCCAGTGCGTGTATCACTCAAGCCAGGCACTCCATATCCTCATAAGGCCCAGTATCCCTTGTCCATCGCCCAGAGTCAAGCTGTCTCAGACCAATTGAAGGTGTTCCTGGAAATAGTGGTCGTTGTCCCTTGCACCTCTCCTTGCAATACCCCGCTTTTCCCTGTCAAGAAAAAGACTGTAACAGGAGAGCCAGCCAAGTTCAGAATGGTACATTACCTAAGAGCTGTGAATGACACTACAGTATTTGAAACTCCGATTGTGCCGAATCTGCACACCCTGCTCTCAAATGTGCCTTCCACAGCAACAGTGTTCACGGTGATTGACCTGACTAATGCTTTCTTCAGTGTTCCCCTCCATCCGGACGACCAGTTACTGTTTGCCTTCACGCATCAGGGGGCACAGTACACATGGGCGGTGATGCCCCAGGGGGCCCAGAACAGCCCCTCACAATTCACCAAAGCAATGTCCACAGTTCTCGCCAACTGGATCACAGAACATGCAGAAGTGACCCTGCTACAATACGTGGACGATCTACTCCTTTGTGCAGTTGACTTTGACATGTGTAAAACACATTCCGTGTCTCTCCTACTCTACCTGGCGGAGCAGCGCTGCAAGGTCTCAAAGAACAAAGTCCAGGGGTGTCTGAAGCGAGTTACATTCCTTGGGCACTGCATTGCTCACCAGACGAAACACCTGACGGATGATCGGAAGACCACAGTGGAGAAGATGGCTCCTCCAACAACTCCAAAGGCGCTACAAGCTTTCCTTGGTCTAGTTTCGTAGTGCAGAGCCTGGATCCCTGATGCCTCAGTCCTAATGCAACCTCTGTATGACTGTGTTAATGCAAACCCATTGCTGCTAACAGATGTGGCCTTCAGTTCGTTCAAGAAGCTAAAAGACTCTGTAGTCTCAGCACCAGCACTAGGCCTACCTGACTACAAGATGCTATTGTGTCTCTACCTGATAGAGAAAGAAGGGCATGCTACTGGAGTCCTGACACAGACTCACGGGGGAAGACAGAGACCTCTAGGCTACTTTTCAGCTCGCCTGGATCCAGTTGCAAGGGGAGCCCCCTCCTGCATGAGAGCAGTATTTGCAGCACACGCCCTCCTGGACAAGACTGCTGACATCATTCTTGGACATCCACTGGAAATCCTGGCTCCACATGACATCTCAGCAATTCTCAACCAAACCCAGCCAAAACATCTCTCCACCGCAAGACATCTTCGCCTGCAGTGCTCTCTACTCCTGCCCGACAACGTCACCATCTCCAGATGTACAGTACTCAATCCGGCCACTCTACTCCCACTCCCAAGGGGGATAAGAATACGGACCCTTCAGATCAAAATCTGCACGATACCTTCCACAAGGATCTGGATTTGCTCTGGACAGATGACCATGATTGCTTCAGCATCATGCAACAGGAAACAGCAGGACTACCCAATGTGGCAGAAGAGCCGATGACCAACCCAGAGTTGATCCTCTACGTAGATGGCTCCAGATTTGCAGATCATGAAGGAAGATTCCACATGGGATATGCAGTGACCAGCAATCAAGAAATCCTGTGGTCTAGAAGTCTGCCGCCTAGCCTGTCAGCCCAGGAAGCAGAATAGCGCTGACGAAGGCCTGCCAGATTGCAGAGGGCAAAACTGCGAACATATACACCGATTCAAGGTACTCGCATGGCATAGCACATGATTTTGGACCCATCTGGGCTGCAAGAGACTTCATCACAGCAAGCGGAACAACGGTGAAGCATCATGGAGCCATTAAGGACCTGCTGAGCGCACTTCAACTTCCAAAAATGGTGGCAGTACTGAAAGTCAAAGCGCATGGAAAACTGAACACAGTAGAGGCACGGGGCAACAACATGGCCAATATGGCAGCCAAAGAAGCCGCCAAAGGAAGACAATATGGAGAAGTGGGAGAGGTCGTAGAGCCGGACGGCTACTACGTGGCAACTGAGGACACCAGATGAGACGACGTCCTGGGATCTATGCAAGAAGTTGCAAGAGCAAGCTCCAAAGGAGGAGGAGAGTTGGATGCGAAAGGGTGCAACACATCAAGAAGGAAGGGTATACTCGATGGACTATAAACCCTGTTTACCCCGAAGCATGTACCCTATGGTGGTCCAGTGGGCACATGGGCCCACGCACAGATCAAAGACACAGATAAATGACCTGATTGGTGCTTACTGGTTCGCTCCAGGGATCTCCACCCTAACAGCCAAGTTCACAAGCAGCTGTTTGACCTGCGACAAATGCAACCCTGGAAGAATGGAGAAAGTTCCCACACATCATCTTGCCAGACCACTGTACCCCTTCCAGAGAATCCAGATAGACCACATCCAGATGCCGCCATGTGGAGGTTTCGAATATGCCCTTGTGGTCATGGACGTGTTCTCAGGATGGCCAGAAGCTTTCCCACTGAGGAACCAGTCAGTAAAGACTACTGCAAAGAAGCTACTCTCAGAGACGAGATATGCAGCTATGGGGTCCCAGAAGTGATAGAGAGTGACCAGGGACCCGCATTCACAGCAAATCTCACACGGAGAGATCTAGTCAGCAGTAGGGTCAGACTTAGGCCTACACACTCCCAATCACACTACTTAGTGTAAGGCATACTTCCAGAGGCCGAGAAAAGCTGTCACCATATGAAATTTTGTTTGGGTCTAGTCCCAGGTTAGGGGTATCCTTTCCCTCAGCAGCTGACTATGTAATATGATACTTTGTCTGCTTATGTAAATTGAACTCACCAAGAAACTTGCTAACATCCATTCTCGAGTTTTTTTCTTCATTGCCAGATCCAGATTCAGTGTCCAGTATGCACTCCTAGAAGCCAGGAGAATGGGAGTTGGTGAAAAAAGTTTGTAAGGAGAACACCACTCGATCCCAGATTTGATGGTCCTTTTCAAGTGCTGCTGATGACACCAACCTCTGTGAAACTGGAGGGAAGACCCACTTGGATCCACTCATCGCATTGTAAGAAAGCTCCCCTACCAGAAGATGACACCCAAGCCAGAAGGATGTTGTGGATGCCCTGCCTGACCGAATAGATGACCTACCTGATAAAGAATACACTACACATGCTATTGACTAAGAGACTGATTGCAACGAACCCCTGTTAGGGACAGATCTCCTGACCGCCCATTTGCAAAAATTCTGTATGGAGTGGGGCGCAGGCATTAGGCTTGTGTCAGTTCACCGGCAGCACAAAAGAGTTGCAGCACTTTGGGACAGGAGGCTAGGATTAGGGCAAGTGATATCTAAGGGGGGCTTGTGATAGAAATATATATATCATGTAGATCTCACTTGCATGTATACTGCTCTATAATCATATATACTCATATACTCACAGCTAATATATACATTATAATCAATGGCTTAAAATGGCTGACATAAACTGATATAAGCCAGACAGATTGTATGGGGTTTTCCATCTCAAAAGCGGAACAACGCCAGATGTATTAAGTGCTTATCAGATGTCTCAACTTTGTCTTAGATGCAGAGCTACATTTTAGTTGCTTAATCAGCATCCATATGTGCATTAATCACAATATTCCATATATATTTAGATAACCAATAACAGAGGAGCTAGACAATATGGTAATTAACTAACCACCCCTAACAACCTCTAACCACTCCTTTCTATATGCAATTATAAAACTATGTATGTACCATAAAGTATCAGTATTGATGGAGTGTTATTGACACAACAATGGCGTGCAGTCTCATTCCTTGAGCGCTCAAAATACTCAGTCTTATTGGGAACGGCAGCAGCACACACACAGGGATAGATTTATCCAACCCAAATTTCCATATCAGTTTTTCTCTCAGTTTCATTTTTCTATTAACTTTCAGGCCAGGGCAGAGGTGTAGCTAGGGTTTTGGTACAGGGGGGGCGAAGCTTCTGAGTGGGCCCCTAACCAGGTAACCTTGATTACAACTCGATGGTGCCCCCTAATAGTGAAGGAGAACCTCAGCAGATGACCGCATTATTACTGAAGATAATCTCTATATAACGACCACCATGGATATTACCGCCGTATGGTCAGTGGTAGATGCCAGTCCTACAGAACATATAAGAGATCACAGCACAGTTATAGATAATGACTTACCGTTGACGTTCTTTATGATGGAATCATCACTTTTCCTGTCTTTTCCATCTGGCCCAGACCGACATGACAACTTCTTCCAGCTACAACTCGTCTGCAGAGAAAACAACAAAGACACGTTTCATTTCTCATATTCCAGCCATCACCATCTATTCCCAACCTGCAAAAACCCCTCATCCTGCTGATACCCCAATACTGAGCCGCTGCTGCTGTATGTGTCCCTATTACTGCACCTGATACCCCAATACTGAGCCTCTGCTGCCGTATGTGTCCCTATTACTGCACCTAACACCACAATACTGAGCCTTTGCTGCCGTATTTCACCTTATTACTGCCCCTGATACCCCAATACCGAGCCGCTGCTGCCGTATGTGACCCTATTACTGCACCTGATACCCCAATACTGAGCCGCTGCTGCCGTATGTGTCCATATTACTGCACCTGATACCCCAATACTGAGCTGCTGCTGCCGTATGTGTCCATATTACTGCACCTGATACCCCAATACTGAGCCTCTGCTGCCGTATGTGTCCCTATTACTGCACCTGATGCCCCAATACTGAGCTTCTGCTGCCGTATGTGACCCTATTACTGCCCCTGATACCCCAATACTGAGCCGCTGCTGCCCTATGTGACCCTATTACTGCCCCTGATACCCCAATACTGAGCCACTGCTGCCGTATGTGTCCTTATTACTGCATCTGATGCCCCAATACTGAGCCGCTGCTGCCATATGTGTCCTTATTACTGCCCCTGATACCCCAATACTGAGCCTCTGCTGCCGTATGTGCCCCTATTACTGCCCCTGATACCCCAACACTGAGCCTCTGCTGCTGTATGTGTCCCTATTACTGCCCCTGATACCCCAATACTGAGCCTCTGCTGCGTATGTGACCCTATTACTGCACCTGATACCCCAATACTGAGCCGCTGCTGCCGTATGTGACCCTATTACTGCACCTGATACCCCAATACTGAGCCGCTGCTGCCGTATGTGTCCCTATTACTGCCCCTGATACCCCAATACTGAGCCTCTGCTGCGTATGTGACCCTATTACTGCACCTGATACCCCAATACTGAGCCGCTGCTGCCGTATGTGACCCTATTACTGCACCTGATGCCCCAATACTGAGCCGCTGCTGCCGTATGTGTCCCTATTACTGCACCTGATACCCCAATACTGAGCCGCTGCTGCCATATGTGTCCCTATTACTGCCCGATACCCCAATACTGAGCCTCTGCTGACGTATGTGTCCCTATTACTGCACCTGATACCCCAATACTGAGCCGCTGCTGCCGTATGTGTCCCTATTACTGCACCTGATACCCCAATACTGAGCCGCTGCTGCCGTATGTGTCCTTATTACTGCCCCTGATACCCCAATACTGAGCCTCTGCTGCCGTATGTGTCCCTATTACTACACCTGATACCCCAATACTGAGCCTCTGCTGCCGTATGTGTCCTTATTACTGCCCCTGATACCCCAATACTGAGCCTCTGCTGACGTATGTGTCCCTATTACTGCACCTGATACCCCAATACTGAGCCGCTGCTGCCGTATGTGTCCCTATTACTGCACCTGATACCCCAATACTGAGCCGCTGCTGCCGTATGTGTCCCTATTACTACACCTGATATCCCAATACTGAGCCGCTGCTGTCGTATGTGTCCCTATTACTGTACCTGATACCCCAATACTGAGCCGCTGCTGCCGTATGTGTCCCTATTACTGCACCTGATACCCCAATACTGAGCCGCTGCTGCCGTATGTGTCCCTATTACTGCACCTGATACCCCAATACTGAGCCGCTCCTGCCGTATGTGTCCTTATTACTGCCCCTGATACCCCAATACTGAGCCGCTGCTGCTGTATGTGTCCCTATTACTGTACCTGATACCCCAATACTGAGCCGCTGCTGCCGTATGTGTCCCTATTACTGCACCTGATACCCCAATACTGAGCCGCTGCTGCCGTATGTGTCCCTATTACTGCACCTGATACCCCAATACTGAGCCGCTCCTGCCGTATGTGTCCTTATTACTGCCCCTGATACCCCAATACTGAGCCGCTGCTGCTGTATGTGTCCCTATTACTGCACCTGATACTCCAATACTGAGCCACTGCTGCCGTATGTGTCCTTATTACTGCCCCTGATACCCCAATACTGAGCCGCTGCTGCTGTATGTGTCCCTATTACTGCACCTGATACTCCAATACTGAGCCACTGCTGCCGTATGTGTCCTTATTACTGCCCCTGATATCCCAATACTGAGCCGCTGCTGCCGTATGTGTCCCTATTACTGCCCCTGATACCCCAATACTGAGCCGCTGCTGCCGTATGTGTCCTATTACTGCACCTGATACCCCAATACTGAGCCGCTGCTGCCGTATGTGACCTTATTACTGCACCTGATACCCCAATACTGAGCCGCTGCTGCCGTATGTGTCCCTATTACTGCCCCTGATACCCCAATACTGAGCCGCTGCTGCCGTATGTGTCCTATTACTGCACCTGATACCCCAATACTGAGCCGCTGCTGCCGTATGTGACCTTATTACTGCACCTGATACCCCAATACTGAGCCGCTGCTGCCGTATGTGACCCTATTACTGCACCTGATACCCCAATACTGAGCCACTGCTGCCGTATGTGTCCCTATTACTGCACCTGATACCCCAATACTGAGCCGCTGCTGCCGTATGTGACCCTATTACTGCCCCTGATACCCCAATACTGAGCCGCTGCTGCCGTATGTGTCCTTATTACTGCACCTGATACCCCAATACTGAGCCGCTGCTGCTGTATGTGTCCTTATTACTGCACCTGATACGCCAATACTGAGCCGCTGCTGCCGTATGTGACCTTATTACTGCACCTGATACCCCAATACTGAGCCGCTGCTGCCGTATGTGTCCTTATTACTGCCCCTGATACCCCAATACTGAGCCTCTGCTGTATGTGTCCTTATTACTGCACCTGATACCCCAATACTGAGCCCCTGCTGCCGTATGTGTCCCTATTACTGCACCTGATACCCCAATACTGAGCCGCTGCTGCCGTATGTGTCCCTATTACTGCACCTGATACCCCAATACTGAGCCGCTGCTGTCGTATGTGTCCCTATTACTGTACCTGATACCCCAATACTGAGCCGCTGCTGCCGTATGTGTCCCTATTACTGCACCTGATACCCCAATACTGAGCCGCTGCTGCCGTATGTGTCCCTATTACTGCACCTGATACCCCAATACTGAGCCGCTCCTGCCGTATGTGTCCTTATTACTGCCCCTGATACCCCAATACTGAGCCGCTGCTGCTGTATGTGTCACTATTACTGCACCTGATACTCCAATACTGAGCCACTGCTGCCGTATGTGTCCTTATTACTGCACCTGATACCCCAATACTGAGCCGCTGCTGCTGTATGTGACCCTATTACTGCACCTGATACCCCAATACTGAGCCGCTGCTGCCGTATGTGTCCCTATTACTGCACCTGATACCCCAATACTGAGCCGCTGCTGCCGTATGTGTCCTTATTACTGCCCCTGATACCCCAATACTGAGCCGCTGCTGCCGTATGTGTCCTTATTACTGCCCCTGATACCCCAATACTGAGCCGCTGCTGCCATATGTGTCCTTATTACTGCACCTGATACCCCAATACTGAGCCTCTGCTGCCGTATGTGTCCCTATTACTGCCCCTGATACCCCAATACTGAGCCTCTGCCGTATGTGTCCCTATTACTACACCTGATACTCTAATACTGAGCCGCTGCTGCCATATGTGTCCTTATTACTGCACCTGATACCCCAATACTGAGCCTCTGCTGCCATATGTGTCCCTATTACTGCCCCTGATACCCCAATACTGAGCCTCTGCTGCCGTATGTGTCCCTATTACTGCCCCTGATACCCCAATACTGAGCCTCTGCCGTATGTGTCCCTATTACTACACCTGATACCCCAATACTGAGCCGCTGCTGCCATATGTGTCCTTATTACTGCACCTGATACCTCAATACTGAGCCGCTGCTGCCGTATGTGTCCCTATTACTGCACCTGATACCCCAATACTGAGCCGCTGCTGCCGTATGTGTCCTTATTACTGCCCCTGATACCCCAATACTGAGCCGCTGCTGCCATATGTGACCCAATTACTGCACCTACTCTGTGGTTCTCTGTACCCTCTAAATTCTAAAGCACCCCTCTATAATATAGTAATGCCAGGTGCAAGTGCCCTAGAAAACAGAGCCTACATTTTGCCCCCTAGAAAGTAATAATGCCCTCTGTGTGCCCCTTTGATAGTCACAGTAACCTAAGTTCTCCTATTACAATAAGTGCCCACTTTACATTTAATAATGTCCTGAGTCTCCCCCCTGTACAGTATACTGACCCCTTAGTAGCCTTCAAACTGTTTGATGGCTCCAACACTGTAATCCCCACACTGTATGATGGCCCCATAGATAACCTCCATATAGTATAATGTGCCAGACAGTCCTCAATATAGCACAAGGCAGCACACCTATAGGCACACCCTGTAGTTTAAAGCAGCACCCCCCATAGGCAGACCTTGTAGTATAAGGCAGCACCCCCCATAGGCAGATCCTGTAGAATAAGGCAGCACTCTGTCATGTCGGACGCTGTTCAGACCAGGTCGGTCGACAGACAGCGGTAGTTCCGCTTTTGACCACTATGTGCTCATTGGCGTCGGCTAGATTATCTAGCTGGTCCAGGGTTAATTTACCTTATGCTCGGATTGGAAGCTGGGCCATGCCCATTTCCTTTAAATAGTTCTCCTGAACATTGGGCGTCGCCGATTATAGCTTCTGTCTTGTGCGTTGTTATCTCGGTCTGCAGTGGTGAGCAAGTACTTGGAGTATCGTTGCTGGTGGTGTATTTCCCTTTGTCTTATATACTCCTTCCTATACCGTATTTGTATTTATTTTGCCATGTGCATTTATAGTGTATTCCTGAGTGACTGCGGCGTGGTGTATATTTTCCGTTATCCTTGTCTGTTCTAACTGTGGATATTGGTGTATTATCTTTTCACTGGATGGTGGGCGGTGTTTTCAGCTTAGGGTTGAAACAGGAGACAGGGCGAGGGTCGAGGCCTGGACATGCACACCATCAGTGTAAACTCCAGGTAGAGGGTCAGTCAGTATTTCCCTAGTCTGAGGGAAATTGCAGGGGCCCGGGTTATTAGCTCTTGCCCACCTAGTCTTCCCGTGACATTATAATCGGCTTTTAAAAAGGAAAAAAAAAAAAAAAAAAGGGGGTTCCTTTTTTTTTGTCATGGATCCCATGACTTCCATAACCCGCCAGTTGGAGGCGCTGTCCCTACAGGTCACTGAGTTGAGGGGGGCAGTGCAGCAACAGGGACTAGCAGTATCTAATGTGCAAGCTGGAGCAACAGGAAGAGTTGCTGAGCCTAAGTTTCCTTTGCCTGAAAAATTTGCTGGGGAACGCAGTAAATTTGTTTCTTTTCGTGAAGCTTGCAAACTATATTTCCTTATGCACCCGATCTCCTCGGGTAATGAGGCTCAGCGTGGGGGCCTGGTGTTGTCATTGTTAAGTGGAGATCCCCAAGCATGGGCGTTTTCTTTGCCATCTGATTCTGCTGCATTTGACTCTGTGGAGAGTTTTTTTTTCCTTTCTTGGAAATATTTACGACGAGCCAGACAGAATGGCTCTAGCAGAATCTAAGATACGCTCTATTCGCCAGGGGGAGCGAGTTGCAGAGGATTACTGTTCTGAATTTCGTCGCTGGGCGATCGATACACAATGGAATGATCCAGCGCTGCGGAGTCAGCTTATTCATGGGGTTTCTGGAAGGGTTAAAAAAGCCCTTCTGATGTACAAGACTCCTACTTCTCTAGATTCCGCTATGAGTCTGGTTGTCCGCATTGATCGCCGTTTGCGTCAGGGGGAGCATGAGACACCGCCTATGGGAGAGGGTTTAGGTTCACGTGTGGTTGCTGCAGGTGAGCCCACGGAGCCTATGCAAATCGCAGGGGTGTCACATGTGAAGCGTCGAGCCCCTGAGCTCAGGAAGCACGGAGCCTGTTTTTACTGCAGTGAAACTGGTCATTTTATTAACATCTGTCCTCTACTGTCTAAGAAAAATGCAACGGCGGAAAACTTCTAAGCTCAGAGGGTGTGGAGGAGACCAATCTGAGCTTATGTATATCCTCCATGGTGGTTTCTCAATGCATGCTCCCTGCTAAGGTTATAATCACTGGCAGTGAGCTGCCAATTACTGTGTTTGTGGATAGTGGTTCAGCCACAAATCTCATTGATGAGGAGTTTGCGCGCACAGCAGGTTTTAGGATTGAAAAACTGCCTCATCCTATCCGCGTGGTCACCATCAATGCTGCTCCTCTCTCTCAGGGGGAGATTACTGAGTTTGTGGCTGAGGTGAAACTCCACATTGGAGTTCTACATTCCGAGCAGGTTACATGTAAGGTGCTCAGGAATCTTCCTGCTCAGGTGGTTTTGGGTTTTCCATGGTTGTCTATGCACAACCCGGTAATTGACTGGAAAACTCAGGACATAATTCAGTGGAGGGAATTCTGCCAGGAGAATTGCCTGGCCACATGTGTGTCTGCTGTGACTTCAAGCGTTCCGGAGTCACGTCTGGATTTTGAGGATGTGTTCTCTGAGAAGGGTTGTTCAGAGTTGCCGCCACATCGCCCCTATGACTGTACTATCAGATTTAAACCAGGGGCCAAATTGCCTAAAGCAAGGATGTTTAACATCTCCAGTCCAGAGAGACAAGCATTAAAGCTTGACCTCAGGGGGGCGTACAACCTCATAAGAGTCCATCAAGGTGATGAGTGGAAGACGGCTTTTAATACCACTGAGGGTCATTTTGAAAATTTGGTGATGCCATTTGGGTTAACTAACGCACCTGCAGTGTTCCAACATTTCATCAATGATGTGTTCTCGCATGTTTTGGGGAAATTCGTTATCGTGTACCTAGATGACATTCTCATATATTCTTGCGACCGTGATGCTCATTTAGATCATGTCAGGCAGGTGTTACAGCTTCTCAGAGAGAATAAGCTGTATGCTAAACTTGAGAAATGTGTATTTTCTATTCAAGAGTTGCCTTTCTTGGATTATATTGTGTCTGCTTCTGGTTTTAAAATGGACGCCGCTAAGGTGCAAGCGGTGCTGCATTGGGAACGTCCTTATAACCTGAAAGCACTTCAGCGGTTCCTTGGGTTTTCTAACTACTATAGGAAATTTATCAAGGATTTTCCCATCATTGCTAAACCACTAACTGACATGACTAAAAAGGGTACCAATTTCTCCGTTTGGCCTGAGGCTGCTGTGCGCGCATTTGAATTTCTTAAGAACAGTTTTATTTCAGCCCCCATTCTTGTGCAGCCAGACATATAAAAACCTTTTGTTGTGGAAGTCGATGCGTCTGAGGTTGGTGGGGGGCGGTGCTGTCACAAGGCTCATCTTTGAGTGATTTGCGTCCATGCGCCTATTTCTCCAAGAAACTGTCGTCCGCCGAACGTAACTACGATATCGGCAACAGGGAGTTGTTGGCAATTAAGTTGGCCTTTGAGGAATGGCGACACTTCTTGGAGGGGTCGGTACATCAGGTTACGGTTATTACCGACCATAAGAATCTGCTGTATTTGGAGTCAGCCAAGCGTCTGTCCCCCAGGCAGGCTCGCTGGGCATTGTTTTTTACGCGGTTCAATTTTGTTGTCACTTACAGACCGGGGTCTAAAAACACTAAGGCGGATGCTCTGTCCAGGTGTTTTCCGGGGGGAGAACCTCGGGAGGATCCAGTACCCATTCTCCAAAAGGGTGTTGTGGTTTCGGCTCTCACTACTGAGGTTGAGGCTGAGATTGCCGAGGCCCAGGAGGAGGTACCATCTGAGCTTCCCATCAACAAATCTTTTGTACACCTTCATCTCCGCTTAAAGGTTTTGGTGGAGCATCATGATGCTGTCCTGGCTGGCCACCCAGGGGTTAGAGGTACCTTGGAGTTGGTGTCACGTCCGTTTTGGTGTCCCAAGATCCGACAGGACGTGGTATCATACGTGTCAGCTTGTACCATGTGCGCTAGGGCTAAGACGCCCCGCTCCCGTCCTGTTGGCACACTACTTCCTCTTGAGGTACCTAGTAAGCCATGGACGGAAATCTCCATGGATTTCATCACTGATTTGCCCTCCTCAGCTGGGAACACGGTCATTTTGGTGATTGTTGATCGGTTCTCAAAAATGTCGCACTTTGTGTCTTTGCCTTCATTGCCTAACGCTAAGACTCTGGCTCAGGTATTTGTGCAGGAGTTGGTCAGACTTCATGAGGTTCCGTCTGACATCGTGTCTGATAGGGGGTCTCAGTTTGTGGCAAAATTTTGGAAAGCATTTTGCTCACGGCTGGGGATCAAGTTGTCCCATTCTTCGGCGTTTCATCCTCAGTCAAATGGTCAGACTGAGCGTATGAACCAAAATTTGGAACAGTACTTACGCTGCTTTGTCTCTGATAACCAGGAGGAGTGGTCTACCTTTCTTCCTTTGGCTGAGTTTGCCATCAATAATCACCATCAGGAGTCGTCTGGGGAGTCTCCGTTTTTTTTGTGTTTACGGGCTACATCCTCAATTTTGTACTTTGAGTCAGAGGGGCTCTTCCGGCGTTCCGGAGGAGGACCAGTTAGGAGCACAATTGTCTTCAGTCTGGAGGAGAGTTAAACAGCGCATGTTGAGTGTGGGTGCTAGGTACAAACATGTGGCTGACAGTATGCTTGTGCCAGGTCCGGACCTGAGTGTGGATGACTGGGTGTGGTTATCCACAAAAAACATACGACTCAAAATACCATCCCTTAAATTGGGTCCACGGTTTATTGGTCCATTTAGGGTCATCGCGGTCATTAACCCAGTAGCGTACCGAATGGAGCTTCCTACGGTGTATAAGATACACAACGTGTTCCACAGGTCTCTTTTAAAGAAGGTGGTGGGTTCTGTGGACGCGGCGCCTATGCCACCTCCAGTCTTGGTGGATGGTAATTTGGAATTTGAAGTCTCCAAGGTGGTTAACTCTCGAATAGTGCGCCGCACTTTACAGTACTTGGTACAGTAGCGTGGTTATGGGCCTGAGGAGAGGTCCTGGGTACCAGCCTCGGACATTCATGTGGATCGGCTGGTCAGGTTTTTCACAGTCGCCATCTAGACAAGCCGGGTCCTATAGGCCGTGAGGGCCCTGGGGTCCCTCGTAGAAGGCGGGGTACTGTCATGTCAGACGCTGTTCAGACCAGGTCGTTCGACAGACAGTGGTAGTTCTGCTTTTGACCACTATGTGCTCATTGGCGTCGGCTATATTATCTAGCTGGTTCGGGGTTAATTTACCTGATCCTCGGATTGGAAGCTGGGCCATGCCCATTGCCTTTAAATAGCTCTCCTGAGAATTGGGCGTCGCCGATTATAGCTTCTATCTTGTGCGTTTGTTATCTCGGTCTGGAGTGGAGAGCTAGTAGTTGGAGTATCGTTGCTGGTGGTGTATTTTCCTTTGTCTTATTTACTCCTTCCTATATTTGTATTTATTTTGCCCTGCGCATTTATAGTGTATTCCTGAGTGACTGCGGCGTGGTGTATATTTTCCGTTATCCTTGTCTGTTCTAACTGTGGATATTGGTGTATTATCTTTTCACTGGGTGGTGGGCGGTGTTTTCAGCTTAGGGTTGAAACAGGAGACAGGGTGAGGGTCGAGGCTTAGACATGCACACCATCAGTGTAAACTCTAGGTAGAGGGTCAGTCAGTATTTCCCTAGTCTGAGGGAAATTGCAGGGGCCCGGGTTATTAGCTCTTGCCCACCTAGTCTCCCCGTGACACACTCCCCCCCATAGGCAGATCCTGTAGAATAAGGCAGCACCCCCCCATAGGCAGATCCTGTAGAATAAGGCAGCACTCCCCCCATAGGCATATCTGAGGAATAAGGCAGCACTCCCCCCATAGGCAATCCTGTAGAATAAGGCAACACTCCCCCCCTATTGGCATATCCTGTATATAAGGCAGCACTCCCCCCCATAAGCAGATCCTGTAGAATAAGGCCGCACTCCCCCTATAGGCAGATCCTGTAGAATAAGGCAGCACTCCCCCCATAGGCAGATCCTGTAGAATAAGGCAGCACTCCCCCCATAGGCAGATCCTGTATATAAGGCAGCACTCCCCCCTATAGGCAGATTCTGTATATAAGGCAGCACTCCCCCTATAGGCAGATCCTGTATATAAGGCAGCACTCCCCCCATAAGCAGATCCTGTAGAATAAGGCAGCACTCCCCCATATAGGCACATCCTGTATATAAGGCAGCACTCCCCCCCATAGGCAGATCCTGTAGAATAAGGCAGCAGCCCCCCTATAGGCAGATCCTGGACATAAGGCAGCACACACCCCCTATAGGCAGATACTGTAGAATAAGGCAGCCCCCATAAAAAAACACAGTATATAAATACTCACCTCTCTTCCTCCTTGTTCCAGCAGTGCTTCCAGCTCTCGCTCATCTGACAGCGGGCGCTGGGCGGTGACATCATCGCACCCGCTGTCAGATGGTGTGGGGGATGATGGGAGGAGCGCAGCTGTCTGTCATGGTTCCCAATGGCAGGGGAACGTCAGGACTCATAAAGAACGGACGAGCTCTTGGGTGATGGAATCTCGAGCTGACCGTGAGCTAAACCTACCACACAACTAATAGTGGCCGGGGGGCGTGCCTAAGTTTTATCCCTAGACGTCTCTCGCCAGCCGGAGGACTAACTAACCCTAGTAGAGGAAAAAACAGACCTGGCTTACCTCTAGGGAAATTCCCCCGAAAAGGAGACAGAAGCCCCCCACATATATTGACGGTGAGTTCAGAGGAAAAGACATACGCAGTATGAAGGTAGGTTCAGCAAAGCGAGGTCCGCTTACTAGATAGTAGAAAGATACAAAAGGGAACTGCACGGTCAACTGAAAACCCTTTTAAAATACCATCCTGAACTAACTTTAAGACTCATGTGTCAACTCATGACACCGGAGTGGTAATTTCAGCCCACAAGAGCTTCCAGCTACGGAGAATGATATAACTGTAAACTGGAACAAAAAATGCAAACAAACTTAGGACTAAGAGTCCAACTTAGCTGATCAGTAGTCTAGGAGCAGGAACATGCAACAGAAAGGCTCTGGTTACATTGATGGCCGGCAAGGCAATGACTGAAGAGCAGGAATAAAAAGGAACTCCCCACTACTGATGAAAACAGGTGAACTGAGAAAGAAAACACACCCGAGTCACCAGTACCACTAGCCACCACCAGGAGCCCAAAAGCAGATTCAAAACAGCTGTCCTTCCCTCATCACTGCGGTGAGCTGTATCGGCTAGATGCCGATACAGCTCACCATGTGATGACGGGCGGGGGGCCCACTGCTGGCACCGGGCCCCCCCCGCCTGCTCAGGGGCCCCATAGCGGCAGAGCAGGGAGATCGATTCTCCCTGCCCTGCCACAGAATGTAACTGCATCGGCGCGCTGCGCGCCGATGCAGTTACAGTAGCGTAGCTCCAGGTGGGCCCCCTCAGAGCGCGGGGCCCGGGGCGATGGCCCCTTCTGCCCCCCTGTAGCTACGCTACTGGGCCAGGGTCTAAGAATGTTGAAGCTGATGCTTTATTTATTTATTTATAGCCTAGATTCCATTTCTCCTCCAGAACCTCCATTATCCCTCAGGGTATTGTGGTGTCTATGGTAACCTTGGAATTGGAAGAGATTTGTAAAGCCCAGTCGTTGGTTCCTTCCACTTCCAAAGGGTCTAAATTATTTGTGCCTGTGTATCTAAGATTGCGGGTGTTACAGGAATTTCATGATTCTGTTTTAAGTGGTCATCCTGGGGTTCCTGCCACAAGGAAAGCCATTGCTAGACTTTTTTGGTGGCCATCCATGCATAATGATATTAAAGATTTTGTTTCTGCTTGTGAAGTCTGCGCACGTGCCAAAGTCAGTCATAGCCGGCCGGCTGGGTAATCGGCTCCATTACCTATTGCAGAAAGACCTTGGACTCATTGGTCCGTGGATTTCATTACAGATTTACCTCTGTGTGATGGTAAGTCTGCTATCTGGGTGGTAATTAGTCGATTCAGTAAACAGGCTCATTTTCTTCCTTTGTCAGGATTACCTAATGCAGAGACGCTTTCCATGTTATTTATTTCTCATATTCTCATATTGTAAGGTTACATGAGATCCCTCGGAACACTGTGTCTGATAGGGGAGTACAATTTGTCTCTAAATTTTGGAGACCTTTTTGCAGTTAACTAGGGATTGACTTTTCTTTTTCATCTGCTTATCACCCTGAAACCAATGGTCAAACTAAGGCTACTTTCACACTAGCGTTAACTGCATTACGTCGCAAATGCGTCGTTTTGCCGAAAAAACGCATCCTGCAAAAGTGCTTGCAGGATGCGTTTTTTCTGCATTGACTAACATTAGCGACGCATTTGCGACGCAATGACACACGTCGCAACCGTTGTGAGACGGTTGCGCCGTGCTGTGGCGGACCGTCGGGAGCAAAAAACATTACATGTAACGTTTTTTGCTCACGACGGTCCCCTTTTTCCGACCGCGCATGCGTGGCCGGAACTCCGCCCCCACCTCCCCGCACTTCCCCGCACCTCACAATGGGGCAGCGGATGTGCTGGAAAAATGCATCCGCTGCCTCCGTTGTGCGGCGGAGACAACGCTAGCGTCGGGGACCTCGGCCCGACGCTAGTGTGAAAGTAGCCTAAGAGGACAAATGAGTCTTTGGAACAAATTTTAAGGTGCTTTGTGGCAGCTCGGCAGGAGGACTGGTCTTCGTTTTTACCTCTCTCTGAATTTGCTTTTAACAGTCGTGTAAATTAATCTACCGGAACCTCACTATTCTTCTTCTGTAATTATGATTTTCATCCCCATTTTGGTGAATTTTCAGTTCTGAATGCCCCGGGGTGGAGGTCACCATGCAGAGACTTGGGGATGTCTGGAGGGAGGTTCAAAAGAATATTGGGACTGCCCAGTACATCCCTTCTGCGTTGTCTCCCTCATCCCCACCTGCTTCGCTTTCAGTGGATGGCGGCCTGGAATATGAGGTTCAGAAGGTTCTGGATTCTTAGAGGGTCTGTAATTCCCTCCAGTACCTCATTCACTGGAGGGGATATGGACCAGAGGAGAGATCCTGGGTCCTTTCTCGAGATGTGAAGTCCGACTGGTTAGTTAGGGCCTTCCATCTAAAATTTCTTGGGAAACCTGGGGGTCCGGTGCCCCCCCTAGAAAAGGAGCTACTGTCACGGTTCCACCCTTCAGTATGTCTGGGTTGCAGTTACTGAAAGCTTGGCCGTCCAATCTGGTATAGGGGTGTGCTGAAGATGTCAGTACTTTGATTGACAGCTTGGCCATCCAATCTGGTACAGGGGCGCGCTAAGCTGTCATTGTGTTGATTGACAGCTCGACTATACAAACAGACTGTGAGGTGTCGGCTTTCTCATGTTAATATTGTTTTATTAATATCCCAATATATATATATATTTATTTTCTTTCGTTCCATATTTTTGTGTCCTTTTGGGTCCCATCAACACTGTTGTCACTGATTCCAGGACTCTATTATCATCTTTTATTCACCTACGGTCTTTTGGCTGCTACTCCTTCTCCCCGCCCAAAACCCTCCCCCCCCCCCCTCCTGTGTGCGGCCGCACACTGCGCCTGCGCCCTTCCCATTCACTATGCTGTTTGCTCTGATAACATACCTGTTAGCATGGTACTGAACTTGACGGATCTAGACTCCGGGATGGTTATTATGGGTGCGCACTTCCTCTCTCACACACTTCTGGTCCGGGGACGGAATCGCCCGGCATGGTAATTAACAGGAGACATCATTATTTGTATTTAAGGCGGACACATCTCGTGGACATTCATTCCCTGACGAAGCTGCACAGAGGCAGCGATACGCGTGGGATTTCTCCCCACTTCTTCCCCCTGGCGTCCTGCCTCCTGACACTTTGGAGGCTGTCCGGTTTTCCCCTTGGCTCTCAGGGTATGTTATTGGGTTCCATCGATAGGGATTTTTCAGCGCATTCGTGGGCAGCACAGGTCATACATCATTATTTTTTGCCTTATTTGACCTTGCATCTTCTTTTATTGTGGGTTCACTCCCACTACTAGTTATCATTATTGTGCTGCTGTTTTCCTGCGCCATATATATCCCCTGATCCTTCTTGGGCCCATAACCTTTATTACCAGCTTATACTATTCATCCTCCTTTGGGCTGATATTGTCTTTGACTATTTTATTGGGGACGCCCAATTTTGGTCATATTGTCCGATAGGGAGAATTGATATGCTGATATATTGCACCTGTTTACCTTGATGTGCTGTAACATGTTATTTCTGTAAACATTATCATGTATTATCTATACGGGATTGGACCTTATTTCTGGTCATATTGTTTCTCCAGGGGGAAGGGTGGTTGTTCCACTTGGTTTTAATTGTTTTTAAATTGATTGATGTGTTTTTGTCCTGGTTTTTTGCTTAATAAAAATTGCTCATATTTTTCTACATCATTTGTTCAATATATTCAGGTGTGCGCTGATTTATGCATAGGCTTTTTTTCTTTCCATGGTCATGCAATTTCTATGCAGTTTTGCAGCACCCTATACAACTTATTTATTCATGTGTATAGGCCTTGTTTTGATAGGCTATTTATATAGGTAGTGCACCTGAGATCTCTTTGTTTGGTGTTGGCTTTCTCATGTGTTCAATATTCCAGGTAATGGCCATGCTTCTTAACTGAGATAAGTTTCCCAGAACTCTGCCAGATGTACATTCATCTTGTGAGGTTTGTACTTTGTGCTTTCCTGTGCCTCGAGTTCTGTTTGCTTGATCTGTTGCCCTGACCTTGGACTTCATTCTGACCATCCGCCTGTTAAACCCCTTCAGCTCTGATCCGTTATCCTCCCGGTACTCTGATCTCGGAACGTTACCTGACTATGCTTTTGTCTTTTCCTTCTGTTTATGATGTACCCTCCTGGCTTCTGACCTTGGACTCCTTGATCACTCTGACTCACGGCTGTGAGAAGTGACTAGCGTCACAGTGGCTTTCTGTGGCACAAAATGGAAACAAACAGAAAAACAAACGGTTCATACAGCCCAGCGGGTCCTTCCGCTCAGGTCAGTGTCTCAGCAGAACACACACTGGAAGCTTCCATGCCCCCAGTCACAGACCATGTGACAAACAACAGCCTCCATTAAATAGGCTGTAACCACACCCAGTGGTGAGGTATGTGGGTAGCCAGACCCGCCCATCTCTCATAGCTACCCGCAACTGGACCTAAGTGCTACACACAAAACTCCTAGTGCTTTCATGCACTACAGAAAAATACTTCGGGTTGCATCACAGACACAAGCCATCTCTGTGACACATACCTCCCATCGACTGTGCGACCATTAGCCACACTACATTGTATACAATATATGTGACCTTATTTTCAGGGCTGCGGTGATCATCGTGACGAGTCGTGGCTGGGGATGTTGACATGAAGGTCTGACCAGATGGAGAGGAAACAGCAGAAAATGTCTCTGATCAGACGAGACGTTAGCGGTCAGTGCCTGGATGTAATTATTTATTATACTGTGAGTCTTGGAGTAATTCTGTACCATTAGGCCACACTTTGACATTCGTGGGAGATGTGTTATGATCTGGTGGCCTAGGAGCAGCATGAGACGTACTCTGGAGAAGGTGGTATCTGTACTGACCGCAGACCCTGAACTTAACACCGCAACTAGAAGTAGCCGTGGGATGTACCTAACACTGCCTAGACACCTCGTCACAGCCGGAGAACTAAATACCCCTAGAGATAGAAATGGAAAACTATCTTGCCTCAGAGAAACTCCCCAAAGGATAGACAGCCCCCCACAAATATTGACTGTGAGAGGAGAGGGAAATAACATACGCAGAATGAAATCAGGATTTAGCAAAGGAGGCCACTCTAGCTAAAATAGAAAGGATAGGACAGAGTACTATGTTGTCAGTATTAAAACACTAGAAAATATCCAACACAGAAAATACAAAATCTCCATCTCTAACTAAAGACATGAAGGGTATATCTGCATCTCCAGAGATACCAGCTAGGCTGAATAAATCCTTACACAGTCAAAGCTGGACAAAACAAAACATGAAAATGCACTGAACAATTAAGCCCACAGCATGTGGACTACAAAAACAAGCCAGAACTTATCTTGGTTGAAATGCACAGCAAAGCAGGAGAGACCAGGCAGGAATGTGAATCCTCCATGAACAATTGACAACTGGCACTGACCAAAGGGTCAAGCAAGATTAAATAGCCCAGTCAAAATTGCACTAAGTGGACAAACCTGATGAATGCTACGATCCAAAGACAGCAGCGCTACCACTTATAAGCACCGGAGGGAGCCCAAGAGCAGAATTCACAACAGAGATGTCTGTGTGCTGTCAGACTTTTATTGCATAGTACATGGACTGTTTCACATATCCATGAAAATCATGTATCCGAGAATGAGATGTCTGACACTCAGGGCATGTCCTTTTCTGGTCCGATTCTGAGGATCAGAATAAGGCAAACTCAATGGGTCTGTGTGCTGTACAAGAAACAAAAATTCGGGCAGCACACTGACACTTCATGTGGATACAGTATTCTCATTATTTTTGTTATTTAAAGAGCCCTCACTTGATTACATAGAGTCCTCTCTTGTGGAATGTAAAATGACAGCTGATGGATCAGCATCGGACCAGAAGACCAGTCCATCAGCCGCATCCATCACAAAAGAAGATTTCCCAGGCTTCATCAGCAGTCACTACATTATACATCTAACGAGACAGGACGATATGTAGTAAAGAACAGGGAGGAATAAATAACAAAAATAACAAGTATCCAATATGTAAGGGATGGTGCTGTACATAACAAGAGGGAACTATGTAGTAAGGGACGGCCCTATACATAAAGAGAGGGCACTGTGTAATAAGGGGTGTCAATACATATAAAGAGATGAGACTGTAAAAAAAATGAATAAATAGCTCCTCTTCACTACAAACAATGTGTGGCCTCCAATTTTTCTGGATTTTTATATTGAGGTTTGGTATTTGCCTGGGGGGCTCTGCACCCGGACTCTTTCTTTGTGCTGCTCTGTTTTTCTTCTTCTTATATATGTATGTATGTATGTATCTTGGTTGCCATTAAAGGAGAAGGGCCAGACACATTTCTTGCACAGGGGCCCCAAGCTGTCTGTGTCCGCCCCTGCTGGGAGATGACAGATGCAATCCAAGTAACGGTAGGACTGTGCAGTGAGGAGCAATAGCCATAACACCGGTCTCTAGAGAGTGTAGATTTTGGTTGTGAAGATTGGTGAAATAACATTCTGTTCTGGAGCACAAGAGCTGGGCTCGTGGATAGTTTGAGAGGATGAGTCGATAGATGGCCCCATAATCTTACCTTGTCCACTGTCACTAGAACGGTGTCATCTGCCTTTGGCTCCTATCTTCCCAGATGTCATAAACTGAATGTAAAGTAGTAGAAAACACCTCCGGCACTCAAAAAAGGGATCATTCTTGAGAATATTCTGTGTAACAACAGAATCTTTATTTACAGCCGATATATATGACAAAGACAAGAGAGAAAGAGAGAAAGAGAGAAAGAGATATTATTATTATTATTATTATTATTATTATTTATTTATATAGCATCATTGATTCCATGGTGCTGTACATGAGGAGGGGTTACATACAAGTTACAGATATCACTTACAGTAAGCAAACTAACAATTACAGACTGATACAGAGGGGCGAGGACCCTGCCCTTGTGGGCTTACATTCTACAGGATTATGGGGAAGGAGACAGTAGGTTGGGGGTTGCTGCAGCTCCGATGTTGGTGGGGCAGCATCTCCGGTAGTGGTGAGGAGGTAGCGGGGTCAGTGCAGGCTGTAGGCTTTCCTGAAGAGATGGGTTTTCAGGTTCCGTCTGAAGGATCCGAATGTGGTTGATAGTCGGACGTGTTGGGGCAGAGAGTTCCAGAGGATGGGGGATATTCGGGAGAAGTCTTGGAGGCGGTTCGGTGAGGAGCGAATAAGTGTGGAGGAGAGGAGGTCTTGGGAGGACCGGAGATTACGTGAGGGAAGATATCGGGAGATTAGTTCAGAGATATATGCAGGAGACAGGTTATGGATGGCTTTGTAGGTCAGTGTTAGTAGTTTGAACTGGGTACGCTGAGGGAATGGGAGCCAGTGAAGAGATTTGCAGAGGGGGGAAGCGGAGGAGTAGCGAGGAGAGAGATGGATTAGTCGGGCAGCAGAGTTAAGGATGGACTGGAGAGGGGCAAGGGTGTTAGCAGGGAGGCCACAGAAAAGGATGTTGCAGTAGTCAATGCGGGAGATGATGAGGGCATGCACAAGAATATTCTCATGAACTATCCCTTTTTTTGAGTGCCGGAGGTGTTTTCTACTACTGTATATTGTTTTTCATTCTGGGCACGTACACTCATTGAATTGAGTGCAAAAGTTTCTTACTACCTTTATTATAAACTAAATTTAAGAGAAAAAGAAAATCACGAACGGCTTCACAGGAGCACCAAGCTGGTGATAGGAGTGGTTAAAACGGAAGATACGCTGCAGCTCCAGCCGGATGCCTCACAAGAGGATAAAAAAGAAGGAAAAAAAAATGGTCATAGGAGCGCATGCCAAAGCGAAGAAAAAGGATTGGACTAAAAAAGGCATGCACAACCATAAAGTATGAAAGAATATGGGAAACCTTTATTCAACACAAATATAAATAGGAAAATATACACGGTTATCTCACAGCACGCCACCCACATCGGTGTGTGCAACCCTTAGAAAATAGCCCTGGACAACAGGGCTGAATAATATGATAAAACTAAAGAAGCAAGGGTGCACCAGGCTGTAAACAAAATATTTAAATATGAAAATAGGGTGCAATGCCTAGTCCAATAGTAAATAGAATACCAAAGCGAAGTTTTATCATATTATTCAGCCCTGTTGTCCAGGGCTATTTTCTAAGGGTTGCACACACCGATGTGGGTGGCGTGCTGTGAGATAACCGTGTATATTTTCCTATTTATATTTGTGTTGAATAAAGGTTTCCCATATTCTTTCATACTTTATGGTTGTGCATGCCTTTTTTAGTCCAATCCTTTTTCTTCGCTTTGGTATTCTATTTACTATTGGACTAGGCATTGCACCCTATTTTCATATTTAAATATTTTGTTTACACCCTGGTGCATAGGAGCGCATGCGAGACGGTCAGCTGATATAAAATCTCCACTTATTAGTTTCTACAACGCGTTTCACAATAGCTCCGTCTTCCTCAGGTGGCAGTTATAGGTAGAGTGGGTGGGGAAAGTATATAAAGGGAAGGCAGCCTCTGAGCAATCAGAAACCATTCCACAGACCGCCTACATAGTTAAAACGGGCCAATCAAGGCTCCAGTAAAGGAATATAACAGGGATGATACAAAATAAAACACATCATTTTAAAAACATTATTATCTTATTAGATTATTATACTGGTAAGGCCAATCATCTGGAATCTGGTCGATGACTAAGTTTTAATGTATTCCGATTCTTTTGATGCGCTAAGGAGAAGTGTTTAGAGAGACTATGTAGCATAAACCCATTACGGATGTTTTGATGGTGCTTGTTGAGTCTAGCATGCATCGTCTGTATCGTCCGACCAATGTTCTGCAAACCACAACCACACTCAATTAAATAAATGACTTAGCAGGATTGGCAGTTAACATGGCAGTTGGTTTTGAAGCTGGCACCTGTAGTACGGGACTTGAAGTCCTGTGTCCCATTCAATATGGAAGCTTTTTGAAGTGAGTGGAAGTTGAGGAACGGCCAGATCATAGTATTAGAGATATTGGCTGTGAATTTAAGTCCCCAGGAGTTGGAATTAAGGGAATGGGAAAAGGCACTTGCTTCCTGTTCAGACCCAGTCCAGATGATGAAAAGGTCATCAATGAACCGACGGTACATAGCAATCTTACCAGATGCCAATGTGGACTGCGCGATGAAGACAGATTCGAAAGCCCCCATAAACAGATTAGCATAATTGGGGGCGAATCTCGTCCCCATCACGCAGCCCCTTATTTGGCGATAAAAGATCCCTTCAAACGAAAAAACATTATTTTCAAGAACAAACATTATGGCTTTCTTCAAAAAAAATCCATTTGTAAGGGAGGTAGTGAATCATCAGTTAAAAGGAATTGAGAAACCGCTTCAAGACCCCGATTGTGGGGAGTATTTCAGTACAGGGCTTCAACGTCCATGGTTATCAGAAGACAGCTCTCTACACTGTGTGCAGAATTATTAGGCAAGTTGTATTTTAGGGGATTATTTTTATTATTGATCAACAACTATGTTCTCAATCAACCCAAAAGACTCATAAATATCAAAACTTAATATTTTTTGGAAGTTGGAGTGTTTTTTTTTTAGATTTGGCTCTTAGGAGGACATCTGTTTGTGCAGGTAACTATTACTGTGCAGAATTATTAAGGTACCGTCTCACAAAACGATTTACCAATGATCACGACCAGCGATACGGCCTGGCTGTGATCGTTGGCAAGTCGTTGTGTGGTCGCTGGGGAGCTGTCACACAGACAGCTCTCTCCAGCGACCAACGATCAGGGGAACGACTTCGGCATCGTTGAAATTGTCTTCAACGATGCCGAAGTCCCCCTGCAGCACCCAGGTAACCAGGGTAAACATCGGGTTACTAAGCGCAGGGCCGTGCTTAGTAACCCGATGTTTACCCTGGTTACCAGCGTAAATGTAAAAAAAAAAAACAGTACATACTCACATTCCGGTGTCCGTCAGGTCCCTTGCCGTCTGCTTCCCGCACTGACTGAGTGCCGTAAAGTGAAAGCAGAGCACAGCGGTGACGTCACCGCTGTGCTTTCACTTTACGGCACTCAGTCAGTGCAGGAAGCGGACGGCAAGGGACCTGACGGACACCGGAATGTGAGTATGTACTGTTTTTTTTTTTACATTTACGATGGTAACCAGGGTAAACATTGGGTTACTAAGCGCGGCCCTGCGCTTGGTAACCCGATGTTTACCCTGGTTACCAGTGAAGACATCGCTGGATCGGTGTCACACACACCGATTCAGCGATGTCAGCGGGACCTCAACGACCAAAAAAAGGTCCAGGCCATTCCGACACGACCAGCGATCTCACAGCAGGGGCCGGGTCGCTGGTACGTGTCACACATAGCGAGATCGCTACTGAGGTCGCTGTTGCGTCACAAAACTTGTGACTCAGCAGCGATCTTGCTAGCGATCTCGCTATGTGAGACGGGGCCTTTAGGCAACTTAATAAAAACCAAATATATTCCCATCTCACTTGTTTATTTTCACCAGGTAAACCAATACAACTGCACAAAATTTTGATATAAACATTTCTGACATGCAAAAACAAAACCCCAAAAATTAGTGACCGATATAGTCACCTTTCTTTATGATGACACTCAGCAGCCTCCACCCATAGATTCTGTCAGTTGCTTGATCTGGTTACGACCAACATTGCGGGCAGCGGCCACCACCGCCTCCAGACACTGCTCCGAGAGGTGGACTGTTCTCCCTCCCTGAAAAACCAAGAGAACCACACACTAATATACTATTACCCAGAGTGTGAAAGATATGGTGTACAATATATACACATTCATACATATAATGTATATAATAAACTATATATAATATATATATATATATATTTAAAGGGAGGTATGTAAAGTGTGTGGTAAGGCGAGTGGGACCCGCTGAGTGCATAGAGTAAAACCAAAACCCAAGAGCAAGGACTGAAAGAGGGAGAAATACCAGGCTAGGATATGCATATATTCATCTTTATTTTCATAGCAGATGGCCAAATTACATAACATAATAAAAAGTAAATGAAAAAGAAAGCATGTGCACTGCAGGACATATAATAATATAGATAAAAAGTACAAAATAGTAGCCCACAATATAATGTTAAAGGAGACCTGATACTAGAAAACGTAAAAAAATGTGGTAAAAAGAGGTGAACAAGGGACAGTGAAAAACATCCTATATGATGTTAAAAAAATAAATAACAAAATATTTTGCTTAAAATTTACACAAGTGCATATAAAAAGTTGGCGTATAATTAAATAATAATAAAGTGCACCAAATAGTTAAAGTGCATAGGTGCCACAGCAATCAAAACGGTGTACACATTACTCAGGCATAAGTACCAGGGCCGATGAAAATGTCAGGGCCACTGCCTTGCCCAAAGCAAAATTAGTGAAAAAATATAGTATATACAGGATACCTTTAGGGTTAGAAGTCCGTGTGCACAACGCGCCCCGACGCGCGTTTTGGTAAGATTTCCTTCGTCAGGGGGGTGGGATAATGCTATAACGCCGAGTATATATACAGAGAGTGTGTGCAATTGATGATTAGACGCAGTCTGGGCACCGGGACACAGACTGCGCACGCGCACAGCCAGGAGCGCGCCATCATCAAGCACAGAAAAAAACAGGGAATAAATAGGCGCAGCCAATAAAAATATGGGGGTAAGATGTTAATAGGTATATCAGCACATAATAAAAGGATTGTAATAATATCACAAATGGCTGATTAACCCATTATTAACAATTCTGGGCAGAAAAATATTATAACTAACCTATAGAAGCTATATATATTTAACTCTCCATATCTACACACATATACATGTGCAAGTATATGCAAAAATTCTCACATGCATGGACACAAAAGAAAAAATGCTACAATAATACTAATGACAATAATAGAGAGAAGAGATCAGAAATAAAAATATATATAAGAAAATAAAATAAAAAATCAAGAAAAATGAAAAAAGAAAATACATAAGTATAATAAAAAAAAAATAATAATAATAAAAAATAAAAATAATAATAATTATGAAGAAATAAAATAAAAATGAAAAATAGGAACACAGAAATAAATAGTGAAAAAAATAAAAAATAAAAATAAAATTATATATATATAATATATAAAGAGAAGGGTGGAGATAACTGAATAATTAAATACATATACAAGACATATCTCTCAAAGCCATATAACTATACAACAATAATGGATAAAGTATTACATCGAGCGAAGTATATATCCAGGGTAGTCCCAATATAATGGGGTCCGACATCAGAATATTTTTCAGTGTCCATGAAAAATTGAAGATAGATATATCCAATCGGAGGACATGGATATTACAGTATAGTCGAATCCATCTTCCAAAAACATAGTAGTCAATATAGTAGTAGTTGATAATGGTAGTTAGTATTCTAAAAATATAAAATCATGGCGTCAGAAACATATAAATATAAAACAAATAATACAAAAATTACAAATTATATAAAACAGTGTGCAAGAGGGCCATATAGATGAAGATAAAAGAATCCTAAAAAGGGGGCAAAAGATAGGTGTGCATTTAATCCGTTGGGGGAGACAGTATTGGGTGTCCACATCCACTTGGTTTCCATCATAGCCAGCCGTGAGCTGATCTTCCCACCACGTTCACTAGGTTTGATTAGGTCAATACCAGTAACTCTCACAATTGTGACAAATGTTAAAATGTTTGGGCAGGGTTTTTAAAATAGTAATATCATCAGTTGCTTTGGCCGCTTGAATACCTAAAACATGTTCGCGGATACGGACTTTTCATTGCCTTGTTGTCATTCCTATGTAAATTAGCGCACACGGGGAGGTGGCATAATAAATAACCGCCTTAGTTTTGCAGGTTATTGTATTTTTTATGTTATAGGTCCTGGTCCCTTTTGAGTTTGAAAAGGTCTGAGTTCTTGTGATATTTGGACATGCAACACATCCCGTGCATGGTCTGCAACCTGGGGAGTTCTTAAAATGAGATAAACAAGTAGGTGCTATAGGGTCATGATGGTAATGGCTCCTAACAAGGTAGTTACCCAAGTTCCTCGCTTTTTTATACGTAATGTAAGGAGCATTACCAATGTATTGCGATAAAACAGGGTCTGCCTGAAGGATTGACCATGATTTTGAGAGATATAATTTCATCAGGTCGGTCTGTCCATGGAACTGAGTGATGCATCTTACTACATCATTTGATGGGGTGGGTTTAGTACAATATAAGGCTTGATGTCTAGATGTATATTTTGTGCGATGATAGGCCCTTTTGATAGAGCGCTGACTATACCCACGTTCTTGGAATCTAGTTTTAATCTCTATCGCCCGTTTCTCAAAATCCCTATCATCAGAACATAGTCTTCGAAGGCGCATAAATTGGCCTATAGGGATGGACTTAATCATTGTAGGTGGATGTGATGAAGTGGTGTGTAGGAGAGCATTTACAGAAGTGGATTTACGATATACTGTAGATCAGTCTGTAAACAGTCATCATCTCCTCTTTTGACAGTAATGTCCAGGAATTCAATCATTTTTTTATTAAATTTATAGGTCAGATGTATATTTTAACTATTTTGGTTCAAAAGGGACTTGAAGGAATGAAGTGTCTCCTCCGAGTCCTGCCAAATAATAAAAATATCATCTATGAATCGCACCCATAGTGGGATGCGATCTATAGATGAAAGTAAATCAGATGAAAAGAGGTCCCTCCCCCACAGCCCCAGAAATAAATTTGCATAAGCGGGCGCAAAAGACGCCCCCATGGTGGTGCCCTGGAGCTGTAGGTAGAGGGACCCCTTAAAAAGAAAAAAATTGTGACATAGAGAAAAACGTAAGAGTTCCATAACAAATTCACTCATAGATGACGGGGTGGAAGATGAGCGTAGAAAATGTTTGACCGCTCGCATGCCATCTGTGTGTTTTATATTTGTGTAAAGGGACTCCACATCACAAGTCACCAAGATAGCATCATGGTGGATGTGGAGTCCATCGATCTTCTTAAGAAAATCACTTGTGTCCTTGATAAATGATGGCAAAGTTTCTACCAAGGGATTCAGTATTGAGTCCACGAATTATTTATGTTTTCTAAAAAATTACCACATCCCGATATAATTGGTCTCCCAGGAGGGTTATTCTTATTCTTGTGGATTTAGGGAGAAAGTAGAGTGTAGAAATGGTAGGTTCAGCCACTTGTAGCGCTGTAAAAAAATCTTTGGAGATAACTTCACCATCAAGAGCCCCACGTAAAATGACTAAATGTTCTGACTGGAATTTGCTTAGAGGATTAAATGTTAGTTTCTGGTAACAATTTTTGTCCCTTAAGTGTCTTAAGGGCTCGTTTTCATACAGGGCCTTGGGCCAGACTACCACATTGCCTCCCATGTCTGCCTTTTTAAATATAACGTCCTGCATATTCTGTAGGTTTTTAATGGCTGCACGCTCCTTCTTATTGAAATTGGTCGTATCAGGGAAGCGTGGGATTTTATCAAAGTCCTTACTGACTGTTTTTACAAATATGTCAAGCACCGGACATGTGGACAAGGGAGGGAATTTCTTGGATCTGGGACGAATAACCTCAGGGACCTTACCTTTGAGTAACCCACTGTGTTCCAAGGCTAATTCCTCCAAAATCCCTAGTGCCTCCTGTTCCGTCTCTGTTGGAAATAATTTTAGTCCGTGCTCTTGGGTTTTGGTTTTACTCTGTTTTCCCTCCCTGTAGATCTCACATTTTATGAGGGACCACAGGTTCTCTATGGGGTTCAGGTCAGGTGAACAAGGGGGCCATATCATTATTTTTTCTTCTTTGAGACCTTTACTGGCCAGCCACGCTGTGGAGTAGTTGGAGGCATGTGATGGAGCATTGTCCTGCATGAAAATCATGTTTTTCTTGAACGATACCGACTTCTTCCTGTACCACTGCTTGAAGAAGTTGCCTTCCAGAAACTGGCAGTAGGTCTGGGAGTTGAGCTTCACTCCATCCTCAACCCGAAAAGGTCCCACAAGTTAATCTTTGATACCAGCCCATACCAGGACCCCACCTCCACCTTGCTGATGTCTGAGTCGGAGTGGAGCTCTCTGCCCTTTACTGATCCTGCCTCTGGCCCATCAAGAGTCACTCTCATTTCATCAGTCCATAAAACCTTTGAAAAATCAGTCTTGAGATATTTCCTGGCCCAGTCTGTTAGGGGTTGAGTTCCTGCCTCTGCACAGGGGGAATCTCGGGCCATCTCCGCTGCGGTCTCACATTCTTCTCCTGCCACAGTGGAGCCTGCTCGGCGGAGACGTCGGTCCCAGTGTCTCGCTCAGTCTGACTCTGTGCAAAGGGTTACTGCTGCTTTTCCAGCTTCTGCCATTGAAGCCAGTGCTGGACAGCAGCGAGCAGACGCTTTTGGGACTAAGTCCTGCTTTTCCCCTTCTGAGCATGCCCAGGGTAACATCTCTCATTGGAGATCAAGGGTCACATGCTTGGATACTGCAGCAAAGCCCATTAGTTCTCCAGGAAGGTCCTGAAGGTGCTCAGGCTCTGTGGCAGCCTCTCATTGGTCCTTCTAGGAAGGTCTTGTACTTGCTGCAGCGGCCATGCGCTAGTATCAAATCTAAGTTATGTGCTTTGCGCCAGTGTGGTTACGTGTGTATGTGTTCAGGGACCCAACTGAAATAAGCCCCTAGAATACCAGCACCTCCGGTGAGGAGGTGTACGGATTCAGGGCCCCGGCTGAAATAAGCCCATAGAATACCGGCTTCTCCGGTGTTGAGATTGTCTGATTGTGTAACCACAAACTGCTATCTGCTCGGCAGTTGCTGTGTTCTCCTGTGAGTGTAACAGGACACAGTGCTTTCTTTAGGCGACTCTGTGAAGTAACAGAGTTCGCTTCTACCGCCATATAGGGCCGCCATTTGCCAGCAGCAGGTTCTCTCCTGCACGGTGGACCCCAGTGTAACAGGCCAGATTAACCGCCCGCCCAGAATATACCCGGGGTTAAACTGGCCTAGGCCAGATTATACCCCGGGTATATTCTGGCCTAGCCCAAACTATACCCCGGGGTACAAATTGGACTAGTCCAGTTTATACCCCTCCAGGTCAGAATATACCCCAGCTACTGTAGATCATATTTTTCAGGCTTTTGAGAACCATTGAGTGACATTCTTAATAACGGGGCCCCAGGCAGCACCCAGGGCCACAGGCAGCACCCAGGGGCCCCAGGCAGCACACAGGGCCCCAGGCAGCGCACAGAGCTCCAGGCACTACACAGGGCCCCAGACAGAACACAGGGTCCCATGCAGCGCACAGGGCTCCAGGCAGCACACAGGGGCCCCAGGCAGCGCACAGGGACCTATGCAGCACACGAGGCCCCATCAGCACACAGGGGCCTCAGGCAGCCCACAAGGCCCCATGCAGCCCACAGGGCTCCAGGCAGTGCACGGGGCCCCTGGCAGCAAACAGGGGCCCCAGGCAGCGCACAGGGCTCCAGTCATTGCAAAGGGGCCCAAGGCAGCGCACAAGGACCCCAGGCAACATACAGGGCCCCAGGCAGTGCACAGGGCCCCAGACAGAACACAGGGTCCCATGCAGCGCACAGGGCCCCAGGCAGCGCACAGGGACCCATGCAGCACACGAGGTCCCAGGCAGCACACAGGGGCCCCAGGCAGCACACAGGGCCCCAGGCAGCACACGGGGACCCAGGCAACACACGAGGTCCCAGGCAGCACACAAGGGCGCCAGGCAGCACACGGGGCCCCAGGCAGCACACGAGGTCCCAGGCAGCACACAGGGGCCCCAGGCAGCACACAGGGCCCCAGGCAGCACACGGGGACCCAGGCAACACACGAGGTCCCAGGCAGCACACAAGGGCGCCAGGCAGCACACGGGGCCCCAGGCAGCACACGGAGTGGCAGAGACAGTGCACAGGGAGGGGGAAGAGACAGCGTGCAAGGGGGAAGAGACAGTGAACTGGGACCCAGGCAGCACACAGGGGGGCAGGGACAGTGCAGAAAGGAGGGGGAAATGACAGTGTGCAAGGGGGTAAAAGACAGCGCGCAGGGCCCCTGTGCGCTGTCTCTGCCCCCTGTGCGCTGTCTGGGATCCCATGTGCGCTGTTTGGGACCCCCTGTGTGATGTCTGTGGCCCCATTCTTGAGTATATTAAAGATTAAAGCATATTAAAGATCATATTTTTCATGCTTATGAGAACATTGAGTGATGTACTCAAGAACGGGACCCCAGACATCGCCCAGGGGCCCCAGACATCGCACATGGGCCCTAGACATCTTAGGCTAGTTTCACATTTGCGCATGGCTGTGTACGTTCTTAGTGAAGCCCCGCCCACTGCCGCACCTACCCAGTTAAGCTCCGCCAAGGTATGCATGCGGCCTGCGTACCCTATCTTTATCATTGGGTACGCAGGCCCTAAGGATGTTTGCGTTTGCGTCCGCATGCGTTGTTTTGAGGATTCGGTGAACGCAAGAAAATCCAACTTGTTGCCTTCGCCGCGGGTTGCAGAACCCAGGGCCGGCGTCAGCACCCGGCGCACCGGGGCAAGTGCCGGGGCCCTGGCGAGACGGGGGGGCCCACTCACGCTGTCAGAGATCCATCTGGCCGTTCAATTTGTGCTGGGCTGGCACAAGCATCTTCTCACTGTCAGTGCAGGGCCACTTAAGGGTTAAGAAGGCAGCCAGCGTGACACTGTTTGTGGGCGGAGAGAGCATGTTCTCCTGCTCTGCTCTCCGCCCGCCCCTCGCTGGCTGCACTCACTCACTGACTGCTGAAGTTATCAGATTCAGGCAGCCTGATTCCAGAGGTGGAGGAGCTCCTGATCGCCCTGAGTGAGTGCGATGTATCGCTTTAGGGCTCATTTCCACATGCGAGGCACACGTCCGTATCTCGCATGTGGAAACAAAGCTGTGGAGCCGGCACTCCAGAGCGGAGCGTGCGGCCGCATAGGAACACATGGAGCTGCACGCTCTGCTCCAAAGTGCCGGCACCACAGCTTGGTTTCCACATTCGAGATACGGACGTGTGCCTCGCATGTGGAAATGAGCCCGTAGTCTGACAGTCTGGGTGACCTGGCCACAGCTGATATACTGTATATTATATACTTCAGCAGCCGCCCAGGCCCCCAGCACCTGTCCTGTATATGCATATACTGTATCTATACAGCCTTTATGACAGTATATATAATATATATACAGGACAGGTGCTGGGGGCCTGGGCTGCGCGGCTGTTGAAATATATATACAATGCACAGTACCATCACTGCCCTGTATATATACACTGCACAGTACCACTCCTCCTGTATATATACACTGCACAGTACCACTCCTCCTGTATATATACACTGCACAGTACCACTCCTCCTGTATATATACACCGCACAGTACCACTCCTCCTGTATATATACACTGCACAGTACCACTCCTCCTGTATATATACACTGCACAGTACCACTCCTCCTGTCCTGTATACATACACTGCACAGTACCACTCCTCCTGTATATATAC